>NC_091977.1:946405-1261873 GCF_044704955.1 Pristiophorus japonicus
TGCTGGAAGCACCAGTGTCCAAAAGGTAGGTACCCAATACACCCTCAACCTCCATCTTGACCCAGGGTCGTCCCCAGGGGTCATATTCTAGTGGGCACAGGTATGCAGGCTGGGTCTGGGCTAGTCACGGTCTCTGTACTGGCAGGGTTGCTGGTGCTTCCCTGCCTGTTGCCGTGGCTACCTTCCCAGTCCCCTCCAGCGCTGTCCTCACTGCAGCTACTATCTGGTCAAGGGATGGTGAGGAGCTCACTCCACTTCCCCCACTCTGGGCAGCTCCTGAAGGACTTCTCCCCCCATATCTCTTTACTGGGCTCCTGCAATCCCTTTTAAAATGCCCAGCTTTCCCGCACCCGTAGCACACTCCCTCCTCATCAGACAAGCGGCCACCCTCCTGGTGCCATTCCCTTTTGGGAATCGAGTTGGGCTTTACTTCATTTACCCGACCTTTGGAGGTTTTCTCCTCCTCCCCTCCTCCATTCCGTTGGACCAGTGCCAGTTGCCTGACCACTGCTTCCTCGGTGAGGTTGGGGTCCCGGGAATCGAACCACAATTCTGCCCTGGCCTTGAGCCGGGGCAAGCAGTTTGCCACCAGCATCCTCAGCCAGCGCCAGTCTGTACCGCGGAAAGATTCGCCCGGTCGAGGAGCTCCCCACAGGCTGCGTGGTATACCACCCACAGCCTGTCCGCAAACGCCTGCGGGGTTTCCCCTGCGAGCTGCCTTGTCCTTTCGACCTGTTCGAAAGGACTGCTGTCATCGAAGCCCATAGCCTCAAGGACGGCCCTCTGGACCTCAGTAAATGTACGCTGTCCCCTCCGGCATTCTGCCGGTAGGGCCTGGTACAATTTGCTGTCCAGAGAGAAGAGCAGCAGCTTGGCTGTCTCTTCCTCGTCGCACCCATTAATTTCCCCTGCCTGCATCACCTCCATGAAGTGGATAGACGGGTCCCCACTGCGAGTGAGTTTGGCCAAATGGGCCACCATGGCCCTGAGTGATTGAACTCCATGGGGAATAATAAAGTCGCTCTCCAGCGCTCCCCGACCTTGGCCACCTCCCTGTGGAGGACTGTACTTGCGCTGCCTGACCGGGCACATCCGCCCTGGTTCAGGATCTTTCTGCGCTGGTCCCTCTACCTCCGGCTGTCCCACCAAACCCAGTGCAGCAGACAGTGCCTGGTCTCCTGATCCAGCCCTTAACTGACCCTCGGCTGGAGCCTCACATCCCTGCTGCTGAGCGGGACACATTGGTCCTGCCCCCAGCCCTGGGAATGCTACTACCTGCGTGCCCCGCCCCTCCTGGTACCCCACCGGACAAACCACCGGTGCCTCAGGAGGTGGTCGGGCGTCTCTTGCCTTTGGATTCTCCTCTACCCCCCAATACTCTCCTTTGTCCCCTGTGGACCCTCCAGGTCCTATCAGGGCGACCATCCCCTTTGCCTGGGACAGAGCGTGGGTGAGAGTTTTAATCCTCTCCTGGCAGGGACCGTGATCTGCAAACTCACTGCTACTGGCCACTTTATAGGCTGCCTGTACGTCTTTTAATTTATTCTCCAGTTCCCAAATTTTCTGGGTGTACCGAGAGTTCTGTTCCCGGAGGGACCCTTCACTACCCTTGGCCTCAGTGACCTGACACTGAAGATAGTCCCGGCTATTTCGGAAGGTCTCCTCCAACTGCCGGTTCCTTTGCTGCTCCCCAGCTAATTCGGCCAGCAGGTTGTCCCCAACCACAGCCCGGATAGCAGAGAGCTCCTCTGATTTCTGAAGACTCTGTTCCAAGTCCTTCACCCGCTGGTCGAGCTTTCGGACTTGGCGGGTGAGGCAGATAAGCCAGATGGCCTTTTCCACCTTGTGGTTGTGGTCCTTCCCTGCTGTCCACTGAGCAGCAGCATCCACTGGGCGCTCTGCCCGAGTGAGGGCTTGTACCCAAGGTTTGGTGAGGTTCACCTTGCCAAAAATGTATGAGGAAATTCTCTCCTCCATTTTAGTTTCCTCTCTTATCACCTCATCTGTTATATTAACATCTCCTGTTTGCTTATGTCCCATCTGGGTCGCCATGTTCTGTAAGGGGTTTTCACAGGGTTGTTGTTGTGCCTTGGGTGTCTCTCTCTGGGCTTGTGCCCTCACAGCTTATGCCTGGCCTGTGAGGTACCCTGAGTGCTGCAAGAGCACCCCTGGAGAGACTGTGTCCACAGCTTATGAAGGGGGTTTTGAGACTCGTGCGTCCCCACAGCTTATGCCTAGCCTGTGAGGCACCTGTGAGTGTCAAACACTCCTAACCCCTTCTTCCCTAGCCTGTGACACGCAGTTGAGCGTTTTCGAGGTGCTCCTAGCTTCCCTTACACTGTTCTGACATAAGACTCACGATCAGGAGCTGTAATACAATAGAACTGAGACAAGGTGATTCCAAGAGGAACTTTAGGCTTCCAATTTATTTGGCAAGGTGTAACTCAACAAACAGCAATACACCAACAAAACAATCCCCCTAAATCCCACTAAACGGACACAACGAAAATCTTTACACCAGTTTAGCAGCAATGCCCAACCTCCCACCTTTCCTGGCCTAACTGAGTTGGGAGTTCTGGGGACCAGAGGTTATACTCACTACTGTGCCTTCTGCAGTCTGGTGGTTTGTTTCTTCTATCTTCAGTGTCTTCGGACGCTGGTTTTCCTTCCGTGTCGAGAGGCCTGTGGTTGTGGTTGTTGAATCACCAGGGCAGGGAAAATCATCACTCCTCTCTCTCACTACGTCAGAAACCCCTTTTTTATAGCCAGATTATCCAGTCCGCCTCTCCTGCTGAAGTCGATTCTTCTCATTGGTGGACTTTTGATTTTGAAAAATGCAGCAGTTTGAGGTTTTTAGGTTTTTTTCCCACTGATCTTAACCTACTCAAGGTTTGAGTGGGTGTTGATTGCATTGGCCTCCTGTAGCCATTGTGCTAGTCTGGCCTGAGCCAGATATTTCTATGCCTGATGAAAAAGGTGTTGGAATATGTATGTGGCATTGTTTAAATGCTAATGTTTTCAAGGGGCAAGTTTCGAGGGTATACAGTTCCCAGACAATTTGATTAGTTCCAATGTCCAAACTGGCCCTTTTGATATTGACTCCACCCCTTTTCTTGCAGACCTTTAAAAAAATCCCAAATTCGATTAAAGTTCATAGTTTCTTCCATGTGCACTTTAGGATTTCAAACTTTCTGGTAGATAGTTCCAAATTAAATTCCCTTTCCTATGAGTCCAAACACGGGGGGGGGGGGTCTCCATTTGTGTCCCAAAGTTTTCCTTCCATCGGTTTCAATTCACAGCACAGACTGATCCCACAGCCCCTTTCCTTCTGGGTAAAATGAGGGGTTTTCGTCCTCCCCTACAGACATGTGACTGTCTCCTCTCCATTTCCATCAAATCAGGGGAAAACTTTATTATTGAATGACAGTCCTGATTATTCCCACTCTCTGTTTTCTGTCTGTTAACCAATCCTCAATCCGTGTGATATATTACCCCCAATCCCGTGAGTCGAAACATTGTGTCTCTTTGTCCTTGTCTCAGTCCAACTCTCTCTGTTGGTGTCTCTCAGTCAGTCTCTCTTTCTGTCTGTCTCTGTGTGTGTCTCTCTCTCTTTCTCTCAGTTAACATAAGAAATAGAAACAGGAGTAGGCCATATGGCCCCTCGAGCCTGCTCCGCCATTTAATACCATCATGGCTGATCCCATCATGGACTCAGGTCCACTTCTCTGCCCACTCCCCATAACCCCTTATCCCCTTATCGGTTAAGAAACTGTCTATCTCTGTCTTAAATTTATTCAATGTCCCGGTTTCCACAGCTCTCTGAAGCAGCGAATTCCACAGATTTACAACCCTCTGAGAGAAGAAATTCCTCCTCATCTCAGTTTTAAATGGGCGGCCCCTTATTCTAAGATCATGCCCCCTAGTTCTAGTCACCCCTATCAGTGGAAACATCCTCTCTGCATCCAACTTGTCAAGCCCCCTCATAATCTTATACGTTTCAATAAGATCACCTCTTCTGAATTCCAATGAGTAGAGGCCCAACCTCCTCAACCTTTCCTCATAAGTCAACCCCCTCATCCTCGGAATCAACCGAGTGAACCTTCTCTGAACTGCCTCCAAAGCAAGTATATCCTTTTTTAAATGTGGAAACCAAAACTGCACGCAGTATTCCAGGTGTGGCCTCACCAATACCCTGTATAACTGTAGCAAGACTTCCCTGCTTTTATACTCCATCCCCTTTGCAATAAAGGCCGAGATTCCATTGGCCTTCCTGATCACTCTGTCACTCTTTCTCTCTATATTATATATATATATATATATATAAAACCAAAGATAATCAGGGTGAGAGTGAGAGTGAGAGTGAGTGTGTGTTCGAGACAGAGTGAGAGAGAGAAGAGAGAGGCAGCGTGTGCGAGAGAGAGAGACAGACAGTGTGCGAAAGAGAGAGAGTGTGCGCGAGAGCGAGGGAGAGATAGAGACAGGGAGGGAGGGTGTGTGAGAGAGAGAGGGTGTGTGTGAGAGAGAGAGAGAGAGAGAGGGTGTGGGGTGTGTGAGAGAGAGGGGTGTGAGAGATGGTGTGAGAGAGAGAGAGGGTGTGAGAGAGGGGGTGTGAGAGAGAAAGAGTGTGTGTGAGAGAGAGAGAGAGAGACAGACAGAGAGAGAGAGTATGCGAGAGAGCGTGTGCACGAGAGCGAGGGAGAAATAAAGTCAGGGAGGGAGGGTGTGTGAGAGAGAGAGAGGATGTGTGAGAGAGAGAGTATGAGAGGGAGACAGAGAGAGAGAAGGGGTGTGCGAGAGAGAGGGTGTGTGAGGGAGACAAAGAGAGAGAGTGTGTGACAGGGTGTCAGAGAGAGAGAGAGAGACAGGGTGCAAGAGAGAGAGAGAGAGGGTGTGAGAGAGAGAGAGAGAGGGTGTGAGAGAGAGAGAGAGAGGGTGTGAGAGAGAGAGAGAGAGAGGCAGGGTGTCCGAGAGAGAGAGAGAGGTTGTGTGAGGGAGAGAGAGAGAGGTAGGGTGAGTGTGTGAGAGAGAGACAAAGTTTGCGAGAAAGTTAGAGACAGGGTGTTCGAGACAGAGAGCGACAGGGTGTGTGCTAGAGAGAGCGAGACACAGACAGCGAGTATGTGTGAGAGAGAGGAAGACACGATGAGAGAGGCAGCGGAGAGAGCGTGCGAGAGAGAGAGGGTGCAAGAGCGAGGGAGAGAGACAGCGAGGGAGGGTGTGCGAGAGAGACGGGGTGTGCAAGAGAGAGAGAGAAAGAGAAAGACAGGGTTTGTGAGAGTGTGTGAAGGTGTGCGAGAGAGAGCGAGATGGGGTGTCCGAAAGAGAGAGTGTGCGAGAGAGGGAGGGAGGGAGGGTGAGCGAGAGAGAGAGCAGGGTATGTGAGAGATATACAGGGTGTGGCAGCAAGAGGGTGTACGAGAGAGAGAGAGAGACTGTGTGCGAGAGTGGCAGAGAGTGCGCGAGAGAAAGGGACAGGTTGTCAGGGAGAGACAGCGTGTGCGAGAGAGAGATACACAGGATGTGCAAGAGATAGATACAGAGGCACGTTGAGAAAGAGTCAGGGTGTGCAAGAGAGAGACAGGGTGTGTGTGAGAGAGAGAGAGAGGGTGCGTTTGTAAGAGAGAGAGAGAGAGAGACAGCGTGTGTGTGTGAGAGAGAGAGAGAGAGACAGGGTGTGTGTGAGAGAGAGAGAGAGACAGGGTGTGTGTGTGAGAGAGAGAGAGAGGGTGCGTTTGTAAGAGAGAGAGAGAGAGAGACAGGGTGCTTTTGTGTGAGAGAGAGAGAGAGAGACAGGGTGAGAGAGAGACAGGGTGTGTGTGAGAGAGAGAGAGAGACAGGGTGTGTGTGAGAGAGAGAGAGAGACAGGATGTGTGAGAGAGAGAGAGAGACAGGATGTGTGAGAGAGAGAGAGAGACAGGGTGTGTGTGAGAGAGAGAGAGAGACAGGATGTGTGAGAGAGAGAGAGAGAGACAGGGTGTGTGAGAGAGAGAGAGAGAGAGAGACAGGGTGTGTGTGAGAGAGAGAGAGACAGGTGTGTGTGAGAGAGAGAGAGAGACAGGATGTGTGAGAGAGAGAGAGACAGGGTGTGTGTGAGAGAGAGAGAGAGACAGGATGTGTAAGAGAGAGAGAGAGACAGGGTGTGTGTGAGAGAGAGAGAGAGAGAGAGAGAGACAGGGTGTGTGTGTGAGAGAGAGAGAGAGAGAGCGACACGGTGTGTGTGTGTGAGAGAGAGAGAGAGAGACACGGTGTGTGTGTGTGAGAGAGAGAGAGAGAGACAGGGTGTGCGAGAGACAGAAGGTGTAAGAACATATGAACATAAGAAATAGGAGCAGGAGTAGGCCATACGGCCCCTCGAGCCTGCTCCGCCATTTAATATGATCATGGCTGATCCGATCATGGACTCAGGTCCACTTCCCCGCCCGCTCCCCATAACCCCTTATTCACTTATCAGTTAAGAAACTGTCTATCTTTACCTTAAATTTATTCAATGTTCCAGCTTCCACAGCTCTCTGAGGCAGCGAATTCCACAGATTTACAACCCTCAGAGAGAAGAAATTCCTCCTCATCTCAGTTTGAAATGGGCGGCCCCTTATTCTAAGATTATGCCCCCTAGTTCTAGTCTTCCCTATCAGCGAAAATGTCCTCTCTGCATCCACCTTGTCAAGCCCCCTCATAATCTTATACGTTTCAATAAGATCACCTCTTCTGAATTCCAATGAGTAGAGGCCCAACCTACTCAACCTTTCCTCATAAGTCAACCCCCTCATCTCCGGAATCAACCTAGTGAACCTTCTCTGAACTGCCTCCAAAGCAAGTATATCCTTTCGTAAATATGGAAACCAAAACTGCACGCAGTATTCCAGGTGTGGCATCACGAATACCCTGTATAACTGTAGCAAGACTTCCCTGCTTTTATACTCCATCCCCTTTGCAATAAAGGCCAAGATTCCATTGGCCTTCCTGATCACTTGCTGAACCTGCATGCTAACCTTTTGTGTTTCATGCACAAGTACCCCCAGGTCCCGCTGTACTGCAGCACTTTGCAATCTTTCTCCATTTAAATAATAACTTGCTCTTTGATTTTTTTTCTGCCTCACACATGACCTCACACTTTCCAACATTATACTTCAACTGCCAAATTTTTGGCCACTCACTTAGCCTGTCTTTGTCCTTTTACAGATTTTTTGTGTCCTCACACGTTGCTTTTCCTCCCATCTTTATACCGTCAGCAAACTTGGCTACGTTACACTCAGTCCCTTCTTCCAAGTCATTAATATAGATTGTAAATAGTTGGGGTCCCAGTACTGATCCCTGTGGCACCCCACTAGTTACTGATTGCCAACCCGAGAATGAACCATTTATCCCGACCCTCTGTTTTCTGTTAGTTTGCCAATCCTTTATTCATGCTAATATATTACCCCCAACCCCATGAACTTTTATCTTGTGCAGCAACCCTTTATGTGGCACCTTGCCAAATGCCTTCTGGAAGTCCAAATACACACATCCACTGGTTCTTCTTTATCTACCTTGCTCGTAACATCCTCAAAGAATTCCAGCAAATTTGTCAAACATGACTTCCCTTTCATAAATCCATGCTGACACTGCCTGACTGAATTATGCTTTTCCAAATGTCCTGCTACTGCTTCTTTAATAATGGACACCAACATTTTCCCAACCACGGATGTTAGGCTAACTGGTCGATAGTTTCCTGCTTTTTATCTGCCTCCTTTTTTAAATAGGGGCGTTACATTTGCAGTTTTCCAATCTGCTGGGACCTCCCCAGAATCCGGTGAATTTTGGTAAATTACAACCAATACATCCACTATCCCTGCCGCTACTTCTCTTCAGACCCTAGAATGCAAGCCATCAGGTCCAGGGGATTTATCTGCCTTTAGTTTATTAACTTAATGAGTACCACCTCCTTAGTGATTGTGATTGTGTTAAGTTCCTCCCCCCTATAGCCCCTTGACTTCCATTTGTTGGGATATTGTTAGTGTCCTCTACCATAAAGACTGATACAAAATATTTGTTCAGTTTCCCCATTACTAATTCCCAGGTCTCGTCCTCTAAGGGACCAACATTTACTTTAACCACTCTTTTCCTTTTTATATAGCTATATGCAAGAGAGACGGTGTGTGAGAGATACGGTGTGTGCGAGAGATACAGGGTATGTGCGCGAGAGAGAGAGAGGGTGTGCGCGAGAGAGAGAGAGAGAAAGAGTGAGAGAGAGAAAAAGAGAGAGAGAGAGGGTGTTCAAGAGTGAGAGAAAGATAATGGGTGTGCAAGAGAGACAGCGTGTCAGAGAGAGAGGGAGTCAGGATGTGCGGGAGAGAGAGACAGGGTGTGTGCGAGAGAGACAGCATGTGTGAGGGAGAGAGGGTGTGCGAGAGATAGAGCGAAACAGGGTATGCGAGAGAGAGAGAGAGACAGGGTGTTTGAGAGAGAGAGGGAGACGGGGTGTTCAAGAGAGAGAGAGATACTGGGTGTGTGAGAGACAGAGAGAGACCATAGTAAAGCTCCCTCGACACTGTCCCATCAAACACTCCCAGGGCAGGTACAGCACGTGTTAGATACAGAGTAAAACTCCCTCTACACTGTCCCATCAAATACTCCCAGGCCAGGTACTGCACGGGGTTAGATACAGAGTAAAGCTTCCTCTAATTTTGGTTAATCAAACACAACCAACTCAGACACAGCATGTGTTCAATGCAGCGTACACTCCCTGGACACTACCCAATGAAGCCAACCAGCTACAATTTAAAAGGAAAGCAAAGAGAGAGCATGAAAAATTCTTGGCAGTAAAATCAAGGAAAACCCAAAGATGTTTTATAAATATATTAAGAGTAAGAGGATAACTAAAGAAAGGGTAGGGCCTATTAGAGACCATGAGGGCAATCTGTGTGCGGAGGTGGGAGACGTGGGTATGGTTCTTAACGAATACTTCGTGTCTGTTTTCATAAAAGAGCGAGGCGATGGAGACACTGGTATCGAGGAGGAGGAGTGTGAAATAAACATAGTGAGAGAGGAGGTATTAAGGGGTGGAGCAGCTTTGAAAGTGGATAAATCCCCAGGCCTGGATGAAATGTATCTCAGGCTGTTAAGTGAAGCAAAAGAGGAAATAGCAGAGGCTCTGACCATCATTTTCCAATCCTCTCTGGCTACAGGTGTGGTGCCGGAAGACTGGGGGACTGCTAATTGTGGTACCTTTGTTTAAGAATGTAGAAAGGGATGGACCGAGTAATGACAGTCCAGTCAACCGAACCTTGGTGGTGGGAAAATTATTGGAAAAAATTCTGAAGGACAGGATAAATCTTCATTTAGAAAGACACGGATTAATCAACGACAGTCAGCACAGATTTGTTAAGGGAAGGTCACGTCTAACTAACTTGATTAAATTTTTGGAGGATATAACCAGGAGAGTTGATGAGGGTAGTGAGTACGATGTAGTGTATATGTATTATAGCAAGGCTTTTGATAAGGTCCCACATGGCAGAGTGGTCAGGAAAGTAAAAGCCCCTAGGATCCAGGGCAAAGTGGCAAGTTGGATCCAAAATTGGCTCAAAGGCAGGAAGCAACAGGTAATGGTTGATGGGTGTTTGTGCATCTGGAAGGATGTTTCCAGTGGGGTTCCGCAGGGCTCAGTGCTGGGTCCCTTGCTTTTTGTGATATACATCAATGATCTAGACTTGAATATAGCGGGTCTGATTAAGAAGTTTGCTGATGATACTAAAAGCGGCTGTGTGATTGACAATGAAGAACACTGTAGACTACAGGAAGATATTAATCAGCTGGTCAGGTGGGCAGAACAGTAGCAAATGGAATTCAATCCAGAAAAGTGTGAGGTAATTTATCTGGGGAGGGCTAACAAGGGAATACACAACAAATAATGAAGGACACAGATAAGTGTAGAGGAACAAAGGGACCTTGGAGTGCATTTCCACAGATCCCTGAATGTAACAGGACAGGTGGATAAGGTGGTTAAGAAGGCATATGGAATCTTGCCTTTATTAGCCAAGGCATAGAATACAAGAGCAGGGGGATTATGCTCGAACTGTATGAAACATTAATTAGGCCACAGCTAGAGTACTGCATGCAGTTCTGGTCACATTACAGGAAGGACGAGATTGCACTGGAGAGGGTACAGGGGAGATTTACGAGGATGTTGCCGGGAGTGGAGAATCTTACCTATGAGGACAGATTGCATAGGCTGGGTTTATTTTCCTTGGAACAGAGGAGGCTGAGGGGAGACCTGATTGAGGTGTATAAAATTATGAGGGGTCTCGATATCGTGGATAGAAAGGGCCTAGTTCCCTTAACAGAGGGATCAACAACCAGGGGGCATAAATTTAAAGTAATTGTTAGGAGGTGTAGAGGGGATTTGAGGGGGAATTTCTGCATGCAGAGGGTTGTAGGGGTCTGGAACTCACTGCCTGAAAGGGTGGCAGAGGCAAAAACCCTCACCACATTTAAAAAGTACTTCGATGTGCACCTGAAGTGCCATAACCTGCAGGGTTATGCACCCAGAGCTGGAAAGTGGGATTAGGCTGGGTAGCTCTTGGTCGGCCGGCGCGAACACGATGGGCCGAAATGGCCTCCGTCCGTGCTGTACATTTCTATGATTCCAAGATACAGCAAGGGGTGTATCCAGAATAACGGTCCCTCTACATGCAGGTGTCAAACACTCCCAGGTGAGGTACTGGCAAGGTTTATCTACCAGTTAAGCTCCACTCAATGTCCCACATCAAAGACCCAACCTGAAGGCAGATGTTGAACAACTCCCGGTATCTGGTTAGACTCTCACCTCGGCTAATTCCTGGACTGATGATATTCTCAGTAAAGTCCCTCACCTTCACAATCATTGTTGAATCTTCCCGTTTTATCCCGTCTCTGACACTGGGGGTCGTGGTCCCACCAGATCTGCTCTCCAGTCGCAGCGAGTGTGGCGATGGTTTGATTTCTCTCTCTCCACCTTCCTGAGATATTGCTCACTCCCAGAAACTGTCAATAGAAACATGATTGATATTAATTCCAGAATCTGTACCTGGAATACAGTGGGACTGTTTCTGTGCCTGTGATTGTATCGAATTTGATTATATTTGCAATCAAATTATGTTTGAATTACTTATCATAATATGAAATTGTTCTTTACTGTCCTTTACCCTGTTTATTGGGAATAAACTCACCCCCAGTGTCAGCTGTCACTCCAGCTCCTCCCACACTGACATCCCACTGATGGGCCGTAACCAGGGGCCGAAACCTGTCACCAGGTGACATCACACAGGAGCCAATCACACAGCAGCCTGGAATGATGTCACAAAGTGGCCAGTGCCCCTCCCACCCCCAGGGCAGGTACAATACAGAGCTCCCTCTACATTACCCTGACAGTGTACCCCCACTTTATACCCAGTGTCAGCATCGAGCGCTCCCGGGGCAGATACAGTACCGAGCTCCCTCTACATTACCCTGATATTACCACTGTTACTCCCTCCCCCTACCAGTTCTGCACCATTTCTGTTGCTGAGTATGCTCCAGCTCGGGTTCCCCCAGCTACAGTTCCTCTCCTGTCTGTCCCAGGTATTCCTGGGCCCACTTCACTGGGAAGGTCACAGCCGGGTCTGCGGGGTGAGGAAAGGTCAGAGGTTAAACACTATATAAAGTCAAAATGGTTCAGTGGGGAGGGGAGCTGGGGGTTCAGTCATTCAAACCCTCATCTCTTCCAAGATCTTTATACAAGGAACTAATTCTCTGGCCACACTCCGCAGTATTCCTCCTGGCACATTGTGGCATCAAATTCAATCTTCACACTAACCCTGCTTGGCAACAGCTGTGTGTCTGTCCGAAGTGTGTTTGAACCTCACTTAACCTGTAGTTACTCCACCTTCATATTGATACAATTCTCTATGTTCTATGTAAATGCAGTTTACAAAAATCATCACTGTAAGTACAGGGTAGAAATTCAGACCAGAACATGTGAGTGTCTATGGAACAATCTTTCCTGTCTTGTTCCCCAAAGCTGTAGCTTCCTGTCCCACACACATTCCCCACGCTGTGCTGTAATCCCTCCCCATTGCACCATCTGCACCAGGTCTGTGCCCCTCTCCCAGTCTCTCCCTCCCCATTGCACCATCTGCACCAGGTCTGTGCCCCTCTCCCAGTCTCTCCCTCCCCATTGCACCATCTGCACAGGTCTGTGCCCCTCTCCCAGTCTCTCCCTCCCCCTCTTTGGCTCATTGTCCTGTGTGCCGATCCGCGCATGCGCCCTGTCCCCCGCCCTAACCAAGATGGCGGCGCGGGGACAAGTCCTGCCTTCCTTCACCAAGATGGCGGCCGGTTGCCAGGGTAACCCGGGCTTGCCGTCGGGGAGAAAGCCTCCAACAAGAGGATGGCCGGTGTCCCCTCACCCGGGAGGTCGGGCCTGGCGTCACGGCGCGAAATAGGGGGCCTGAGACCTACTCCGGGTGTTTGCACAGATTCCCAGCCCAGCCTAGGTGCCAGTTCCTCCGCGGCCACCATCTTCTCCGCCCGAGTCCGAGTCCGCGCCGCCACTGGCACTGCGCATGCTCAGAGCACTCTCCAGACCGCGCCTGCGCACTGGGCTCCTATAGGCATTGATAGGACATAAAAACATAAGAATTAGGAACAGGAGTAGGCCATCTAGCCCCTTGAGCCTGCTCCGCCATTCAACAAGATCATGGCTGATCTGGCCATGGACTCAGCTCCACTTACCCGCCCGCTCCCCATAACCCTTAATTCCCTTATTGGTTAAAAATCTATCTATCTATGACTTGAATACATTCAATGAGCTAGCCTCAACTGTTTCCTTGGGCAGAGAATTCCACAGATTCACAACCCTCTGGGAGAAGAAATTCCTTCTCAACTCGGTTTTAAATTGGCTCCCCCGTATTTTGAGGCTGTGCCCCCTAGTTCTAGTCTCCCCGACCAGTGGAAACAACCTCTCTGCCTCTATCTTGTCTATCCCTTTCATTATTTTACATGTTTCTATAAGATCCCCCCTCATCCTTCTGAACTCCAACGAGTAAAGACCCAGTCTACTCAATCTATCATCATAAGGTAACCCCCTCATCACCGGAATCAGCCGAGTGAATCATCTCTGGACCCACTCCAAAGCCAGTATATCCTTCCTTAAATAAGGTGACCAAAACTGCACGCAGTACTCCAGGTGCGGCCTCACCAATACCCGATACAGTTGCAGCAGGACCTCCCTGCTTTTGTACTCCATCCCTCTCGCAATGAAGGCCACCATTCCATTCGCCTTCCTGATTACCTGTTGCACCTGCAAACTAACTTTTTGGGATTCATGCACAAGGACCCCCAGTTCCGTCTGCACCGCAGCATGTTGTAATTTCTCCCCATTCAAATAATATTCACTTTTCCTGTTTTTTTTCCAAGGTGGATGACCTCACACTTTCCGACATTGTATTCCATCTGCCAAACCTTAGCCCATTCGCTTAACCTATCTAAATCTCTTTGCAGCCTCTCTGTGTCCTCTACACAACCCGCTTTCCCACTAATCTTTGTGTCATCTGCAAATTTTGTTACACTACACTCTGTCCCCTCTTCCAGGTCATCTATGTATGTTGGAAACAGTTGTGGTCCCAGCACCGATCCCCGTGGCACACCACTAACCACCAATTTCCAACCCGAAAAGGACCCATTTATCCCGACTCTCTGTTTTCTGTTCGCCAGCCAATTCTCTATCCATGCTAATACATTTCCTCTGACTCCGCGTACCTTTATCTTCTGCTGTACCCTTTTGTGTGGCACCTTATCGAATGCCTTTTGAAAATCTAAATACACCACATCCATCGGTACTCCTCTATCCACCATGCTCGTTATATCCTCAAAGAATTCCAGTAAATTAGTTAAACATGATTTCCCCTTCATGAATCCATGCTGCGTCTGCTTGATTGCACTATTGCTATCTAGATGTCCGGCTATTTCTTCCTTAATGATAGCTTCAAGCATTTTCCCCACTACAGATGTTAAACTAACTGGCCTATAGTTACCTGCCTTTTGTCTGCCCCCTTTTTTAAACAGAGGCGTTACATTAGCTGCTTTCCAATCTGCTGGTACCTCCCCAGAGTCCAGAGAATTTTGGTAGATTATAACGAATGCATCTGCTATAACTTCCGCCATTTCTTTTAATACCCTGGGATGCATTTCATCAGGACCAGGGGACTTGTCTACCTTGAGTCCCATTAGCCTGTCCAGCACTACCCCCCTAGTGATATTGATTGTCTCAAGGTCCTCCCTTCCCACATTCCTGTGACCAGCAATTTCTGGCATGGTTTCTGTGTCTTCCAATGTGAAGACCGAAGCAAAATAATTGTTTAAAGTCTAAGCCATTTCCACATTTCCCATTATTAAATCACCCTTCTCATCTTCTAAGCGACCAACATTTACTTTGGTCACTCTTTTCCGTTTTATATATCTGTAAAAGCTTTTACTATCCGTTTTTATGTTTTGCGCAAGTTTACCTTCGTAATCTATCTTTCCTTTCTTTATTGCTTTCTTTGTCATTCTTTGCTGTTGTTTAAAATTTTCCCAATCTTCTATTTTCCCATTAACCTTGGCCACCTTATACGCATTGGTTTTTAATTTGATACTCTTCTTTATTTCCTTGGTTATCCACGGCTGGTTATCCCTTCTCTTACTGCCCTTCTTTTTCACTGGAATATATTTTTGTTGAGAGCTCCTTAAAAGTCCTCCACTGTTCCTCAATTGTGCCACCGTTTAGTCTGTGTTTCCAGTCTACTTTAGCCAACTCTGCCCTCATCCCACTGTAGTCCCCTTTGTTTCAGCATAGTACGCTCGTTTGAGACACTACTTCCTCACCCTCAATCTGTATCACAAATTCAACCATACTGTGATCACTCATTCCGAGAGGATCTTTTACGAGCAGATCGTTTATTATTCCTGTCTCATTACACAGGACCAGATCTAAGATAGCTTGCTCCCTTGTAGGTTCTGTAACATACTGTTCTAAGAAACAATCCCGTATGCATTCTATGAATTCCTCCTCAAGGCTACCCCGTGCGATTTGATTTGACCAATCGATGTGTAGGTTGAAATCCCCCATGATTACTGCCATTCCTTTTTCACATGCCTCTATTATTTCCTTGATTATTGTCCGCCCCACCATGAAGTTATTATTTGGGGGCCTATAAACTACGCCCACCAGTGACTTTTTCCCCTTACTATCTCTAATCTCCACCCACAATGATTCAACATTTTGTTCATTAGAGCCAATATCGTCTCTCACAACTGCCCTGATATCATCCTTTATTAACAGAGCTACCCCACCTCCTTTCCCTTCTTGTCTATCTTTCCGAATTGTCAGATACCCCTGTATGTTTAATTCCCAGTCTTGGCCACCCTGCAACCATGTTTCTATAATGGCCACCAAATCATACCCATTTGTAGTGATTTGTGCCGTCAACTCATTTACTTTATTTCGAATGCTGCGTGCATTTAGGTAGAGTGTTTTATTACTCGTTTTTAAACCATGATTTTTAGTTTTGACCCTTCCTGCAGCCCCTTTACATTCAGTGGGCCTTTTTGTTTTTTGCCTTGGGTTTCTCTGCCTTCCACTTTTACTCATCTCCCTTCTGTCTTTGCCTTTGTCTCCTTTTTGTTTCCCTCTGTCTCCCTGCATTGGTTCCCATCCCCCTGCCATATTAGTTTAACTCCCCCCCAACAGCACGAGCAAACACTCCACCTAGGACATTGTTTCCGGTCCTGCCTAGGTGCAGACCGTCCAGTTTGTACTGGTCCCACCTCCCCCAGAACCGGTTCTAATGCCCCAGGAATTTGAATCCCTCCCTGCTGCACCACTGCTCAAGCCACGTATTCATCTGAGCTATCCTGCGATTCCTACTCTGACTAGCACGTGGCACTGGTAGCAATCCTGAGATTACTACTTTTGAGGTCCTATATTTTAATTTAGCTCCTAGTTCCTTAAATTCGTCTCGTAGGACCTCATCCCTTTTTTTACCGATATCGTTGGTACCAATGTGCACCACGACAACTGGCTGTTCACCCTCCCTTTTCAGAATGTCCTGCACCCGCTCCGAGACATCCTTGACCCTTGCACCAGGGAGGCAACATACCATCCTGGAGTCTCGGTTGCGGCCGCAGAAACGCCTATCTGTTCCCCTTACAATCGAATCCCCTATCACTATCGCTCTCCCACTCTTTTTCCTGCCCTGCTGTGCCCTGAACTTGGCTGCTGCTGCCCTCCCCTGATGAGTCATCCCCCTCAACAGTACTCAAAACAGTGTATCTGTTTTGCAGGGGGATGACCGCAGGGGACCACTGCACTACCTTCCTTGCACTGCTCTCCCTGCTGGTCTTCCATTCCCTAGCTGGCTGTGGACCCTTCACCTGCGGTAAGACCAACTCACTAAACGTGCTATTCACGTCATTCTCAGCATTGTGAATGTTCCAGAGTGAATCCACCCTCAGCTCCAATTCTGCAACGCGGTCTGTCAGGAGCTGGAGGCGGATACACTTCGCGCACACGTAGTCGTCAGGGACACCGGAAGTGTCCCTGAGTTCCCACATGGTACAGGAGGAGCATAACACATGACCGAGCTCTCCTGCCATGACTTAACCCTTAGATATACTTAAATTGGCAACAACAATGCCAAAGTTTACTCACTGTTATAGAAGAGAAAAAAGAAAAACTACTCACCAGTCACTTACCCCCTTGGCTGTGACATCACCTTTCTGTTTCTTTCTACTTCTTTTTTGGACACTTTCTTTCCCGTGGGGGATCCTGGGTAACACTACTGCCATTGAAAACCCCGCAGATCATTCACTGGTTCAGATTGGGCCTGTCTTCACGACCTATTGGGGCTGGCAATAAATTGTCCCAGTGTCATCAAACGGCAACCCAAACCATTAAGGCAAGTGACGTAGCTCAACAGATTAGGAAAAGGGGAGGTGCAACGAGACCTGGGTGTCATGGTACATCAGTCATTGAAGGTTGGCATGCAGGTACAGCAGGCGGTTAAGAAATCAAATGGCATGTTGGCCTTCATAGCGAGGGGATTTGAGTACAGGGGCAGGGAGGTGTTACTACAGTTGTACAGGGTCTTGGTGAGGCCACAGCTTTGGTCTCCTAACTTGAGGAAGGACATTCTTGCTATTTAGGGAGTGCAGCGAAGGTTCACCAGACTGATTCCCGGGATGGCGGGACTGACATATCACGAAAGACTGGATCTTGTATTCACTGGAGTTCAGAAGAATGAGAGGGGATCTCATAGAAACATTTAAAATTCTGACGGGTTTAGACAGGTTAGATGCAGGAAGAATGTTTCCAATGTTGGGGATGTCCAGAACCAGGGGTCACAGTCTAAGGATAAGGGGTAAGCCATTTAGGACCAAGATGAGGAGAAACTTCTTCACCCAGAGAGTGGTGAACCTGTGGAATTCTCTACCACAGAAAGTTGTTGAGGCCAATTCACTAAATATATTCAAAAAGGAGTTGGATATAGTCCTTACTACTAGGGGGATCAAGGAGTATGGCGAGAAAGCAGGAATGGGGTACTGAAGTTGCATGTTCAGCCATGAACTCATTGAATAGCGGTGCAGGCTCGAAGGACCGAATGGCCCACTCCTGCACCTATTTTCTATGTTTCTAACACACGTCCAATAATAAGTATGTACAAAGAGTGACACACGCTAATAATAATTCAATCATTATGTGATTGTGAGGATGATTATCACCTCTCTAACCTGCGGTACCCACCGGTCGAGGAAGATATCAAGTGTATCGGTGGACATCAGATTCTCCCTCTCCAGGGCCATCTGGGCATGGACAAGACTGCGAAAGAGAGGCATGCAGCCAGATCCACCCCACTCCATGGGCCCTGGCCATCCTGGACCATCAAATTGCTGTTTCGGCCAAGCCCAGAGGGCCAGGAGAAGATCTCCAACCTTACCCACACCCCTCTGTACCGGGCGGCCTAAGATTAGGAGCATGGGGCTCAAATATAATTAGGAGTTGAGGAACAGGCACTTCAGGGTAATAATAAAGGGGCTGCAATCTCTCACACTGAAAATATATATAGCCTGTGGGCTGCTGTCACTCGTAAAAAACACCTGTGGCCTCAGAGTCCGGAAGGGCGATCTATGCAATACTTTCCAGCCAGATCACCAAAGGTGCAGAGAAGGGCTCCCACACGTAGAGGCATCCTTTGGGAACCCCCGCTCCGCCGGTCACCAAGATCACCCGCCTGTCCGATTCAGCTTACATAGAAACATAGAAAATAGGTGCAGGAGTAGGTCATTCGGCCCTTCGAGCCTGCCCAACATTCAATAAGATCATGGCTGATCATTCAGATCAGTACCCCTAACCTGCTTTCTCTCCATACCCCTTGATCCCCTTAGCTGTAAGGGCCATATCTAACTCCCTCTTGAATACATCCAATGAACTGGCATCAACGACTCTCTGCAGCAGGGAATTCCACAGGTTAACAACTCTCTGAGTGAAGAAGTTTCTCCTCATCTCAGTCTTAAATGGCCAACCCCTTATCCTAAGACTGTGTCCCCTGGTTCTGGACTTCCCCAACATCGGGAACATTCTTCCCGCATCTAACCCGTCCATCCCTGTCAGAATCTTATACGTTTCTATAAGATCCTCTCTCATCCTTCTAAACTCCAATGTATAAATGCCCAGTTGATCCAGTCTCTCCTCATATGCCAGTCCAGCCATCCCTGGAATCAGTCTGGTGAACCTTCGCTACGCTCCTCAATAGCAAGAACATCCTTCCTCAGATTAGGAGACCAAAACTGCACACAATATTCCAGGTGAGGCCTCACTAAGGCCCTGTACAACTGCAGTCAGACCTCCCTGCTCCTATAGTCAAATCCCCTAGCTATGAAGGCCAACATGCCATTTGCCTTCTTCACCACCTGCTGTACCTGCATGCCAACTTTCAATGACTGATGAACCATGACACCCAGGTCTCATTGCCTCTCCCCTTTTCCTAATCTGCCGCCATCCAGATAATATTCTGCCTTCGTGTTTTTGCCCCCAAAGTGAATAACCTCACATTTATCCATATTATACTGCATCTGCCATG
This sequence comes from Pristiophorus japonicus, assembly GCF_044704955.1. Classification (NCBI taxonomy): domain Eukaryota; kingdom Metazoa; phylum Chordata; class Chondrichthyes; family Pristiophoridae; genus Pristiophorus; species Pristiophorus japonicus. The sequence goes on from NC_091977.1 coordinate 965,515, forward strand.
CATTTGCCCACTCACCTAACCTCTCCAAGTCACCCTGCAGTCTCTTAGCATCCTCCTCACAGCTCACACCGCCACCCAGTTTAGTGTCATCTGAAAACTTAAGCAATAAACTGAATGATTAAATAAAGCGTACAGAAACCTGAGAGCCCGGGTCCTCTGCCCTGGTGTGAAGCACGCTGGCCACCACTTTTCCATTACTAACTCACACCTCAGGCCTCGCCCAATCTGATTAAACTGCTAAATGTTTTCTAACTGTGTTTTCTAACATGACTGAAGGGCTGTCATTCTGAGAGAAACTTACGATGCTTCATTATTTGTCTGTCCCACCCCAGAGGCTTTCAATGTCTGTAATAAACTGGCAACAAGAATATTTTAAATGGAAACAGTAAAAAATGCCACGAGTGATGCTTCAAACACACGGGACAGAGACATCCATTTCACCAGCCCTCCTGCCACAGGTCTCAATATCCAGCCCCATCATTGGCACACTGTGCCTGAAGTGTGTACTATCTTCTAAGATGACCAATGTCAGGCCTTGTGGAGTTAAAGGCCGGGTCGCAGAATGGATTTTTTTTTAATTGCAAAATATATACTTTATTGATATAAAAATTTGCACTATACATTGGAGGCAGTTCAGTACATTTGGATGTGGTCAGTAATTCCATACAATACATTTGGATGCTGACGGCAGTTCCGTTCAATACATTTGCTTGCTTTACATTTCGAGGTACAATTCAGTACAATCCAGGATACATTGTAATACAGTCATCAAATTACTTTACTAGTGACACTATACGGTACACGGAACGGGTGAGGGTACAGCTACATTTCTTTACAATATACATTACTAAACAGTTGCTGAACTTGCATTATACATGGCTCTGGTGTTTTCAGATCATGGTGCTCTATGTATACAAAGGTTTACAGCCCAAGAATGGATGGCAAGTTGGCAACAATCCTTCCTTAACTCCAACTTTCTGATTTATGTTTTGTCACCATCTGTCCATCCATTCTGCTGCCTGGCCCTTCACTCCACACGGCCCAAACTTGGTCAGCTTCTAGATTGTACACACTGTTATAGATAGCAAGCTGGTTACAAAACAGAAAACAGAGTGTAGCGAGGCAGACTGGCAAAAGGTGGGAAGTGATGTTCCACAAGGATCGGTGCTGGGAGCACTGCTGTTCACAATCTACATAAACCACATGGACTCGGGAATCGGAAGTAGCATTTCAACATTTGTCGATGACACCAGATTGGGAGGTACGGTTAATACTGAGGAAGTCTGTGACAAAATTCAGTGAGACATTAATACACTTGGAGACTAGGAGAGTAATTGGTAGCTGAATATCAATGTAGACAAGTGTGAGTCAAGTGTCAGCTCACCTTACCATCCAGAATGTCTCTGCTAGCTTTGGTATCCAGGGAAATTATCAGTAACATGCCCACCTCCCTCCACACACACACACACATCCCCCCTCACACACACACACACACACAACCCGCCCACCACACACACCCCCACCCCCCCCCCCACACACACACACACACAACCCGCCCACCACACACACCCCCACCCCCCCCCACACACACACACATCCCCCCCTCACACACACACACACACACACACACCACCCCCCCGCCACACACACAGCTCCCCTCCCACACACACACACATCTCCCCCCTCACACACACACCGCCCCCCCCGTCACACACACAGCTCCCCTCCCACACACACACACATATCCCCCTCACACACACACATCCCCCCCCCCACACACACATCCCCCCCTCACACACACACACACACACACACACACACCACCCCCCCGCCACACACACAGCTCCCCTCCCACACACACACACATCCCCCCCCTCACAGACACATCCCCCCCCTCACAGACACATCTCCCCCCTCTCACACACATCTCCCCCCTCACACACACATCTCCCCCCTCACACACACATCCCCCCCCCCACACACACGCACAAACTCCCCCCACACACACACACACTCCCCCCCACACACACACACACACACTCCCCCCCACACACACACACTCCTCCCCCTCACGCACACACACACACATCCCCCCCCCCACACACACACACTCCTCCCCCTCACGCACACACACACACTACCCCCACACACATACAAACTCCCACCCCACACTCACTCCCCCCTCACACACACACACACACTACCCCACACACACACACTATCCCCCACACTGACACACACACATCCCCCCTCATACACACACACACACTGACACACTCACTCACACACACACTAACACACACACACCACCCCACCCCCCCCTCACACACACACACACTGATGCACACACACCACACCACCCCCTTCACACAGACACACTGACACACACACTCACTCACACACACACACACCCCCACCCCCCCCCCCACACACACAAACCGCCCCCCCGCCACACACACAGCTCCCCTCCCACACACACACATCTCCCCCCCCTCACACACACATCTCCCCCCTCACACACACATCCCCCCCCACACACACATCCCCCCCCTCACACACACATCTCCCCCCTCACACACACATCTCCCCCCCCTCACACACACATCTCCCCCCCCACACACACACTCCCCTCACACACACACACAATCCCCCCCCCCACACACACACACACACTACCCCACACACTGACACACACACCACCCCCCTCACACACACAAACACTGACACACTCACTCACACACACACTAAACACACACACACCACCCCACCCCCCCCTCACACACACACTGATGCACACACACCACACCACCCCCCTCACACAGACACACTGACACACACACTCACTCACTCACACCACACCACCTCCCCTCACACACAAACACCGAGTGACACACACACACACACCACCACCCCCCTCACACACAAACACCGAGTGACACACACACACACACCACACCACCCCCCTCACACTGACACACACACTCACTCACACTCACACACACACACACCCCCTCACACAGACACACTGACACACACACACATTCACACACACACCACACCACCCCCCTCACACAGACACACTGACACACACACTCACTCACACTCACACACACACACACCCCCTCACACAGACACACTGACACACACACACACCCACCCCCCCACCACACACACAGCTCCCCTCCCACATACACACACATCCCCCCCTCACACACATCCCCCCCTCACACACACATCTACCCCCTCACACACATATCTACCCCCTCACACACACATCTCCCCCCTCACACACACATCTCCCCCCTCACACACACTCCCCCCGCACACACACATCCCCCCCCACCACACACACTTCCCCCCCCCACACACACTCCCCCCCCCCCCCACACACACTCCCCCCACCCACACACATCCCCCCCCACACACACACACACCCCCCCCCACACACACATCCCCCCCCACACACACATCCCCCCCCACACACACATATCCCCCCCTCACACACTGTGGAAAGTATTTTTTATCTAAGCTGATACCATACGGTATTTGTGTGCCTTTTGATTAAAATGGAGTCCTGGCCCTTCCAGAACTTTCTGCATTTTAGCAGTCAGCTTGCATAAACAGCTAAACCTGGTTTGAGATGGCTGATGGCCATCAGACAGCTAGGAGACAAGTCATGCTGAGACAAGTAACCCCCCATGGTGCTCTCCTATTGTCTACACTACAGGAGTTCCATGTCACCCCACCCTTATCTTCTAGCCATTATCTCTTTCCGAGACCTCATCCATTTGATGCAAACAGATAAACTGACCAGGAAATTGGAACAATCCTGACACAATACAAGACAGGTGATAGCCCATTACCTATGACTCATGGAGTAATGGCCGTTTGGCTTTCTGATAACCCTGACAAAAGGAAATATCTGGACACCATGTCAGGACCAGGATATAGTAATTAACTCTTTATCTGTATTCACTGACTGTGAGACAGAGCAATACACAGGGAGAGGCCAGAACTTGGGTTTTACTGTATAAATATCTTGTTAAACTGAACCATTTCGGAGGTGTTCACTTAGCCCTTGACTGAGTGAAACCTACCCCTTGCGAGCAAGTAAATTAAAAAGGAAACTTCTACCGGAGCTGTAAGTGTCGGAGTCATTCTTTTCGGAGGTCGAGATTTCGACACACACACACACACTCCCCCCCCACACACACACACAGACACACTTCCCCCCCTCACACACACAAACTCCCCCCACACACACACACACACACTCCCCCCCCCCCCACACACAGACACACTTCCCCCCCCTCACACACACACACACACTCCCCCCCCACACACAGACACACTCCCCCCCCCCCCCCACACACACAAACACTCCTCCCCCTCACACACACACACACACACACTCCCCCCCCCCACACACATACAAACACTCCCCCCCCACACACAGACACACTCCCCCCCCCCACACACACACACACACTCCCCCCCCACACTCACACACACTCCTCCCCCTCACACTCACACACACTCCTCCCCCTCACACACACACACACACACACTCCCCCCCCCCACACACATACAAACACTCCCCCCCCACACACAGACACACTCCCCCCCCCCACACACACACACAAACTCCCCCCACACACACACACAAACTCCCCCCACACACACACACAAACTCCCCCCACACACACACACAAACTCCCCCCACACACACAGACACCCCCCCCCCCACACACACACAAACTCCCCCCACACACACACACAAACTCCCCCCACACACACACACAAACTCCCCCCACACACACACACAAACTCCCCCCACACACACACACAAACTCCCCCCACACACACACACAAACTCCCCCCACACACACAGACACACCCCCCACACACACACACAAACTCCCCCCACACACACACACACTCCCCCCCCCACACACACACAAACTCCCCCCACACACACACACAAACTCCCCCCACACACACAGACACACCCCCCACACACACACACAAACTCCCCCCACACACACACACACTCCCCCCCCACACACACACAAACTCCCCCCACACACACACACAAACTCCCCCCCCACACACAGACAAACTCCCCCCACACACACAGACACACACACACTCCTCCCCCTCACACACACACACGCACAAACTCCCCCCCCACACACACACACACACTCCCCCCCCACACACAGACAAACTCCCCCCACACACACACACACACACACACTCCCCCCCCACACACACACACACACACAAACTCCCCCCACACACACACACAAACTCCCCCCACACACACACACAAACTCCCCCCACACACACACACACTCCCCCCCCACACACACACACACACACTCCCCCACCACACACAGACAAACTCCCCCCACACACACACACACACTCCCCCCCCACACACAGACACACTCCCCCCCACACACACACACACTCCCCCCCCCCCCCACACACACTCCCCCCACCCACACACATCCCCCCCCACACACACACACACCCCCCCCCACACACACATCCCCCCCCACACACACATCCCCCCCCCACACACACATATCCCCCCCTCACACACTGTGGAAAGTATTTTTTATCTAAGCTGATACCATACGGTATTTGTGTGCCTTTTGATTAAAATGGAGTCCTGGCCCTTCCAGAACTTTCTGCATTTTAGCAGTCAGCTTGCATAAACAGCTAAACCTGGTTTGAGATGGCTGATGGCCATCAGACAGCTAGGAGACAAGTCATGCTGAGACAAGTAACCCCCCATGGTGCTCTCCTATTGTCTACACTACAGGAGTTCCATGTCACCCCACCCTTATCTTCTAGCCATTATCTCTTTCCGAGACCTCATCCATTTGATGCAAACAGATAAACTGACCAGGAAATTGGAACAATCCTGACACAATACAAGACAGGTGATAGCCCATTACCTATGACTCATGGAGTAATGGCCGTTTGGCTTTCTGATAACCCTGACAAAAGGAAATATCTGGACACCATGTCAGGACCAGGATATAGTAATTAACTCTTTATCTGTATTCACTGACTGTGAGACAGAGCAATACACAGGGAGAGGCCAGAACTTGGGTTTTACTGTATAAATATCTTGTTAAACTGAACCATTTCGGAGGTGTTCACTTAGCCCTTGACTGAGTGAAACCTACCCCTTGCGAGCAAGTAAATTAAAAAGGAAACTTCTACCGGAGCTGTAAGTGTCGGAGTCATTCTTTTCGGAGGTCGAGATTTCGACACACACACACACACTCCCCCCCCACACACACACACAGACACACTTCCCCCCCCTCACACACACAAACTCCCCCCACACACACACACACACACTCCCCCCCCCCCCACACACAGACACACTTCCCCCCCCTCACACACACACACACACTCCCCCCCCACACACAGACACACTCCCCCCCCCCCCCACACACACAAACACTCCTCCCCCTCACACACACACACACACACACTCCCCCCCCCCACACACATACAAACACTCCCCCCCCACACACAGACACACTCCCCCCCCCCACACACACACACACACTCCCCCCCCACACTCACACACACTCCTCCCCCTCACACTCACACACACTCCTCCCCCTCACACACACACACACACACACTCCCCCCCCCCACACACATACAAACACTCCCCCCCCACACACAGACACACTCCCCCCCCCCACACACACACACAAACTCCCCCCACACACACACACAAACTCCCCCCACACACACACACAAACTCCCCCCACACACACACACAAACTCCCCCCACACACACAGACACCCCCCCCCCCACACACACACAAACTCCCCCCACACACACACACAAACTCCCCCCACACACACACACAAACTCCCCCCACACACACACACAAACTCCCCCCACACACACACACAAACTCCCCCCACACACACACACAAACTCCCCCCACACACACAGACACACCCCCCACACACACACACAAACTCCCCCCACACACACACACACTCCCCCCCCCACACACACACAAACTCCCCCCACACACACACACAAACTCCCCCCACACACACAGACACACCCCCCACACACACACACAAACTCCCCCCACACACACACACACTCCCCCCCCACACACACACAAACTCCCCCCACACACACACACAAACTCCCCCCCCACACACAGACAAACTCCCCCCACACACACAGACACACACACACTCCTCCCCCTCACACACACACACGCACAAACTCCCCCCCCACACACACACACACACTCCCCCCCCACACACAGACAAACTCCCCCCACACACACACACACACACACACTCCCCCCCCACACACACACACACACACAAACTCCCCCCACACACACACACAAACTCCCCCCACACACACACACAAACTCCCCCCACACACACACACACTCCCCCCCCACACACACACACACACACTCCCCCACCACACACAGACAAACTCCCCCCACACACACACACACACTCCCCCCCCACACACAGACACACTCCCCCCCACACACACACACACTCCCCCCCCCCACACACACAAACACTCCCCCCCCACACACACACACACTCCCCCCCCACACACAGACACACTCCCCCCCCCCACACACACAAACACTCCCCCCCCACACACACACACACTCCCCTCACACACACACACAATCCCCCCCACACACACACACAATCCCCCCCACACACACACACACACTCCTCCCCCTCACACACACACACACACACACTCCCCCCCCCGCCCACACACACAAACACTCCCCCCCCACACACACACACATTCCCCCCCCACACTCACACACTCCCCTCACACACACACACAATCCCCCCCACACACACACACACACACACACTACCACACACACACACTACCCCCCACACTGACACACACACCACCCCCCTCACACACACACACACACACTGACACACTCACTCACACACTCACTCACTCACACACACCACACCACCTCCCCTCACACACAAACACCGAGTGACACACACACACACCACACCACCCCCCTCACACAGACACACTGACACACACACTCACTCACTCACACACACACACACACACACCCCCAACCCCCCCCACACACACACAAACCACCCCCCGCCACACACACAGCTCCCCTCCCCCACACACACACACATCCCCCCCTCACACACACCGCCCCCCTCACACACACATCTACCCCCTCACACACACATCTACCCCCTCACACACACATCCCCCCCTCACACACATCCCCCCCCTCACACACACATCCCCCCCCTCACACACACATCTACCCCCTCACACACACATCTACCCCCTCACACACACATCTCCCCCCTCACACACACATCTCCCCCCTCACACACACATCCCCCCCCACACACACATTCCCCCCTCACACACACATCTCCCCCCACACACACACATCCCCCCCTCACACACACACAAACTCCCCCCTCACACACACATCTCCCCCCTCACACACACATCCCCCCCTCACACACACACAAACTCCCCCCTCACACACACATCTCCCCCCTCACACACACATCTACCCCCTCACACACACATCTACCCCCTCACACACACATCTCCCCCCTCACACACACATCTCCCCCCTCACACACACATCCCCCCCACACACACATTCCCCCCTCACACACACATCTACCCCCTCACACACACATCTCCCCCCTCACACACACATCTCCCCCCACACACACACATCCCCCCCTCACACACACACAAACTCCCCCCTCACACACACATCTCCCCCCTCACACACACATCTCCCCCCTCACACACACATCTCCCCCCTCACACACACATCTCCCCCCACACACACACATCCCCCCCTCACACACACACAAACTCCCCCCTCACACACACATCTCCCCCCTCACACACACATTCCCCCCCTCACACACACACAAACTCCCCCCACACACACAAACTCCCCCCACACACACACACTCCCCCCACACACACACACACACACACTCCCCCCACACACACACACACTCCCCCCCTCACACATACACACACTCCCCCCCCCCTCACACACACACACACACACTCCCCCCCCCCTCCACACACACACACACACACACTCCCCCCCCACACTCACTCCCCCCCACACACACACACTATCCCTCCACACACACACACTACCCCCTACACACACACACACCACTCCCCCCCCCACACACACACACACACACTACCCCACACACACACACACTACTCCCCCACACACACACACTATCCCTCCACACACACACACACACACTATCCCTCCACACACACACACTACCCCCCACACTGACACACACACCACCCTCACACACACACTGACACACTCACTCACACACCACCCCACCCCCCCCTCACACACACACACACACTGATGCACACACACCACACCACCCCCCCTCACACACAAACACCGAGTGACACACACACACTCACTCACACACACACCACCTCCCCTCACACACAAACACCGAGTGACACACTCACACACACCACACCACCCCCCTCACACACACACACACTCACACACACCACACCACCCCCCTCACACTGACACACACACTCACTCACTCACACACCACACCACCTCCCCTCACACGCAAACACCGAGTGACACTCACTCACTCACACACACACCACCTCCCCTCACACACAAACACCGAGTGACACTCACACACACCACACCACCTCCCCTCACACACAAACACCGAGTGACACTCACTCACTCACTCACACACACACCACCTCCCCTCACACACAAACACCGAGTGACACACACACACACTCACACACACCACACCACCTCCCCTCACACGCAAACACCGAGTGACACTCACTCACTCACTCACACACACACCACCTCCCCTCACACACAAACACCGAGTGACACACACACACACCACACCACCTCCCCTCACACACAAACACCGAGTGACACACTCACACACACCACACCACCCCCCTCACACTGACACACACACTCACTCACTCACACACACCACACCACCTCCCCTCACACACAAACACCGAGTGACACACACTCACTCACTCACACACACCACACCACCTCCCCTCACACACAAACACCGAGTGACACACACACTCACACACACCACACCACCTCCCCTCACACACACACACACACTCACACACACCACACCACCTCCCCTCACACACAAACACCGAGTGACACACACTCACACACACACACACACACACCACGATGACACAGCTTCAGTCCCCGGTCTGTGCTGAGTTAGTTAGCCTCAGGCAGAGTGCCTGTAGGGGCGCGACACTTAGCCTCAGTGCCCCAGGGTGGGAGACCTGAGGACCCAGCCCGGCTTGCTGATCCTGACTGCCACCTAGTGACCCCCATTGGAAAGATGCCTGTGTGTGGAGAAAAGAGGAGGGAGCGAGGATGAAGATGTGCTATGAAGCAGGAACAGTTGGACATTGTGTTCAGACTTTAAACAAGTTGAGCAATGGGCTTTCTGCAGCACTGCCACCTGGCGGTAGCCAAGTGCACTGCATGGATGGCTCTGTTTTCCCGGCGAGGGAAACACAGGCTCCTCAAAGACAAGGGAGCAAGCTGCTGGTTGCCCGCGGTTACCACCCACTGCATCGACCACCTTAAAAGCCCAATTCTCCGCTTGTGCCAACTCTCCCACACAACCCACGGTGAGGATGCCATCCTTGTAAAGTTGCTCCACCGCTGCGCACAGCTCCACGGCAGGATGGGTCGGCTGCTCCACCAGGACAGCATCACCTTGGTCCTCCTGGTCAGTCAGGTCCTGGTGGTGAGTGTTTACCGCGTCACGCCCCATCTTCTCCTTCCAACTGCTCAGCTCCACCGACAGGAGGCACAACAGCAGCGACACACATCGAGAAGGAAGGAAGGGCCGAGGGCTGCAATCCCAAGGGCTACAAGTTGTGCTGCAGTTATAGAAAGCTCGGCTCTGGGCCCACCTGGAGTCACTGCACTCAGTTCTGGGCTCCGTGCCTCAGGAAGGACAGATCGGCCTCGGAGAGGGTGCCGCACGGATTCACCGGAATGTTACCGGGAGCTGAAAGGGCTCAATGACGGGGACAGGCTGCACAGACTGGGCTTGTAATCCCTCGAGTAGAGAAGATTGAGGGGCCATCTAACCGAGGTGTTTCAGATCATTACAAGATTGGACAGCGCAGATAGAGATAAACTATTTCCAGAACAAGGGGGCATCACCTTCAAATCAGAGCCAGCTTTGTTCAGGGTGATGTCAGGAAACACTTCTTCACACAAAGGGCAGTGGCTGTTCATTCCCTCAGTACCCATTCCCTGCTTTCTCTCCATACCCCTTGATCCCTTTAGCTGTAAGGGCCACATCTAACTCCCTTTTGAATATATCTAACGAACTGGCCTCAACAATTTTCTGTGGTAGAGAATTCCACAAGTTCACAATTCTCTGAGTGAAGAAGTTTCTCCTCATCCCGGTCCTAAATGGCTTAGCCCTTATCCTTAGACTGTGACCCCTGGTTCTGGACTTCCCCAACATCGGGAACATTCTTCCTGCATCTAACCTGTCGAAACCCGTCAGAATGTTATATATTTCGATGAGATCCAGTCTTTCTTCATATGTCAGTCCTGCCATCCCAAGAATCAGTCTGGTGATTCACTGCACTCCCTCAATACCAAGAATGTCCTTCCTCAGATTAGGAGACCAAAACTGCACACAATATTCCAGGTGAGAACACTTCCCTGCCCCTGTACTCAAATCCTCTCGCTATGAAGGCCAACATGCCATTTGCTTTCTTTACTGCCTGCTGTACCGATATGCCTACTTTCAATGACTGATGTACCATGACACCCAGGTCTCGTTGCACCTCCCCTTTTACTAATCTGTCACCATTCAGATAATAATCTGCCTTCCTGCCACCAAAGTGGATAACCTCACACTTATCCACATCTGCCATGCATTTGCCAACTCACCTAACCTGTCCAAGTCACCCTGCAGCCTCATAACATCCTCCTCACAGCTCACACTGACACCCAGCTTGGTGTCATCTGCAAACTTGGAGATATTGCACTCAATTCCTTCATCCAAATCATTAATATATATTGTAAATAGCTGGGGTCCCAGCACTGAACCTTGCGGTACTCCACTAGTCACTGCCTGCCATTCTGAAAAGGACCCGCTTATTCCCACTCTCTGCTTCCTGTCTGCCAACCAGTTCTTTATCCACATCAGTACATTACCCCCAATCCCATGAGCCTTAATTTTGCACACTAATCTCTTGTGTGGGACCTTGTCAAAAGCCTTTTGAAAGTCCAAATACACCACATCCACTGGTTCTCCCTTGTCCACTCTACCAGTTACAGACTCAAAAAGTTCTAGAAGATTTGTCAAGCATGATTTCCCTTTCATAAATCCATGCTGACTTGGACTGATCCTGTCACTGCTTTCCAAATGCGCTGCTATTACATCTTTAATAATCGATTTCAGCATTTTCCCCACCACCAATGTCAGGCTAACTGGTCTATAATTCCCCGTTTTCTCTCTCCTTTTTTAAAAAGTGGGGTTACATTAGCTACCCTCCAATCCATAGGAACTGATCCAGAGTCCAAGGAATGTTGGAAAATGACCACCAATGCATCTAGTATTTCTAGGGCCACTTCCTTAAGTACTCTGGCCCTAGACTATCAGGCCCTGGGGATTTATCGGCCTTCAATCCCCTCAATTTTCCTAACACCATTTCCTGCCAAATAAGGATTTCCCTCAGTTCCTCCTTCTCGCTAGACCCTCGGTCCTCTTGTATTTTCGGGAGGTTATTTGTGTCTTCCTTAGTGAAGACTGAACCAAAGTATTTGTTTAATTGGTCTGCCATTTCCTTGTTCCCCGTTATAAATTCACCTGATTCTGACTGCAAGGGACCTACATTAGTCTTCACTAATCTTTTTCTCTTCACATATCTATTGAAGCTTTTGCAGTCAGTTTTTATGTGCCCTGCAAGCTTACTATCGTACTCTATTTTCCCCCACCTAATTAAGAGAACTGCACAAGTCAAAAATATTCCTTTTAATATTATTAAACCATCATTCCTGTACCAGCTCTCTGAAAGACCTATCGAATGAATCCCACCCCACCTGCTCTGCCCCCATAGCCCGGCAATATTTTCCCTTCAAGTATTTATCGAATTCCCTTTCGAACTTTACTGGTCATTTGCTTCCAGGCCTTTTCAGGCAGTGTATTCAACATCACAACAACTCACTGCGTGAATAATGTTCCTCATGTCACCTCTGATTCTTCTGTCCACCTCCTCTGCTCTGAGCAGAATGATCCCGGCTTCTGCAATCTCTCCACCGAACTGAATTCCTCATCCGTCTCATCCATCACGTAAATCTCTCGAAGGCCTTGACTTACATAAGAACATAAGAATTAGGAACAGGAGTAGGCCATCCAGCCCCTCGAGCCTGCTCCGCCATTCAACAAGATCATGGCTGATTTGGCCGTGGACTCAGCTCCACTTACCCGCCCGCTCCCCGTAACCCTTAATTCCCTTATTGGTTAAAAATCTATCTATCTATGATTTGAATACATTCAACGAGCTAGCCTCAACTGCTTCCCTGGGCAAAGAATTCCACAGATTCACAACCCTCTGGGAGAAGAAATTCCTTCTCAGATCGGTTTTAAATTGGCTCCCCCGTATTTTGAGGCTGTGTCCCCTAGTTCTAGTCTCCCCGACCGGTGGAAACAACCTCTATGCCTGTATCTTGTCTATCCCTTTCATTATTTTAAATGTTTCTATAAGATCACCCCTCATCCTTCTGAACTCCAACGAGTAAAGACCCAGTCTATTCAATCTATCATCATAAGGTAACCCCCTCATCTCTGGAATCAGCCTAGTGAATCGTCTCTGTACCCCCTCCAAAGCTAGTATATCCTTCCTTAAGTAAGGTGACCAAAACTGCATGCAGTACTCCAGGTGCGGCCTCACCAATACCCTGTACAGTTGCAGCAGGACCTCCCTGCTTTTGTACTCCATCCCTCTCGCAATGAAGGCCAACATTCCATTCGCCTTCCTGATTACCTGCTGCACCTGCAAACTAACTTTTTGGGATTCATGCACAAGGACCCCCAGGTCCCTCTGCACCGCAGCATGTTGTAATTTCTCCCCATTCAAATAATATTCCCTTTTACTGTTTTTTTTCCAAGGTGGATGACCTCACATTTTCCGACATTGTATTCCATCTGCTAGCCCATTCGCTTAACCTATCCAAATCTCTGTGTCCTCTACACAACCCGCTTTCGCACTAATCTTTGTGTCATCTGCAAATTTTGTTACACTACACTCCGTCCCCTCTTCCAGGTCAGCTATGTATATTGTAAACAGTCGTGGTCCCAGCACCGATCCCTGTGGCACACCACTAACCACCGATTTCCAACCCGAAAAGGACCCATTTATCCTGACTCTCTGCTTTCTGTTAGCCAGCCAATTCTCTATCCATGCTAATACATTTCCTCTGACTCCGCGTACCTTTATCTTCTGCAGTAACCTTTTGTGTGGCACCTTATCGAATGCCTTTTGGAAATCTAAATACACCACATCCAACGGTACACCTCTATCCACCATGCTCGTTATATCCTCAAAGAATTCCAATAAATTAGTTAAACATGATTTCCCCTTCATGAATCCATGTTGCGTCTGCTTGATTGCACTATTCCTATCTAGATGTCCCGCTATTTCTTCCTTAATGATAGCTTCAAGCATTTTCCCCACTACAGATGTTAAACTAACCGGCCTATAGTTACCTGTCTTTTGTCTGCCCCATTTTTTAAACAGAGGCGTTACATTAGCTGCTTTCCAATCCGCTGGTACCTTCCCAGAGTCCAGAGAATTTTGGTAGATTATAATGAATGCATCTGCTATAACTTCCACCATCTCTTTTAATACTCTGGGATGCATTTCATCAGGACCAGGGGACTTGTCTACCTTGAGTCCCATTAGCCTGTCCAGCACGACACTCCTAGTGATCGTGATTGTCTCAAGGTCCTCTCTTCCCACATTCCCATGACCAGCAATTTTGGGCATGGTTTTTGTGTCTTCCACTGTGAAGACCGAAGCAAAATAATTGTTTAAGTTCTCAGCCATTTCCACATTTCCCATTATTAAATCACCCTTCTCATCTTCTAAGGGACCAACATTTACTTTAGTCACTCTTTTCCGTTTTATATATCGGTAAAAGCTTTTACTATCTGTTTTTATGTTTTGTGCAAGTTTACTTTCATAATCTATCTTTCCTTTCTTTATTGCTTTCTTAGTCATTCTTTGCTGTCGTTTAAAATTTTCCCAATCTTCTCGTTTCCCACTAACCTTGGCCATCTTCTATGCATTGGTTTTTAATTTGATACTCTCTATTTCCTTGGTTATCCACGGCTGGTTATCCCTTCTCTTACCGCCCTTCCTTTTCACTGGAATATATTTTTGTTGAGCACTATGAAAGAGCTCCTTAAAAGTCCTCCACTGTTCCTCAGTTGTGCCACCGTTTAGTCTGTGTTTCCAGTCTACTTTAGCCAACTCTGCCCTCATCCCACTGTAGTCCTCTTTGTTTAAGCATAGTACGCTCATTTGAGACATTACTTCCTCACCCTCAATCTGTATTACAAATTCAACCATACTGTGATCACTCATTCCGAGAGGATCTTTTACTCGGAAATAATTTATTATTCCTGTCTCATTACACAGGACCAGATCTAAGATCGCTTGCTCCCTTGCAGGTTCTGTAACATACTGTTCTAAGAAACAATCCCGTATGCATTCTATGAATTCCTCCTCAAGGCTACCCCGTGCGATTTGACTTGACCAATCGATATGTAGGTTAAAATCCCCCATGATTACTGCCGTTCCTTTTTCACATGCCTCCATTATTCCCTTGATTATTGTCCACCCCACCGTGAAGTGATTATTTTGGGGCCTATAAACTACGCCCACCAGTGACTTTTTTCCCTTACTATCTCTAATCTCCACCCACAATGGTTCAACATTTTGTTCATTAGAGCCAATATCGTCTCTCACAACTGCCCTGATATCATCCTTTATTAACAGAGCTACCCCACCTCCTTTCCCTTCTTGTCTATCTTTCCGAATTGTCAGATACCCCTGTATGTTTAATTCCCAGTCTTAGCCACCCTGCAACCACGTTTCTGTAATGACCACCAAATCATACCCATTTGTAATGATTTGTGCCGTCAACTCATTTACTTTATTTCGAATGCTGCGTGCGTTTAGGTAGAGTGTTTTCATACTAGTTTTTAAACCATGATTTTTAGTTTTGACCCCTCCTGCAGCCCCTTTATATTCATACATATTGTCCCTTCCTATCACCTTGTGGTTTACACTTACCCCAGTGCTACTCTGCTCTGTTGCCTCCTGCCTTTTGCATTCTTTCTTGGGGTCCTGTTCATCTGAGCTCTCACCCACTCTAACTAGCTCAGAGCCCTCTCCTGGGTTCCGAATACTCCTCGCATTGAGGCATCGAGCTTTCAGTCTTGCCTTTTTCTGACACTTTGACCCTTTAGAATTTTGCTGTACAGTGGCTCTTTTTGTTTTTTGCCTTGGGTTTCTCTGCCCTCCACTTTTACTCATCTCCTTTCTGTCTTTTGCTTCTTAACTCCATTTTGTTTCCCTCTGTCTCCCTCCATTGGTTCCCATCCCCCTGCCATATTAGTTTAACTCCCCCCCAACAGCACTAGCAAACACTCCCCCTAGGACATTGGTTCCGGTCCTGCCCAGGTGCAGACCGTTCGGTTTGTACTGGTCCCACCTCCCCCAGAACCAGTTCCAATGTCCCAGGAATTTGAATCCCTCCCTTTTGCACCACTGCTCAAGCAACGTATTCATCTCAGCTATCCTGCGATTCCTACTCTGACTAGCACGTGGCACTGGTAGCAATCCCGAGATTACTACTTTTGAGGTCCTACGTTTTAATTTAGCTCCTAGTTCCTTCAATTTGTCTCGTCGGACCTCATCCCTTTTTTTACCTATATCTTTGGTACCAATGTGCACCATGACAACCGGCTGTTCACCCTCCCTTTTCAGAATGTCCTGCACCCGCTCCGAGACATCCTTGACCCTTGCACCAGGGAGGTAACATACCATCCTGGAGTCTCGGTTGCGGCCGCAAAAACACCTATCTATTCCCCTTACAATTGAATCCCCTATCACTATTCCTCCCTAAAGTGTGATGCCCTGAGTACTCCAGCTGAGCCTAACCAGCGATTTAGAAAAGTTTGCATTACTTATTTGCTGTTGTAGTCCAGGCCTCCAGAAATAAGACCAAGGATTTTATCACAGTGTTTTTGTAGTGTGGTGGTTATCACGTTCAGCCAACATGTGCAAAACCCCCAGTTCGAAACGGCGGAAACTTTTTGAAAACTTGTTCAATTAAATATTTGAAAATATTAAATGAGTCACGTTTGTGGTTAATATTTAATAAAGTAAATATTTGAAGTACAAATATAACAATGTACAAGGGGCGGTACTGAGGGAGTGCTACACTGTCAGAGGAGCGGTATGGAGGGAGTGCTGCACTGTTGGTAGGGCAGTACTGAGGGAGTGCTGCACTATCAGAGGGGCAGTACTGAGGGAGTGCCGCACTGTCGGAGGGACAGAACTGAGGGAGCCCCGCACTGTCGGAGGGGCAGTACTGAGGGAGTGCTGCACTGTCGCAGGGACAGAACTGAAGGAGCGCTGCATTGTTGGAGGGGCAGGACTGAGGGAGCAGCGCACTGTCGGAGGGATGATGTTCCCAATGTTGGGGAAGTCCAGAACCAGGGGTCACAGTCTAAGGATAAGGGGTAAGCCATTTAGGACTTTAATGAGGAGAAACTTCTTCACTCAGAGAATTGTGAACCTGTGGAATTCTCTACCACAGAAAGTTGTTGAGGCCAGTTCATTAGATATATTCAAAAGGGAGTTAGATGTGGCCCTTACGGCTAAAGGGATCAAGGGATACAGAGAGAAAGCAGGAATGGGGTACTGAAGTTGCATGATCAGCCATGATCATAACGAATGGTGGTGCAGGCTCGAAGGGCCGAATGGCCTACTCCTGCACCTACTTTCTATGTTTCTATGTAAGTCAGGAGTGTGATGGAATACTCTCCACTTTCCTGGATGAGTGCAGCTCCTATAACACTCGAAGTGTGACACTATCCAGGACAAAGCATCCCGCTTGATTGGCACCCCATCCAGTACTTTAAACACTCACTCCCTCCACCACTGGCGCCCCCTGGCTGCAGTGTGCACCGTCTAAAAGGTACACTGCAGCAACTCGCCAAGGCTTCTTCGGCAGCACCTCCCAAACCCGCGACCTCTACCACCCAGAAGGACAAGGGCAGCAGGCATATGGGAACACCATCAGCTCCACGTTCCCCTACCAGTCACACACCACCCCGACTTGGAAATATATCACCGTTCCTTCATCGTCGCTGGGTTATAAATCCTGGAACTCCCTCCCTAACAGCTCTGTGGGAGTACCTTCACCACACGGACTGCAGTGGTTCAAGAAGGCGGCTCACCACCACCTTCTCAAGGGGCAATTAGGGATGGGCAATAAATACCAGCCTTGCCAACGACGCTCACATCCCATGAATTAATATTTTTTTAGAAACACTGTATTTTAGGAGTCTGGTTCAAAATGTTCATTGCTGATGACACCAGGAATCTGGGGCAACCGTTGTCAAATTGAACAGGACCGGTTATTCCTACCGTGCACAGAAAATAGAATCAGTAGTGAAGATAAAATCCCACGGCGCTGATTTTAAGATTCAACACAGTAAGATTTGAAATAAGGAGAAAGAAGTTGACAGTGAAAAGATTTGGTCTGAAGTGTTACTTGTATTTGTGTATTTAATGACACTTTGTGACGGCTGTCTCCCGTGCATGTCTCTTCTTGCTGTGCTGAATAAGAAAGGGGGGTTTGATGTTGAGCACACTGCACTGCCCCTGATAGTTGTGAGCTGAGTGGTTATATTGAGTGGTTTCTCTCCCTATGATCAGTGCCAGCTTTAGCTCAGCGGTTACTTCGCAGCACCAACTTCAGGAGAAGTTCCACTCTGTCTCACTGCGGGCGCTGCCTGGTGCTTTTATAATAATCAACTTTTACACCCAAACAAGTTTTAATCGTGTTTTTAAATTAGTAGTGTGAGATATTTAAAGGGCACATTTAAACGATGCCCAAAACCATTCTGATGATTACAGCGACCCAGGTTCGATTCCCGGTTTGGGAAGTAATTTTGATATCAACGTTTTAAATTGAAGTGAAGTAATGTGAGAAGTCACATGGATGTTCCAAAACCCCACACAGTGCTGGCAAAACAAATAGGTTCCGCATTAAACATAAGGAATGTCAGATTGGAACCCACACCTCCAAAGGAGACTGAGCTGAACACAGAGCCTTTTTATATTAATATTTATTGAACATTAAGAACATTTACAACATTGTGATCATTCCACTGTTTCACACAAATCCATCCCGCCCCTCTGCACAGCCGTTCCTCCAACACAGATTAACATCACAGTCTGAAGTTTAATTTGTCTCCTGTAACATATAATAATCTATTGTCCTTTAATGTGTTTCCTTGTTGTTTAGAGGTTCGGTGCCCGCAGAGGGAGCCTGGGTTCGGAAAGTAAGATTTAAAATGTAAAATATTTTAAAATAATTGCATGTAAGTAATTAAACGCTGATGGGGAAAGGATGAATTAATATGCATTAACTGATAGCGCTGTTCAGCAGAATGAAAGAAATGCTAACCTGGTTACTGAGGGAAACTTCAACAACTGAACTTTAATCATTTGTGAAAGTTTAATCATTGATAAAGATCTATCCCCTATCTGATTTTACACACTCTGTATTTTTGGAGACTGATTTAAAATGTTCATTGCTCATGCGACAAGGAACCTGGGGTACTTTGTACACAGGGCCCTTGGCTTCATAAATCGTGAAATAGAGTACAACAGTGAAGAAGTTGTGCCGTACCTGGGCCTCAGTTGGGGAACAGTTTCCAGTTCAGGGCACCACAATTTAGAAGCGATATCGAGGTATTGGATATAAAGGAAAGATTTTCTGTTTTTGTTGACGACACAAACACGGACTTTCGTTGAGAATCAGCCTGCAGGTAGCCACACACTGATTGAAGAGAGCCAGAGAGACCGGCAGAATCGGGAAACACCGGCAAATAGAACACGAGACATTGACAAGGACTGACAGTGCTTTGTGATCAGAAAATTGCCAGAACCCCTGTGGTTTATGAAAGGGCTTTTAATGTTTGATTTCCTTACACACCTTGGAATTCAGGAGAACCTGGGCCGCGGTTTGGAGAAATACTACCTTTAAATTATTTTCTGAGCCTTATAATGAAATTTTAGATAATATTTAATGTACTATTTTAGGTTTATTCTCCTCCCCTTACACCGCTCAGCTCCTGACTGTTAAGGATTTTAATTGCAACTTATCTCTTCCGCATGTTCAGTGTTGCTGGAAGATTTTGGTCCATACGTTTGTATCAGTCTTTATTGTAGAGGACACAAACAATATCCCAACAGTGGATAGTCAAGGGGCTATAAAGGCCTTTGACACTGTCAACCGCGAGGGTCTATGGAGCGTCCTCCTCCATTTCGGATGTCCCCAAATGTTCGTCAACATCCTCCGCCTGCTCCACGATGACATGCCAGCCGTGATCCTTATCAAATGATCCATTGCAGACCCAATCCACGTCCGGACCGAGGTCAAGCAGGGTTGTGTCATCGCTCCAACCCTCTTCTCAAACTTCCTCGCTGCCATGCTCCACCTCACAGTAAACAAGCTCCCTGCTGGAATGGAACTAAACCACAGAACCAGTGGCAACATGTTCAACCTTCTTCATCTCCAGGCCAGGTCCAAGGCCACCCCAACCTCTGTCATCGAGCTACAGTACGCGGACGACGCCTGCGTATGCGCACATACAGAGGCTCAAACTCCAAGTCAGAGTCAACATATTTACTGAGGCATACGAAAGCATGGGCCTTACGCTAAACAGCCATAAGACAAAGGTCCTCCACCAGCCTGTCCTTACCGCACAGCACTGTCTCCCTAGTCATCAAGATCCACGGCGCGGCCCTGGACACCGTGGACCATTTCCCATACCTCGGGAGCCTCTTATCAACCAGAGCAGACATTGATGACGAGATTCAACACTGCCTCCAGTGCGCCAGTGCAGCCTTCGGCCACCTGAGGAACAGAGTGTTTGAAGACCAGGCCCTCAAATCTGCCACCAAGCTCATGGTCTACAGGGCTGTAGTGATACCCGTCCTCCTGTATGGCTCAGAGACATGGATCATGTACAGTAGACACCTCAAGTCGCTGGAGGAATACCACCAATGATGTCTCCACAAGATCCTACAAATCCCCTGGGTGGACAGACGCACCAACGTTAGTGTCCTCGACCAGGCCAACATCCCCAGTGTCGCAGCACAGACCACACTTGATCAGCTCCGCTGGGCAGGCCACATTGTTAGCATGCCAGACACGAGACTCCCAAAGCAAACGCTCTACTCGGAACTCCTTCACAGCAAAGAAGCCAAAGGTGGGCAGAGGAAACGTTACAAGGCCTCCCTGATAAAGTGCAACATACCCACTGAAATCTGGGAGTCCCTGGCCAAAGACCGCTCTAAGTTGAGGAAGTATCCAAAACGGAAGAGGACGCTCCATAAGCCCTCACGGTTGACAGTGTCAAAGGCCTTTGTAAGATCGAAAAAGGCCATGTATAAGGGCTGGTGCTGCTCCCTGCATTTTTCCTGCAGCTGTCGCGCTGCAAAGATCATTTCCGTTGTGGCCCGTAGGGGATGAAATCCGCACTGTGATTCCGGGAGGAGCTCCTTGGCCACAGGGAGAACTCAGTTGAGGAGAACTCCAGCGACTACCTTCCCAGTGGCTGAGAGCAGGGAGATTCCCCTGTCGTTGCCGCAGTCGGACATGTCCCCCTTTTTAAGGATGGTCGCGATCACTGCATCTCTGAGATCTCCCGGCATGCTCTCATCCCTCCAAATGAGAGAGATGAGGTCATATATCCGCGCCAACAGCGCCTCTCCACCATACTTTAGCCCCTCAGCAGGAATTCCATCCGCACCTGCAGCCTTGTTATTCTTGAGCAGTTTTATGGC
This sequence comes from Pristiophorus japonicus, assembly GCF_044704955.1. NCBI lineage: Eukaryota > Metazoa > Chordata > Chondrichthyes > Pristiophoridae > Pristiophorus > Pristiophorus japonicus. The sequence goes on from NC_091977.1 coordinate 987,779, forward strand.
TTTGCCTAACTCCTGCAGCATTGGGGTTTCACTGAGTTGGTTGTGGGTTGCATGCTGCAGGATGTAGTTGAGAACACTCGAGTCAAAGGCAGAGTCTCGGTTGAGGAGATCTTCAAAGTGCTCCGTCCAGCGGGCCCCGACAGCCTCTCTGTCCTTGATGAGTGTTTCCCCGTTTTTGTCCAGGAGTGGGGTAGGGCCTTGGGAGTTTGGACCGTAGGTGGCCTTGACTGCGATGAAGAATCCTCGCATATCATGGCTGTCGGCCAGTTGTTGTATCTCCTGTGCTTTCTCCATCCACCACCTGTTCTTTAGGTCCTGGGTTTTTTGTTGGACCTCAGCCTTGAGCCGTCTGTAACGTTGCTCTGCAGCTCCAGAGTTGGATTGTTGCTTGAGACTCAGAAATACTCTGCGCTTACGATGTATTAGTTCTTGGATCTCCTGATCATTTTCATCAAACCAGTCTTGGTGTTTTCTGGTTGAGTAACCAAGTGTCTCGTCACAGATACTGATTATGGAGACCTGGAGGGCAGACCAAGTGCTGTGGGCATTCAGCATCTCAGGGTCATCAAGGCACGCCAGAGTAGCTGTGAGGCGCTGGCTGTATAGGGCTCTCTTAGTTGGATCTTTAAGTGCCCCGGCATTAACTTTTTTGCGGCACTGCTTCTGCTGTCCCCTCTGCTTTGGGGCTATGTTAATATTGATGACGGATTGGATTAGGTGATGGTCCGCCCAGCAGTCATCAGCTCCTGTCATGGCGCGGGTGATGCGCACATCCTTGCAATCCCTGGCTCGGACGATGACATAGTCGAGCAGGTGCCAGTGTTTGGAGCGAGGGTGTTGCCACAATGCCTTATATTTGTCCCTCTGGCGGAGCAGGGTGTTGGTGAAGAGGAGTTCATGTTCTTGTCAGGGTAGGGTGCCATTGGAGTTGGATTTCCCTACCCCCTCTCTGCCAATCACACCTCCCCAGAGGGCTGTGTCTTTGTCGACCCTGGCTTTAAAGTCACCTAGGATGATCAATTTGTCACCCGTGGGGTCGCGGATGTATCGAGGTTGGAATAAAAACCCTCATCCGTTGCATCGAATGTTGGGGCGCACACACTGATGACTGTGGTGCATTGGTTCCGGGATAAGGTAAGGTGAAGAGTCACGAGGCGTTCATTAACCCCGCAGGGGGAGTCTTTGAGGCGGCCGACCAGTTCATTTTTGACGCCGAAGCCGACTCCATGAAGGCGGCGTTCTTCGTCTGGTTTTCCTTTCCAGAAAAAGGTGTAACCTCCACCATGTTCCTTGAGCTGGCCTTCCCCTGCCCACCGGGTCTCGCTTAGGGCAGCGATGTCGATGTCAAAGCATCTAAGTTCCCGGGCAACTATAGCGGTGCGGCGTTCCGGCCGGTCGCTGTTGGAGTTGTCCATTAGCGTCCTGATGTTCCAGGTCCCGAACTTCATATTAGATGAGTGGAAGATGCCTGTGCATGAGTTCTTTTAACGTGGGGTGGTAACCACATGGGCTTAGCTGAGCAAGGTCTTGGTCCAGTGGCAAGGGAGTGCAAGACGACCGGGGACCAGGCACTGCTATATGAGCCGAGTTGCCGATGGCGAGATGTTGGCCGCAGGCTCGGCGTTGAGTAGCGCCCTTAATGGCAGGTGGTCTGCTGCTTGGTTGGGGGCAGGCATTGGAGTTCAGTGTGGAAGGTCAGGGTGGTCACAGCCATGGTACACACCACGTGCTGGGGGAGAAGAGGCCAGGTCATCAGCGGGGAAGGAGAGGCCCAATCGTCGCTGAAGAGGAGGAGGCCCAATTGCTGCCGTCGCTTGAGAAGTCCCAATCGCCGCTGGAGGGGGTCCGGTCGTCGTTGGGAATGGTCCGATCGTCGTTGGGAATGGTCCGATCGTCGTTGGGAATGGTCCGATCGTCGTTGGGAATGGTCCGATCGTCGTTGGGAATGGTCCGATCGTCGTTGGGAATGGCCCGGTCGTCGTTGGGAATGGTCCGATCGTCGTTGGGAATGGTCCGATCGTCGTTGGGAATGGTCCGATCGTCGTTGGGAATGGTCCGATCGTCGTTGGGAATGGCCCGATCGTCGTTGGGAATGGTCCGATCGTCGTTGGGAATGGTCCGATCGTCGTTGGGAATGGTCCGATCGTCGTTGGGAATGGTCCGATCGTCGTTGGGAATGGTCCGATCGTCGTTGGGAATGGCCTGATCGTCGTTGGGAATGGTCTGATCGTCGTTGGGAATGGTCCGATCGTCGTTGGGAATGGTCCGATCGTCGTTGGGAATGGTCTGATCGTCGTTGGGAATGGTCCGATCGTCGTTGGGAATGGTCCGATCGTCGTTGGGAATGGCCTGATCGTCGTTGGGAATGGTCCGATCGTCGTTGGGAATGGTCTGATCGTCGTTGGGAATGGTCCGATCGTCGTTGGGAATGGCCCGATCGTCGTTGGGAATGGCCCGGTCGTCGTTGGGAATGGTCCGATCGTCGTTGAAGGGGAGGCGCCCGTTCTCCGCTGGAGAGGCCCAATCGCCTGGTCAGAGACTGACTTGGTTCATCAGACATCGAGGATCGTCATTACTTGTAGTTGTGTGGGGAGGCCCAGCTGCACCGTTGGGAGGGGCCCAATCGCCTGGTCAGAGACTCACTTGGTTCATCAGACATCGAGGATCGTCATTACTTGTAGTTGTGGAGGAGAGGCCCAGCTGCACCGTTGGGAGGGGCCCAATCGCCTGGTCAGAGACTGACTTGGTTCATCAGACATCGGGGATCGTCATTACTTGTAGTTGTGGAGGAGAGGCCCAGCTGCACCGTTGGGAGGGGGCCCGATCGTCGCTGGAGGAGATCCGATCGTGGTTAGAGGGGTGGATGCCCGATCGACTGGTCGGAGGCTCACCTGGCTCGCCGGCATTGTCGAGGATCGAGGATCCAGTGGGGCACCTGAGTAAACGTTGAAGAAAGAGGTCCAGGTCCAGGTCGCCGTTGCAGGAGGCTTGGTCGTTGGTAGTCTGGTCATTGTCACCGGTGAGAGGTGTGGCCGTTTGGAGGGGAGGTTCGCGACTGAGGTAGGCCCAAATTTGTGGGATTTGTGGGATTTGTAGGATTAGGATGTGAAGTAAAATATTAAGAAAAATGCACCCTGTATTAGGGTCTATAAAGGTTCGGGAAAGTTTAGACAGTGGGATGCGGGAGGTTGAGGGTTAAAATTGGCGGATGGCGGGAGATGACGAAGGTAAAGTTGTTTTGGTCGGGGAGCTCCCTAGGGAGCTGCCATCCCGGCGGCCACCTTTTCCATAATTGCCTATATGTGACTCCAGACCCACAGCAATGTGGACTCTTAACTGCCCTCGGAAATGGGCCAGCACCCAGTCAGTTGTAACAAACCACCACGAAAACCAATAATAAGAATAAAACCGGACGGACCACCCGGCATCGAACTCAGCATCCACTTCAGACATGACAATGACACATCCAGCCCAGTCAACACTGCAAATTCCTCCTCAGTAACATCTGGCACTTGTGCCTCAATTGCGAGAGCTGTCCCACTGACCAGTCAAGCAACAGGCTGACATGGTCATACTCACACAATCATACCTTTCAACCAATGTCCCAGACTCCTCCATCACCATCCCTGGGTATGTCCTTTCCCACCGGCAGGACAGACCCACCCGAGGTGGTGGCTCAGTGGGAAGGAGTGGCCCTGGGAGTCCTCAACATTGACTCCGGACCCCATGAGGTCTCATGGCTTCAGGTCTAGCATGGACACGGAAACCTCCTGCTGATTCCTGTAAAGTCCTTACACAATACCACAAACCCACACGAGGCACATTCTATGGACAAGGTCACTCCATGACCTGAACCTTTATTCACAGGACCAAGAAGTGATGACCCTGCATGGGACCTCCCTTTATATACCTGGCTGACCAGGTGAGGAGTGTCTCCCACAAGTTCACCCCTGTGGTCAAGGTGTGCATTTCTTACGTATATACAGTATTGCAGTGTTGTTACATAAAGGTTACATACATGACATCACCTCCCCCTCAACATCTCATTGGGATCACAGGTTAAGTCTCTCGGGTGGTCTGCGCTCTCTCATGGAGTGCCGCAGTTGAGGCTCTGGTTGTTGAGCCTTGGCGTGAGTGTCTGTCACCTGTGGTGATTCCGGCCTGTCCGGGCTGACCGCAGGGACTGTGCATGCTGCTGAATGTTCTTGTTGCTCCTTCACTGGCGGTGGTGTGAATACCATCCCATGATCTTCCTCAGGTTCCTCAGTGTCCACGCTGAACCTTTTTTTTAAGTTGGTCCAGATGCTTGCGGCATACCTGCCCATTGTTAAGTTTAACCACGATGACCCTATTGCCCTCTTTCTCTATTACAGTACCCTCGAGCTATTTGGGCCCCACGGCGTGATTGAGAACAAATACGGGGTCATCAATTTCTATACATCTCCCCCTTGAGTTTCACGGTACTCGTTTTGGAACTGCCGCTTGCCCTCAACAATGTCGGACAGGACTGGATGAATGAGGGACAGCCGAGTTTTGAGTGTTCGTTTCATGAGTAGCTCCGCGGGCGGGACCCCCGTGAGCGAGTGCGGTCGGGACCGATAGGCCAGCAGGAGGCGCGATAGGCGGCATTGAAGGGAGGGTCCTTGAATCCGGAGCATGCCTTGTTTTATGAGTTCGACCGCATGTTCCGCCTGGCCATTGGAGGCCGGCTTGAACGGTGCTATCCTGACATGGTTAATGCCATTACCCGGCATGAACTCCCGGAATTCGTAGCTTGTGAAACATGGGCCATTATTGCTAACAAGGATGTCCAGCAAGCCGTGGGTTGCAAAGACCGTGGGCAGACTCTCCGCGGTGGTGGATGTCGTGCACAAATTCAAAATGATGCACTCGATTCACTTCGAGTACGCATCAACCACAATGAGAAACAGTTTTCTCATGAACGGGCCCGCGTAGTCTACGTGAATACGTGACCATGGCCTGGTGGGCCAGGGCCACGGGCTGAGCGGGGCCTCCCTGGGGGCATTACCCAGCTGGACACACGTCGTGCACCTGCGAACACAGTGTTCCAGGTCTGAATCAATTCCCGGCCACCAAACATGTGACCGGGCAATGGCCTTCATCAGCACAATGCCTGGATGCTCACTGTGGAGTTCCCTGATGAATGCTTCCCTGTCCCTCTGGGGCATGACTACCCGGCTGCCCCATAGTAGGCAGTCGGCTTGGATGGAGAGCTCATCCATCCGTCTGTGAAACGGTCTGACCTCCTCAGGAGCATGCTCCGTGTGCGGGCGCCCAATCCCCAGTCAGGACACATTTCTTAATCAGAGATAGGAGGGGATGTCTGTCCAGATTTTGATCTGGCGGGCTGTGATGGGGGAGCCTGCGCTGTCAAAGGCATCGACAGCCATGGCCATCTCAGCGCTTTGCTCCGCTGCCCCCTCAGTGGTGGCCAGTGGAAGCCTGCTGAGCACGTCAGCGCAGTTTTCAGTGCCGGGCTGGTGCCAGATGGTGTCGTCGTATGCAGCCAGCGTGAGAGCCCATCGCTGTATGCGGGTTGACACGTTGGCATTGACGGCCTTGCTGTCTGACAGCAGGGATGTTAATGGCTTGTGGTCCGTTTCTAATTCGAACCTCCTGCCAAAAAGATACTGATGCATCTTTTTCACCCCATAGACACATGCAAGTGCTTTCTTGTCAAGCATCCCATATCCCCATTCAGCTTGAGAGAGCGACCTGGAAGCATAAGCCACAGGTTGTAGCTGCCCTCAGCGTTATCCTGCTGCAACAAGCACCCAACCCCATAGGACGATGCATCATATGTCAGAACCAATTTCTTACGGGGGTCGTACAACTTATTTGAACAAAGTAGGTTCCGCGCCCGATTGAAAGCCCATTCCTGACAGTCCCCCCAAAACCAATCACAACCCTTACGCAGGAGCATGTGTAGCGGCTCCAACAATGTGCTTAAGTTCGGCAGAAAGTTCCCAAAATAGTTCAAGAGTCCCAGAAATGAACGCAACTCCGACGTGTTGCAGGGTCTGGGCTCTCGTCGAATCACCTCCATGTTGGATTCGGTAGGCCGAATACCGTCTGCAGCAACCCCCCTGCCCAGAAACTTGACCTCGGGAGCTAAAAACACACACTTAGACTTCTTGAGTCGCTGGCCTACCCGGTCCAGTCGGCATAGCACCTCCTCCAGGTTGTGGAGGTGTTCCTCAGTGTCACGACCGGTGATGAGGATGTCGTCCTAAAATACGATTGTTCATGAATGGATTTGAGCAGGCTTTCCACGTTTCTTTGAACATAAGAACATTAGAACATAAGAATTAGAAACAGGAGTAGGCCATCCAGCCCCTCGAGCCTGCTCCGCCATTCAACAAGATCATGGCTGATCTGGCCGTGGACTCAGCTCCACTTACCCGCCTGCTCCTCATAACCCTTAATTCCCTTATTGTTAAAAATCTATCTATCTGTGATTTGAATACATTCAATGAGCTAGCCTCAACTGCTTCCTTGGGCAGAGAATTCCACAGATTCACAACCCTCTGGGAGAAGAAATTCCTTCTCAACTCGGTTTTAAATTGGCTCCCCCGTATTTTGAGGCTGTGCCCTCGAGTTCTAGTCTCCCCGACCAGTGGAAACAACCGCTCTGCCTCGATCTTGTCTATCCCTTTCATTATTTTAAATGTTTCCATATGATCACCCCTCATCCTTCTGAACTCCGACGAGTAAAGACCCAGTCTACTCAATCTATCATCATAAGGTAACCCCCTCATCTCCGGAATCAGCCTAGTGAATCGTCTCTGTACCCCCTCCAAAGCCAGTATATCCTTCCTGAAGTAAGGTGACCAAAACTGCACGCAGTACTCCAGGTGCGGCCTCACCAATACCCTGTACAGTTGCAGCAGGACCTCCCTGCTTTTGTACTCCATCCCTCTCGCAATGAAGGCCAACATTCCATTCGCCTTCCTGATTACCTGCTGCACCTGCAAACTAACTTTTTGGGATTCATGCACAAGGACCCCCAGGTCCCTCTGCACCGCAGCATGTTGTAATTTCTCCCCATTCAAATAATATTCCCTTTTACTGTTTTTTTTTCTAAGGTGGATGACCTCACATTTTCCGACATTGTATTCCATCTGCCAAATCCTAGCTCATTCGCTTAACCTATCTAAATCTCTTTACAGCCTCTCTGTATCCTCTACACAACCCGCTTTCCCACTCATCTTTGTGTCATCTGCAAATTTTGTAACACTACACTCTGTCCCCTCTTCCAGGTCATCTATGCATATTGTAAACAGTTGTGGTCCCAGCACCGATCCCTGTGGCACACCACTAACCACCGATTTCCAACCCGAAAAGGACCCATTTATCCCGACTCTCTGCTTTCTGTTTGCCAGCCAATTCTTATCCATGCTAATACATTTCCTCTGACTTCGCGTACCTTTATCTTCTGCAGTAACCTTTTGTGTGGCAGCTTATCGAATGCTTTTTGGAAATCTAAACACACCACATCCATCGGTACACCTCTATCCACCATGCTCGTTATATCCTCAAAGAATTTCAGTAAATTAGTTAAACATGATTTCCCCTTCATGAATCCATGTTGCGTCTGCTTGATTGCACTATTCCTATCTAGATGTCCCGCTATTTCTTCCTTAATAATAGCTTCAAGCATTTTCCCCACGACAGATGTTAAACTAACTGACTTATACTTACCTGCCTTTTGTCTGCCCCCTTTTTTAAACATCGCAGCCGCTGATCGAATGCCAAACGGACATCTGTTGTAAACAAACAGTCCCTTGTGCGTAGTGATGGTGGTCAGTAGTTTAGATTCGTTGGCCAGTTCTTGGGTCATGTAGGCTGAAGTGAGATCCAACTTGGGAAACAGCTTGCCACCTGCCATGGGGCAAAAAGGTCCTCCGCTCTCGGGAGCGGGTATTGGTCTTGTAGGGCCACCTGGTTGATAGTGGCCTTGTAGTCGCCACAGATCCTGACCGAGCCATCCGTTTTTAGGATGGGAACGATGGGGGTCGCCCAGTCGCTGAATTCAATGGGTGAGATGATGCCCTCTCTCAGCAACCGGACCAACTCACTCTCAATTTTCTCCCGTATCACATACGGCACAGCTCTGGCTTTGTGGTGCACTGATCTGGCATCTGGAGTGATGCGTATCACTACTTTGGTACCTTTGAACATCCCGACGCCAGGTTGACTCAAATTGCTGTAGGACCTGTGAGCATGAACTTCACTCCACAGATGATATGGCGTGCACGTCCCATCATTTCCAGTTCATCTCAACTAACCAGCTCCTCCCCAACAGTGTGGGACCATTGCCCGGGACAATCCAGAGCAGCAGCCGGTTCACCGATCCATTGTGTGTGACCGCCAACATTGCACTGCCTAGCACTGGAATGATTTCTTTGGTGTACATCCGTAATTGCGTCTCAATGCGTTCTAGTTGAGTCTGCTGGCTTTGAGTGGCCACAGCTTTTCGAATTCTTGAACACTCATGAGTGACTGGCTGGCCCCCGTGTCTAGCTCCATGCATACAGGGATGCCGTTTAATAGGACTTTCATCATCATAGGTGGCGTTTTGGTATATGAGCTGTGAATGTTTGCCACATGAACCCGCTGAACTTCAGCATCCAGTGATTTGCCCCAAGCGTCATCCTGCCTCACAGACCCCTCATCTGGTTCATCCGCCTCGTATATTGGCCTGGTTACAGGCTTTCTGCACATTCTGGCTCAATAGCCACCGAAGTTACAATTTCTGCAGACGAACTGTTGAAACCTGCAAGTCCTGGCAGTATGTCTGCCCCCACACCTCCAGCATGAACTGAGATTCCCATTGTTGTGAACAAAAGAGCTGTTACAAGGCATTCCTCGCTGATTGTCCCTTTGACTGCTCTTGAGCACCCTGTTAGTGGGTGTCAATGGCCCCATCCCGGGCCGCATTGTCCACTGGGGGGACCGTAAATGTCCGTTCAGCCTGCCATTGTCTCTGTTAGAGACTTACTCTTGGGTCTATTGCTGCCTGGGGTGTGTCGAACTGCCCTTGCCTGCCTGCGGGGCTCTGTGTCGCGTTTATGATATTGACTCTCTGATCCATCGCCACGTTGGAGGCAGAATTGTGCGCGTATATTATCTTGTTTTCCTCCTCCCCCGCCATAAATGTCTGAGCCATCAACGCCGCCGCTTCCAAGGTCAAGTCCCTGGTCTCAATTAGCTTTCTGATGATCCCAGCATGACCAATGCCCTCAATAAAGAAATCCCTTAGCATCTCCCCCCTGCAGGCATCTGTGAACTTACAGAGGCTGGCCAATCGCCGGAGCTCCGCAACGAAATCCGGTATGCTCTGTCCTTCCCGATATCGGTGTGTATAGAATCTGTGTCGGGCCATATGTACACTGCTCGCCGGTTTAAGGTGCTCACCGATTAGTTTGCTGAGCTCTTCAAAGGTTTTGTCCGCCGGCTTCTCGGTTGCTAGCAGGTCTTTCATGAGCGCGTAAGTCTTAGGTCCACAGCTGGTCAGTAGATGAACCCTTCGCTTGTCAGCTGCTGCGTCTCCCAGCCAGTCCTTCGTGACAAAACTCTGCTGGAGCCTCTCAATGAAATCATCCCAGTCCTCACCAACACAATACCGTTCCTCTGTGCTACCCGTGGCCATTCTCGTGGGTCGTTGATTCCCGTTTCTCGTCGCCAATGTAAAGTCCTTACACAATACCACAAATCCACACGAGGCACATTCTATGGACAAGGTCACTCCATGACCTGAACCTTTATCCACAGGACCAAGCAGTGATGGCCTTGCGTGGGACCTCCCTTTATATACCTGGATGACCAGGTGAGGAGTGTCTCCCACAAGTTCACCCCCTGTGGTCAAGGTGTGCATTTCTTATGTACATTACAGTATTGCAGTGTTGTTACAAAAAGGTTACATACATGACAATTCCCACCTACCGCCCTCTCTCAGCTGATGAATCAGTTCTCCTCTATGTTCACCACCACTTGGAAGAAGCATTGAAGGTCGCAGGGAGATAGATAGATTTCTAGAAACAAAAGACATCAAGGGGTATGGGGAAACGCGGGAATATGGTGTTGAGATAGAGGATCAGCCATGATCATACTGAATGGCGGTACAGATTCGAAAGGCGGATAACCGGACCAGGTGAGTTCAGGTGCGTGCTTCTCCTGGGTCCGTGCAAGGTCAGGGGTGCACATCTTCCAGTGCCGGCCTGTCTTTTAAGCTGCACAAGGGCTCGCTGCATTGAAGGCGCTCAGTACATTGTAATCTGAACGTGTCCGTGGTTTCAGAGCCACTCTTGTATCATTCACAGTGCAAGTTATTTGGTACTGTCGATAAGTGTCTGTTTGCACAGGTTTCACACCATGTTTAAAATGCACTTCTTCAAACAGAAGAGATGTTTGCTGTCGCAACACCTTCCCACTGAAAGAGGGCAGCAGTGCGCTGAAAAAGCTAAATTCATCCCAAGTCTGCAGCACATGGTGAATGAACCCTTCGCTCCAGGACACTCGAAAGGCTATGAATGAAAAAGTAAGGGGTAAAAAATAGCACAGGAGTACCATCAGGTACATCCTGACACAGACAACCTGCAACATAGAAACATAGAAACATAGAAACATAGAAAATAGGTGCAGGAGTAGGCCATTCGGCCCTTCTAGCCTGCACCGCCATTCAATGAGTTCATGGCTGAACATACAACTTCAGTATCCCATTCCTGCTTTCTCGCCATACCCCTTGATCCCCCTAGTAGTAAGGACTACATCTAACTCCTTTTTGAATATATTTAGTGAATTGGCCTCAACAACTTTCTGTGGTAGAGAATTCCGCAGGTTCACCACTCTCTGGGTGAAGAAGTTTCTCCTCATCTCGGTCCTAAATGGCTTACCCCTTATCCTTAGACTGTGGCACCTGGTTCTGGACTTCCCCAACATTGGGAACATTCTTCCTGCATCTAACCTGTCTAAACCCGTCAGAATTTTAAACGTTTCTATGAGATCCCCTCTCATTCTTCTGAACTCCAGTGAATACAAGCCCAGTTGATCCAATCTTTCTTGATATGTCAGTCCCGCCATCCCGGGAATCAGTCTGGTGAACCTTCGCTGCACTCCCTCAATAGCAAGAATGTCCTTCCTCAAGTTAGGAGACCAAAACTGTACACAATACTCCAGGTGTGGCCTCACCAAGGCCCTGTACAACTGTAGTAACACCTCCCTGCCCCTGTACTCAAATCCCCTCGCTATGAAGGCCAACATGCCATTTGCTTTCTTAACCGCCTGCTGTACCTGCAGGCGGTTAAGAAAATCCTTCACTTGTGTCGAGGGCGGGGTTGAAATGGTCGCACCATCTGGCTATCAGAATACAATACCACACGACACAAACCCCAGGGTGGAACCCAGGATTATCCCCCTATTACTATCCCAGTCTTTATCAGGATAGCTGAAGTCCCCCATTATTATACTACTCTATAGTTCTTGGTGCTCTCTATAATTTCTCTGTAAATTTGCTCCTCCATATCTTTCCCACTATTTGGTGTCTATAGAATACACCGAGTGGTGTAATGGTACCTCGACTATTCCTTAACTCTAGCTATATAGATTCTGTCCTTGACCCCTCCAGGACCCTCCCTCTCCAGCACTGTAACATTCTCCTTAACCAATACTGCCACACCACCTCCTAACTTTCCCTCCCTATCTTTCCTGAACAGCTTATAACCAGGAATATTTCATACCCAATCCTGCCCTTTCCTGAGCCAGGTCTCAGTTAATGCCACAACATCCTATTCCCCTGCGGCTCTTTGTGCCTGTAGCTCACTGACCTTGTTTACTACGCTTCATGCGTTCACATACATACGCTGGAAGGCCAGCTTAGACCATCCTGTGTTCTCTCTGAGGTGGCCCCCATCTCCCCATCCCCTGATCCACAAGGGCACCGTCTGATTTGGGAGATGTTTGACTGTCCGTGTGGCCTCAAGACACACTGCTTGTGATTACTCCACGATCAACTCGACCTTCCTCATCGTTGCGATTGAGTTTACTTCAGTGTCCAGGACACATCGAACCCGCCATTGCTTGCTGCTGGGCTTGTCCCAGTATCTGAGACACATTGAACCTCCTCATGGCTGGGGCTATTTCACCACACACTTTCTCTTTACCTCTTTATTACAATCCCTACTTGTTTCCTCTGCCCCGGCGAACGGAGGCGAGGATTCCAGTCTCCAAATCCTGGGTTGATGTCCAGCGAGGTCCTGTTGCCCGATGGGAGCGGACTGTCAACCAACATTCCCTGGATTCTGGGGCGGTCCCAGCAGATTGGAAAACCACAAATGTAACGCCCCTATTTGAAAAAGGAGGCAGACAAAAAGCAGGAAACTATAGACCAGTTAGCCTAACGTCTGTCGTTGGGAAAATGCTGCTGCTTCATCCAACTTCTTCCCAGCATCGTTGGACCATCGTTGGCAACAATCCACAGTGGGAGCTTGTTCATCACGCCGCCCTGGGAGACCTGGACACCCACGCTGCCAACGACTGGGATGGTGCCTTTGGTGTAGGTGAGCAGTTTTGCCTGGACAGGAGACAGTTTTGGTCGTTTGACGGGATTGAACCAAAGTTTTTCAAATGTCATCTAGCTCATCAAAGACTGGCTCATCCCTGTGTCGATCTCCATCAAAATTGGAACTCCGTTGATGTCCACTTCCATCTTCCACGGGGAACTCTCGGTGGAGCAGGTATAAATTCCATATTCTTCTTCCAGAGGTTGAACAGCTTCACCTTCATCAATGTCGGAGCCCAGGTGATCAGCCAACTCTTCAGCGGTGAGTAAAGCTTTTTCTGCACATTCTCTGAAGGTGACCTTTCACGTTGCAGCCTTTCACTTTGTAGCGGCACTGATGGGCCCTGTGATTTCCTCCACAGCGCAGCATGGGGCTAGCCGGCTGGCCCCATGTGACAGACTCAGGGTTGCGGGACTCGGGGCAACATTTCTGCCTTTGAAATTTGCCACTCTATTCACTGCGCTCGTCGGTTTAGACTCCTGGGTGTGGGTCATCATTCGTTTGGAGTCGCCGACCGAAATCATGTCGGCCTGGCTCACTTTAATTGCCTTCTGCAAGGTGACTGTGATGTCTGCAGAGAGCAGTTTGTGGAGGAGGCCCTCGTGGCCGATTCCAATAACAAATATGTCCCTTAGCGCTTCAGTCAACTGGTCGCCAAAATCACACGGTGCAGCCAACCTTCTTAAATCTGCAGAGTACTTAGCAAATGTTTGGCCTTCGGGTCGCCGGTGAGTGTCAAACCAGTGCCTGGCTATGAGGGTGGTCTCTTTGGGTTTCAGTTGCTCTTGCATTAGGGTTACGAGCTCGCCATAGCTCTTGGTTGTTGTCTTCGCTGGGGCTAGTAGGTCACTGATGAGGCCTTGGATAGTGGGCCCACAACTGCTAAATAGGATGGCCCTGCGGTTCGCCAGTGTGGCCGGTGAGTCCCCATCCAGGTCGTTGGCAATGAAGAAGCATTCTAACCTTGCCACGAAGGCGTCCCAATCTTCCCCATCGGTGAATTGTTGAACGTTGCTGAGATTCGACATGTTGTGCCCTCATCGTCAGTTATTGTGTATGTAGGCACTCTGTTAATGACTCCACGAGGCAAGGGTATGGCACTTGAACTGTACAGACTGCAGTCCTTTATTGCAGCTGCTAAAGTGAGGACACCAAGAGGTGAGCTCCCTTTTATACTGGGTTACCTGCAGTGTACAGGTGACCCTTGGGTCTGCAGCAGCAGCACCCTCTGGTGTACAGGTGTGGTATATACAGGGTGAAGGTACATTCAGATCTAGTGTTACAGTACATCATTACATCATTGGCATGCATACATAACAGTAACGAGCAGGGTGGATACGGGGGAACCAGTGGATGTGGTGTATTTGGATTTCCAGAAAGACATTCGATAAGGTGCCACATAAAAGGTTACTACACAAGATAAAAGCTCACAGGTTTGGGGGTAATATATCAGCATGGATAGAGGATTGGCTAACTAACAAAAAACAGAGGGTCGGGGTAAATGGATCATTTTCCAGTTGACAAACAGTGACTAGTGGGGTGCCGCAGGGATCGGTGCTGGGGCCTCAACTATTTACAATCTATATTAATGACTTGGATGAAGGGACCGAGTGTAATGTAGCCAAGTTTCCTGATGATGCAAAGATGGGTGGGAAAGCAAATTGTGAGAAGGACACAAAATTTCTGCAAAGGGATATAGACAGGCTAAGTGAGTGGGAAAAAATTTGGCAAATGGAGTATAATGTGCGAAAATGTAAGGTTATCCACTTTGGCAGAAATAATAGAAAAGAAAATTATAATATAAATGGACAAAAATTGCAAAGTGCTTCAGTACAGAGAGACCTGGGGTCCTTGTGCATGAAACACAAAAACGTTAGTATGTAGGTACAGCAAGTAATCAGGAAGGCAAATGGAATGTTGGCCTTTATTGCAAGGGGATAGAGTATAAAAGCAGAGAAGTCCTGCTACAACTGAACAGGGTATAGGTGAGGCCACACCTGGAGTACTGCGTGCAGTTTTGGTCTCCGTATTAAAGGAAAGATATACTTGCATTGGAGGCTACAGCTATATTATATTGATCAGTTATGGATAAACAAAACCTGATGAGATTTAATGTGAAATCATTGCTCGATGTTGTGTTGTGTAGAAAAAACTGAATTTCGCCCATCGCAGATAAGGCCGTGTATGAGCACTTCCTCGTATCACTCTCCACCACATCCCCCTACCGCGCCCTGTCCCCCCAACCCTACTTTCTCCTGTATCTGCCCTTGGAAAAAACTCACTCCTGGCTCTCATATCATCATAGGCAGTCCCTCAGAATCGAGGAAGTCTTGCTTCCACTCCTGAAGTGAGTTCTTCGGTGGCTGAACAGTCCAATACGAGAGCCACAGACTTTGTCACAGGTGGGACAGACAGATGTTGTGGGAAGGGGTGGGTGGGACAGGTTTGCCGCATGCTCCTTCCGCTGCCTGCACTTGATTTCTGCATGCTCTCGGCGTTGAGACTCCAGGTGATCAGCGCCCTCCCGGATGCACTTCTTCCACTTAGGGTGATCTTTGGTCAGGTGTCAGTGGGAACGTCGCACTTTATCAGGGAGGCTTTGAGGGTGTCCTTGCAACATTTCCGCTGCCCACCTTTGGCTCGTTTGCCATGAAGGAGCTCAGAGTAGAGCGCTTGCTTTGGGAGTCTCGTGTCTGGCATGCAAACTATGTGGCCTGCCCAGCGGAGCTGATCAAGTGTGGTCAGTGCTTCAATGCTGGGGATGTTAGCCAGGATAAGGACACTGATGTTGGTGCGTCTGTCCTCCCAGGGGATTTGTAGGATCTTGCGGAGACATCGTTGGTGATATTTTTCCAGCGACTTGAGGTGTCTACTGTACATGGTCCATGTCTCTGAGTCATACAGGAGGGCGGGTATTACTACAGCCCCTGTAGACCATGAGCTTGGTGGCAGTTTTGAGAGCCTGGTCTTCAAACACTCTTTTCCTCAGGCGGCTGAAGGCTGCACTAGCGCACTGGAGGCAGTGTTGGATCTCGCCATCAATGCCTGCTCTTCTTGATAGGAGGCTCCCGAGATATGGGAAGTGGTCCACGGTGTCCAGGGCTGTGCCGTGGATCTTGATGACTGGGGGGCAGTGCTGTGCCGTGAGGGCAGGCTGGTGGAGGACCTTTGTCTTACGGTTGTTTAGCGTAAGGCCCATGCTTTCGTACGCCTCGGTAAATACGTCAACTATGTCCTGGAGTTCAGTCTCTGTATGTGCGTCCTGTTGCTCGACGACAGAGGTTGGGGTGGTCTTGGACCTGGGCCGGATTCTGGTTCTGTAGTTTAGTTCCACTCCAGCGAGGAGCTTGTTGACTGTGAGGTGGAGCATGGCAATGAGAAAGATTGAGAAGAGGGGTCGATGATGCAGCCCTGTTTGACCCCGGTCCGGACGTGGATTGGGTCTGTGATGGATCCGTTGGTAAGGATCACGGCCTGCATGTCGTCGTGAAGCAGGCGGAGGATGGTGACAAACTTTTGGGGGCATCTAAAACGGAGGAGGACGCTCCATAGACCCTCGTGGTTGACAGTGCCAAAGGCCTTTGTAAGGTTGAAGCAGGCCATGTATAAGGGCTGGCGCTGTGCCCTGCATTTTCCCTGTAGCTGTCGCGCTGCAAAAATCATATCCATCGTGTCCTGTAGGGGACGAAATCCGCTCTGTGATTCCAGGAGGAGTTCCTCGGCTACGGGAAGAAGACGGTTGAGGAGGACTCCAGTAACTGCGCTTATGAATCTGAGCAGTCTTTGGACCTCCATTCGCCATGACATTTCTACAGCTAGCAATCTGTTCAATCACATCCTAACAATACCTTTGCTCGAGTCCCGATTAAAACTATTACTCTCTCTCACCCTGGCCGTTCCCCCTGCTACAGCCCTCATCTTCATTCCCATAAGCCCAAGGGTCGCAGACTTGAACAGATATGGCGGAGAACTGGTTTAGCCATTCATCGCCAGATCTGGCTGGAGCACGTAAAGCATTATCGGGTCCTGCTCTCGTCTGCCAAGAACTGCTCACTATTCCAGAATCATTCTTGAATGCAAAGATAAACCCCGGTTACTATTCTCCACTGCTAACCGTCTTCTTAAACCCCTCTCCCCTGTCTCCACCACACTCACCTCCAACAAGTGTGAGGAGCTCATGGACTTCTTTGTCTCAGAGATTGACACCATTTGATCAGCTGCCTCTGTGAGTTCTCTTCCTTCCCCTAGCCCACCGGGCCAAACTACCTCTGAGGCTCCCCCCTCCCCTAACCCACTGGGCCAAACTTCTTCTGAGGCTCCCCCCTCCCCTAACCCTCTGGGTCAAACTACCTCTGAGGCTCCCCCCTCCCCTAACCCACTGGGTCAAACTACCTCTGAGGCTCCCCCCTCCCCTAACCCACCGGGTCAAACTACCTCTGAGGCTCCCCCCTCCCCTAGCCCACTGGGCCAAACTTCTTCTGAGGCTCCCCCCTCCCCTAACCCACTGGGCCAAACTTCCTCTGAGGCTCCCCCATCCCCTAACCCACCGGGTCAAACTTCCTCTGAGGCTCCCCCCTCCCCGAACCCACTGGGTCAAACTACCTCTGAGGATCCCCCCTCCCCTAACCCACTGGGCCAAACTACCTCTGAGGCTCCCCCCTCCCCTAGCCCACTGGGCCAAACTTCCTCTGAGGCTCCCCCCTCCCCTAGCCCACTGGGCCAAACTACCTCTGCGGCTCCCTCCTCCCCTAACCCACTGGGCCAAAATTCTTCTGAGGCTGCCCCCTCCCCTAGCCCACTGGGTGAAACTTCCTCTGAGGCTCCCCACTCCCCTAACCCACTGGGTGAAAATACCTCTGAGGCTCCCCCCTCCCCTAACCCACTGGGTGAAAATACCTCTGAGGCTCCCCCCTCCCCTAACCCACTGGGCCAAGCTTTCTCTGAGGCTCCTCCCTCCCATAACCCACTGTGTCAAACTACCTCTGAGGCTCCCCCCTCCCCTAACCCACTGGGCCAAACTTCCTCTGAGGCTCCCTCCTCCCCTAACCCACCGGGCCAAACTTTCTCTGAGGCTCCCCCCTCCCCTAACCCACTGGGTGAAACTACCTCTGAGGCTCCCCCCTCCCCTAGCCCACTGGGCCAAACTACCTCTGAGGCTCCCCCCTCCCCTAACCCACTGGGTGAAACTACCTCTGAGGCTCCCCCTCCCCTAACCCACTGGGTCAAACTACCTCTGAGGCTCCCCCCTCCGCTAACCCACTGGGTCAAACTACCTCTGAGGCTCCCCCCTCCCCTAACCCACTGGGTGAAACTACCTCTGAGGCTCCCCCCTCCCCTAACCCACTGGGTGAAACTACCTCTGAGGCTCCCCCCTCCCCTAACCCACTGGGCCAAGCTACCTCTGAGGCTCCCCCCTCCCCTAACCCACTGGGTGAAACTACCTCTGAGGCTCCCCCCTCCCCTAACCCACTGGGTCAAACTACCTCTGAGGCTCCCCCCTCCCCTAACCCACTGGGTCAAACTACCTCTGAGGCTCCCCCCTCCCCTAGCCCACTGGGTCAAACTACCTCTGAGGCTCCCCCCTCCCCTAACCCACTGGGTGAAACTTCCTCTGAGGCTCCCCCCTCCCCTAGCCCACTGGGTCAAACTACCTCTGAGGCTCCCCTCTCCCCTAGCCCACTGGGCCAAGCTACCTCTGAGGCTCCCCTCTCCCCTAACCCACTGGGTCAAACTACCTCTGAGGCTCCCCCCTCCCCTAGCCCACTGGGTCAAACTACCTCTGAGGCTCCCCTCTCCCCTAACCCACTGGGTCAAACTACCTCTGAGGCTCCCCCCTCCCCTAGCCCACTGGGTCAAACTTCCTCTGAGGCTCCCCCCTCCCCTAACCCACTGGGTGAAACTTCCTCTGAGGCTCCCCCCTCCCCTAGCCCACTGGGTCAAACTACCTCTGAGGCTCCCTCCTCCCCTAACCCACTGGGTCAAACTACCTCTGAGGCTCCCCCCTCCCCTAGCCCACTGGGCCAAACTTCCTCTGAGGCTCCCCCCTCCCCTAACCCACTGGGTCAAACTACCTCTGAGGCTCCCCCCTCCCCTAACCCACTGGGTCAAACTACCTCTGAGGCTCCCCCCTCCCCTAGCCCACTGGGTCAAACTACCTCTGAGGCTCCCCCCTCCCCTAACCCACTGGGCCAAACCTCCTCTGAGGCTCCCCCCTCCCCTAACCCACTGGGTGAAACTACCTCTGAGGCTCCCCCACTCCCCTAGCCCACTGGGCCAAGCTTTCTCTGAGGCTCTCCCCTTCCCCTAGCCCTGAACTTGCATCTTTCTCCAGTTTCTCTCCGATCTCCCCTCATGATCTTTCCGAGCTCATCCTGCCCATGAGACCCACTTCCTGCTCACTTGACCCTATTCCCACCAAAATGCTCACCACCCAACTTCCATTTCTGGCTCCCATGTTAGCTGATATTGTTGTCAGTTCACTCTCCTCAGGTACTGTCTCCCTCTCGCTCATATCTGCTGTCATCAATCACCCCTCCTCAAAGAACTAAACCTTTCCCCCTCTGTCCTTGCAAGCTACTGCCGACCTCCCTTTCCTTTCCAAAGTCCTTGAATGTGTTGTCACCTCCCAAATACATGCCCATCTTTCCTGCAACTCCATGTTCGAATCCCTCCAATCAGATATCCGCCCCTGTCACAGTACTGAAACCGCTGTCATCAAAGTCACAAATGACATCCTGTGTGACTGTGACTGTGGTAAACTCTCCCTCCTCGTCCTTCTCGACCTGTCTGCAGCCTTTGACACAGCTGACCACTCCACCCTCCTCCAACGCCTCTCCACCATCGTCCAGCTGGGTGGGACTGCACTCGCCTGGTTCCATTCTTATCCATCTAATCATAGCCAGAGAATCTCCTGCAATGGCTTCTCTTCCCACTCCCACATCGTTACCTCTGGTGCCCCCCCGCCAAGGATCTATCCTTGGCCCCCTCCTATTTCTCATCTACATGCTGCCCCTTGGCAACATCATCCGAAAACACGGAGTCAGTTTCCACATGTACGCTGATCACACCCAGCTCTACCTCACCACCACTTCTCTCGATCCCTCCTCGGTCTCTAAATTGTCAGACTGTTTGTCCGACATCCAGTACTGGATGAGCAGAAATGTTCTCCAATTAAATATTGGGAAGACCGAAGCCGTTGTTTTTGGTCCCCGCCACAAACTCTGTTCCCTGGCCACTGACTCCATCCCACTCCCCAACCTTTGTCTGAGGCTGAAACAGACTGTTCGCAACCTTGGTGTCATATTTGACCCTAAAATGAGCTTCTGACCACAAATCCGCAGCATAACTAAGACGATCTATTACCACCTCCATGAAATCTCCTGTCTCCACCCCTGCCAAGCTCATCCGCTACTTAAACCCTCAGCCATGCCTACACTAGACTTGACTCTTCCAATGCACTCCTGGCTGGCTGGTTCTCATGACTCAACATAACCTTAAGTCATCCAAAACTCGGTTGCCCGTGTCTTAACTCGCACGTAGTCCAGTTCAGCCATCACCCTTGTGCTCACTGACCTACATTCGGTTAAGCAACGCCTCTATTTCAAAATTCTCATCCTTGTTTACAAATCCCTCTATGGCCCTCGCCCCTCCCTATCTCTGTAATCTCCTCCAGCCCCACAACCCCCCGAGATATCTGCACTCCTCAAATTCTGCCCTCTTGGGCATCCCTGATTATAATCGCTCAACCATCGGTGGCCGTGCCTTCTGTTGCCTGGGCCCCAAGCTCTGGAAGTCCCTGCCGAAACCTCTCCGCCTCTCTACCTCTCTTTCCTCCTTCAAGACGCCCATTAAAACCTATCTCTTTGACCAAGCTTTTAGTCACCTGTGCTAATTTCTACTTATGTGGCTCGGTGTCAGTTTTTAATCGCATAAAACTCCTGTGAAGCTACGTTAAAGGCGCTATATAAATACAAGTTGTTGTTAATCTGAAATCATTGTTTGATGTTGTATTGTGTAGAACAAACTTTGAATTTCATCCATAAAAACAGATTGCTATTGTTCCCGTTTCACTTCACTTATTTTAGATAGCAGTTCTCACTCTGTGATCCTGACCCACTCCCTAGCAGTAGGCTGTGTCACCACTATCTGGGAGCTATCTCTTTACTGTAGCCTGCATTTACAGAGCAGCATGGACTGCAAGGTTAACAATGACCCAATGTGTAATAAGCTGCAGACTGAATGAGCTGTAGTCTCCCAGTGCAACACTGCTTCAGAAATGGCAGAATATTGAACTGAGGAAAAGGTTTTTAAAAAGATGCTGAATTGACTAAAATATATTTACAGGTATTTATAATTTATTAAAACCATGAAGCAGAAAATATTTATCTAAAAACTAGAGATACAACACAACACAGAAATATAATGAGCAAGGTTCATAATGAATGAAATGATCCTTTAGAGCACAGCCTCTGGGAAATGAAGTCCCTGCCTTGGCAACATTTGCCTGCCTGTGTCCTTTTAGTGTTGGTGTGAAATGGAACAGAATTCTGATGTACGGAACACAAGCCGCACATTATTACACATTGACGGGCAGGAAAAGACCAGCCGGTCCATCAAGCCTGGCCCACACCATGATGGCCAGAGCATCAATGACTGACCACTCCTTCCGTCCCTCACCCCCACTCCACCACCATGTAATCTCCTGGGGACCATCATTTGTTTCAAAGGCTCCAGGCTAAGTGCTTCCTGCCCAATGCTGTGGGGCAAGGATATAAAATTGAACAATGACAAGTCCTGCCAGTCCCACAATATTGTTCTCTGGATTTGGGATAAGTTTGAAATGATAAAATAAACAAAAATGCATTGCTGACTTGGCCCAAGTTGGGAATGAACTCTTATGTTTTACAGGTTGATGATAATATTGTGTTGGACAGTAAAGTTCCTCCAGAGCTCAGGAATGAGACAAAATGGTAATTAATGGATTGAGTAAAATGGTGTGAGAGGCAGTGATTGAAGGTGTGTGATGGAAGCAGAGAAAGTGCCCCACCAAATGGGGTCTCGGGGCATTGTCCTCGGTGACGGACAGACGTGTGAGAGCACCTACGGGTACATTATAGTGAGAGGCAGGAAAGTGCAGGAGAGAATTGTTAATTGGCAGCTTTCTCTTGGAGATGTTTGTGTCCTTGCCTGTACTGAACAATGAGAACAACGCATTAGAGAGCCTGGTCACTACTGGAGATATCGGGACCACACAGGAGGACATAAGCACAGACTTGCAGAAACCCCCCGATCTTCCCAGATAACCTGGAGAGATAAAACCTTTCAATCAATACACAACAATAATAACTTGCATTTATAAAGCGCGTTTAACGTAGCAAAATGCCCCACTGTACTCTTGGGAACCATGCATGGTGGGAGATGGTTTACAACACAGCTCAGCATCCAGAGCTAGAATAATATCAGTGAGTTTTGTCACAGCCCAGATAATTATCCTCATCATTCGAATTGGTGCAGGGTGTCTGTTCAAACCGTTCATTCAGAGACTTTTACAGAAAAGCTAGAACCTGGAATTGGCTGCTTTGATTAAATGATGAGGGAGACTTCGAACATTCATAAGACATAAGAACATAAGAAACTGGACCAGGAGTGGGCCATCTGGCCCCTCGAACCTGCTCCACCATTCAATAAGATCATGGCTGATCTGATCATGGACTCAGCTCCACTTACCTGCCCTCTGCCCATAACCCTTGACTCCCTCATCAGTCAGACATCTGTCTATCTCCACCTTAAATATATTCAATAACCCAGCCTGCACAGCTCCCTGGGGTAGAGAATTCCAAAGATTCACAACTCTCTGAGAGCAGAAATTCTTCCTCATTTACATTTTAAATGGGCGACCTCTTATTCTGAAACTATACCCCCTAGTTCTAGATTCCCCCTCGAGGGGAAACATCCTCTCTGCATCTACCCTGTTGAGCCTCCTCATAATCTTATATGTTTCAATAAGATCACCTGTCAGTCTTCTAAACTCCAATAGGTATAGGCCCAACCTGCTTAACCTTTCTTCATATGACAACTCCGATATCTCAGGAGTCAACCTCGTGAACCTTCTCTGAATTGCCTCCAATGCAAGTGTATCTCTACTTAAATTAGATCAAAACTGTACGCAGTACTCCAGCTGTAGTCTCACTAGTGCCCTAAACAGTTGTTGCAGGACTTCTCTGCTTTTATACTCCATCCCCCTTGCAATAAAGGCCAACATTCCATTTGCCTTCTTGATTACTTGCTGAACCTGCAAACTCACTTTTTGTGTTTCATGTACAAGGACCCCCAGATCCTTCGGAGACAGAGACAGAGAGACAGAGAGAGAGCCAGAGAGAGAGACATTCACAGAGACAGAGAACGAGAGATACTCACACACACACACACACACAGACTGTCTCCCTGAGAGGAAGAAGACACGGATAAGAGCCTTTGATCGATGCAGCGAATCTTATTTCTGAGCAATGGCCGTTATTCGGACAGCAGTTTTACAGGGTCGGGGGTTGCGGGGCCTACACAATCAAACGGAGCCTGAATTAAAGTTAGCTTTTGTGGGGAACCTCTGTCACTTCTATTGTGTTCCTAACACAGATGAGACTGCACACAGGGAGGTTAAAGTAACAGTGACCTCAGTCTTTAATAAGACACTCTAGAGTGAGGAACAGGCCTTAGGGGACGGCTTATTTACAGTGCTCTCAAGTGATGCTGGGATCCCTTGGGACTTCAGGGGATGAGCTCCCTAGTGACGGAACATGGGAGTGCATGCATATAGATACACAACATCACCCGCACCCCCCAAAGTCAAAGTGAAAACTATTTACAAGGTGAGGCGGTCGGGAGCCTTTCTTTCCCTGGTGGACCGCCTCGGTACAAATGTTTGTTCTGGTGTGTTGGCTGTGCCCTCGCTGGGCTGGCGTGTTGTTGGCCCTGCAGGGCTGCTGGGTGAGCCTGGCCTTGCTGGGCTGTTGGGCGTGATGGATTCGATTTCCTGGTCCGTGGTGGTGTCGTTGATTCTTTGGGTGTGTGTTGTGGGCTCGAAAAAGGTGGTGTCTGCTGTGGGTTGTTCAGGGCAGTCTGTGAACCGCAGCCTCGTTTGGTCCAGGTGCTTTCTGCAAATTTGTCCATTGTCTAGTTTGACTACAAACACCCTACTCACTTCTTTAGCTATCACCGTGCCCGTGATCCACTTGGGACCATGTCCATAGTTTAGCACATACGCAGGGTCATTCAGATCAATTTCCAGTGACACAGTGGCGCGACCATCGTTTACATTTTGTTGCTGCCGCCTGCTCTCTACCTGATCATGCAGGTTGGGGTGAACCAGCGAGAGTCTGGTTTTAAGTGTCCTTTTTATGAGTAGCTCAGCCGGGGGCACCTTTGTGAGTGAGTGGGTTCTCGTGCGGTAGCTGAGCAGTACTCGGGACAGGCGGGTTTGGAGTGAGCCTTCTGTGACTCGTTTGAGGCTCTGTTTGATTGTTTGTACTGCCCGCTCTGCCTGCCCATTGGAGGCTGGTTTAAACGGGGCCGAGGTGACATATTTGATCCCATTGCGAGTCATGAATTCTTTAAATTCAGCACTGGTGAAACATGGCCCGTTGTCACTGACCAGTATGTCAGGCAGGCCGTGGGTGGCAAACATGGCCCTCAGGCTTTCAATGGTGGTGGTGGCAGTGCTTCCCGACATTATTTCACATTCAATCCATTTTGAAAAAGCATCCACCACCATCAGGAATATTTTACCGCGAAACGGACCCACATAGTCGACATGGATCCTCGACCATGGTCTGGAGGGCCAGGACCACAAACTTAGTCGTGCCTCTCTGGGCGCGTTGCTCAACTGAGCACATACGCTGCATTGCCGTACACAGGACTCTAAGTTAGAGTCGATACCGGGCCACCACACGTGGGATCTGGCTATCGCTTTCATCATTACAATACCCAGGTGTGTGCTGTGAGATCCGAGACGAACGTCTCCCTGCCCTTTTTGGGTAGCACTACGCAGTTACCCCACAACAGGCAGTCTGCCTGAATGGACAGCTCGTCCTTTCGCCGCTGGAACGGCTTGATTGGCTTTTGCATTTCAACGGGAATGCTGGCCCAGCTCCCATGCAGTACACAGTTTTTTACTCGGGACAGCAGAGGATCTTGGATGGTCCAAGTCCTAATCTGGCCGGCCGTGACAGGTGATTTATCATTTTCAAACGCTTCCATGACCATCAACAAGTCTGCGGGCTGCGCCACCATCAACAAGTTTGCAGGCTGCACCATTTCCACCCCCGTGGTGGGCAATGGTAGCCGACTGAGAGCATCTACACAGTTCTCGGTGCCTGGCCTGTGGCGGATGGTATAGTTATACGCTGATAGTGTGAGTGCCCACCTTTGTATGCGAGCTGAGGCATTAGTATTTATCCCCTTGTTTTCAGCGAACAGGGATGTGAGGGGCTTGTAATCGGTTTCCAGCTCAAATTTGATGCCAAACAGGTTCTGATGCATTTTCTTTACCCCGAACATACACGCTAATGCCTCTTTCTCAATCATGCTGGAGGCCCTCTCGGCCTTAGACAAGCTCCTGGAGGCATAGGCGACAGGTTGCAACTTCCCCGCAACGTTAGCTTGTTGTAATACACACCCGACTCCGTACGACGATGCATCACATGCAAGCACAAGTCTTTTACACGGGTTATACAACACAAGCAGCTTGTTGGAGCATAAAATGTTTCCTGTTTTCTCAAAAGCAATTACTTGGTTTTTTCCCCATACCCAGTTCTCACCTTTGCGCAATAACACATGTAAGGGCTCTAAAAGGGTGCTTAACCCCGGTAAGAAGTTACCAAAATAGTTGAGGAATCCCAGGAACGATCGCAGCTCCGTGATGTTCTGTGGCCCAGACGCATTCCTGACAGCCTCTGTCTTGGCGTCTGTGGGCTGAATGCCTTCCGCCACGATCTTTCTCCCCAAAAACTCCACTTCTGTTGCCATGAAGGCGCATTTCGACCTCTTCAGCCGCAGCCCTACATGATCCAGTTGCTGGAGGACCTCCTCCAGGTTTTGTAGGTGCTTGGCGGTGTCCCGACCCGTGACCAATATGTCGTCCTGAAAGACCACCGTGTGTGGTACCGACTTGAGTCGGCTCTCCATGTTTCTCTGGAAGATCGCTACAGCCGACCCAATTCCAAACGGGCATCTGTTGCAGATGAACAGTCCCTTGTGAGTGTTGATGCAGGTGAGGCCCTTCGAAGACTCCTCCAGCTCCTGCGTCATGTAGGCCGAAGTCAGGTCGAGCTTGGTGAACGTCTTGCCTCCTGCCAGCGTCGCAAATAGGTCGTCTGTCTTAGGTATTGGTCCTGTAGCGAGAAACGATTAATAGTTACTTTATAATCGCCGCAAATCCTGACCGTGCCATCACTTTTGAGTACTGGAACAATCGGGCTGGCCCACTCGCTGAATTCCACTGGGGAGATGATGCCCTCGCGTTGCAGCCTGTCCAGCTCGATTTCCACTCTCTCCCTCATCATGTGAGGTACCGCTCGAGCCTTGTGGTGAATGGGTCATGCCTCTGGGACCAAGTGGATCCGCACCTTCGCCCCAGAAAAGTTTCCAATGCCTGGCTAAAAAAGTGAAGGAAATTTGTGAAGAACCTCGGTACATGAGGCCTCATTGACATGTGATAGTGCTTGGATGTCATCCCAGTTCCAGCAGATTTTGCCCAGCCAGCTCCTTCCAAGCAGTGTGGGGCCATCGCCCGGGACAATTCAGAGTGGCAGTTCGTGCACAGTGCCCTCGTAGGTGACCTTGACCATGGCGCTGCCCAGGACAGTGATAAACTCTTTGGTGTACATTCTCAGTTTCGTGTGGATGGGGCTCAGGGCTGGTCTGAATGCCTTGTTGCACCACAGTCTCCCAAACATCTTTTTACTCGAATGGATTGGCTAGCGCCAGTGTCCAGTTCCATGGCTACGGGTAAGCATTCAATTTTACGTTTAACATTATAGGTGGACATTTCATCGAAAATGTGTGCACTCCATGTACTTCAGCATCTGTCTCCTCTCTCTGAGGCTCGAAATTGCTTTGATCCACCATGGACTGATTTTCCTCTGCCATGTGGTGGTTAGCAGGTTTTGCAGAACTTGCAGCTCGTTTGCAAGCTCATTGGAGGTGCCCCATTGTTCCACAGCTCTTGCAAACATACCCTTTGAAGTGGCATGAATAGGCTGAATGGAAGCCTCCACAATGCCAACAAGGTGTGAATTGCCTTGCATTCATCCTTTGTTGCGGACTCTGAGTCATCTGGGTCACCTGAGGCCTGCTGGCAGTTGCAGACCCGTGGGTTCTGCTCTGTACATTTCTGCTCGCAAACACAGTTCCAGTTAATTTATGAACATTGCTAGCACTTGTGTGCTGAGAGATTTGTTTGGTGTTAACACTGATGGACATAAACGCCTGTGCTATCGCAATGGCCTTACTGAGGGTCGGTGTCTCTATAGTCAAAAGTTTTCATCGGATGGTCTCGTGGCCAATGCCCAGTACAAAAAAGTCTCTGAGCATTTGCTCCAGGTAGCCATCAAACTCACATTGCCCTGCAAGTCGCCTTAGCTCGGCGACATAGCTCGCCACTTCCTGACCTTCAGATCGCTGGCACGTGTAGAACTGATACCTCGCCATCAGCACGCTCTCCCTCGGGTTAAGATGCTCCTGAACCAGTGTACACAGCTCCTCATACGACTTATCTGTGGGTTTCACTGGAGCCAGAAGATTCTTCATGAGGCTGTAGGTCGGTGCCCCGCAGACTGTGAGGAGGACCGCTCTCCTTTTTGCAGCGCTTCCTTCTCCATCCAGCTCGTTGGCTACAAAATATATAGGCTTTCCAGTCCTCACCCTCCGAGAACTTCTCCAAGATGCCCACAGTTTGCTGCGTCTTTGCGTTGGATTCGTATACTCATCGCCAGTTGTTGTGTTCCTAACACAGATGAGGCTGCACACAGGGAGGTTAAAGTAACAGTGACCTCAGTCTTTAATGAGACACTCCAGAGTGAGGAACAGGCCTTAGGGGCCGGCTTATATACAGTGCTCCCAAGGGATGCTGGGATCCCTTGGGACATCAGGGGATGAGCTCCCTAGTGGCGGAAAATGGGAGTGCATGTTTTACAGATACACAACAGGTTCCAGCAGAGGGATTAATGGCTGACCATTCATTTCCTTTCACTCTGGGATGCAGCAGCTGAAAGCCCAGGGACACAGGCCCCTTACATCTCTCTCAGTCGGCTTACAAAAAATGCTGCTGCTGCACACATCTCCAGCCTGAAATCCAGAAAGGATGAATTGATTAATCCATAGGTCTGTGGGGGGAAAGAGGGAGAAGAGCAGAAAACATGCCAAGCCGAGTCTGTCAGTGTTGCACTCACAGCGGGAGTGTTACAGACTGCTCCAGAGAAGTAACACAGGAACAGGAGG
This sequence comes from Pristiophorus japonicus, assembly GCF_044704955.1. Lineage (NCBI taxonomy): Eukaryota > Metazoa > Chordata > Chondrichthyes > Pristiophoridae > Pristiophorus > Pristiophorus japonicus. Next base: position 1,015,852 of record NC_091977.1, read on the forward strand.
AGACCATTCAGCCCCTCGAGCCTGCTCCGCCATTCACTGAGGTTATGGCTGATCTGCGACCTAACTCCATCGACCCGCCTTTGGCCCATATCCCTCAGTATCTTTGATTAACAGAAAGCTATCAATCTCCGATTTAAAATTAACAATTGAACTGGCACCAATTGCATTTTGCGGAAGAAAGTTATAAACTTTTACCACCCTTTGTGGGTAGAAGTGTTTCCGAACTTCACTCCGGAAAGGTTTGGCTCTAATTTTTAGACACCCCCGCCCCAACCAGCAGAACAGTTTCTCTCTATCTACTCTGTCTGTTCCCCTTAATGGGCTGAAGTTTTGGACCCCCGCTAGAACAGCGCACATCGGAGCGGCTCGCCTAATTTGTAGAACAGAAATTGCGCCGAATACTGACCTCGCGATCCTCCGATAGCTGTCGGCCCGTTTCCAGCCCGGCGCGGCACAGCAGGAGCTGCTGGGGACAGTGCTACAGCCCTGCGCCAAAAACAGTGCCGGCAACTGTGCGCGTGCGCGGTAGCTCCCGGCCCTCCCAGCGCGTCCTGTCTCCAGCCGATGGTCTTATCCCTGGCCGAAGGGACGTCACCCCTATCCCCGGCCGAGTACTTACCTCATCGGCGGCGGGACCCGCCCACCCGGCATCTCGCTGGGGGCGGGCCCCGCCCGAAAAGTCGGTGGTGACGGTGGCCCGGCAGCTGCCTGAAGTCTTCGGCGGGTTCGGCTTCTTCGTTTCTTCTCCTCCTCCTCCCCCCAACCCCCGCCCATCTCTCCATCCCTTCGCCTGATTTCTAAGTGTAGGCAAGGTTTTTCTGAGCGTACAAAAATCTACACTTACTCCATTCTAAGTTAGTTTGGAGTAAGTTTTCACTGCCTAAACTTGCAACACAGGCGTAAGTGGCTGGACACGCCCCCTTTTGAAAAAAAAATCTGTTCTGAAATGGAACGATTCTAACTCACTAGAACTGGAGCAAACTAAATACCGAGAATTGCAATTTCTAAACTAGTTGCTCCAAAAAAATAGGAGCAACTCAGGCCGAAACATGAGCCCAATATCCCGAAAACTATGATCAGATTCCCCCCTTAACCTTTTGAATTCCAGGGGATACAACCCTAAGTTGTCTAATCTCTCCTCGTAACTTAACCCTTGAAGTCCAGGTATCATTCTGGTGAGCCTACGCTGCGCTCCCTCCAAGGCCAATATATCCTCCCGAAGGTGTGGTGCAGGGTTTGTACAGCTGCAGCATAACTTCATGTACTCAAGTTCTCCAGATATAAAGGCCCGCATTCCATTAGCCTTTTTGATTATTTTCCATACCTGTTCATGACATTTTAATAATCTCTGTACCTGAACCCTCAGACAGAGAGAGAGAGACCGAGAGGGCAGGTACATCACAGTGTTAGATACAGAGTAAAGCTCCCTGTAACTGCCCCATCAAACACTCCCCGGGCAGGTACAGCACGGGGTTAGATACAGAGTAAAGCTCCCTGTAACTGTTCCATCAAACACTCCCCGGGCAGGTACAGCATGGGGTTAGATACAAAGTAAAGCTCCCTGTAACTGTTCCATCAAACACTCCCTGGGCAGGTACAGCACGGGATTAGATACAGAGTAAAGCTCCCTGTAACTGCCCCATCAAACACTCCCTGGGCAGGTACAGCACGGGGTTAGATACAGAGTAAAGCTCCGTGTAACTGCCCCATCAAACACTCCCAGGGCAGGTACAGCACGGGGTTAGATACAGAGTAAAGCTCCCTGTAACTGTCCCATCAAACACTCCCAGGGCAGGTACAGCACGGGGTTAGATACAGAGTAAAGCTCCCTGTAACTGCCCCATCAAACACTCCCAGGGCAGGTACAGCACGGGGTTAGATACAGAGTAAAGCTCCCTGTAACTGCCCCATCAAACACTCCCAGGGCAAGTACAGCACGGGGTTAGATACAGAGTAAAGCTCCCTGTAACTGCCCCATCAAACACTCCCAGGGCAAGTACAGCATGGGGTTAGATACAGAGTAAAGCTCCCTCTGCACTGCCCCATCAAACACTCCCAGGGCAGGTACAGCATGGGATAAGATACAGAGTAAAGCTCCCTCTGCACTGCCCCATCAAACACTCCCAGGGCAGGTACAGGGGGTTAGATACAGAGTAAAGCTCCCTCTGCACTGCCCCATCAAACACTCCCAGGGCAGGTACAGGGGGTTAGATACAGAGTAAAGCTCCCTCTGCACTGTCCCATCAAACACTCCCAGGGCAGGTACAGCACGGATTAGATACAGAGTAAAGCTCCCTCTACACTGTCCCATCAAACACTCCCAGGGCAGGTACAGCACGGGGTTAGATACAGAGTAAAGCTCCCTGTAACTGCCCCATCAAACACTCCCAGGGCAGGTACAGGGGGTTAGATACAGAGTAAAGCTCCCTCTGCACTGCCCCATCAAACACTCCCAGGGCAGGTACAGCACGGGTTAGATACAGAGTAAAGCTCCCTGTAACTGCCCCATCAAACACTCCCAGGGCAGGTACAGCACGGGGTTAGATACAGAGTAAAGCTCCCTCTACACTATCCCATCAAACACTCCCAGGGCAGGTACAGGGGGTTAGATACAGAGTAAAGCTCCCTCTGCACTGCCCCATCAAACACTCCCAGGGCAGGTATCGCACCAAGTGCCCATTCTGAGGAAAATGGTGAGCTTGAACCATTTAATGTGATGATATAGTTTTGCAAGTACAAATACAAATGGATCATACAAGCTCTTGTTGTTGAAACGGAAAGATAGTTTAGTTTTTAAACCCCAGATTGAGTTGTTATTTTGTAAATATTCACCTGGAAAAATTGGTTGAATGGTGTGAGAATGAAAGAGTGTGGCTGTGATGTAGCGAGAATGGGAAGTGTTTACAGTAAAGAAGCTGGGACAATTAAATTGTGAAGCAATGTCTGCCAGTGTGCCCTGGGGGTGTTGATAGTCCTGAAAGACAAGAGGGAGATGGGAAAAGATAGATCCATCATCATCATCCTAGGCAGTCTCTTGGAATCGAGGAAGACTCTTAAAAATGAGTCCCTAGGTAACTGAACAGTCCAATACGAGAGCCACAGTCCTTGTCACAGGTGGGACAGATATTGGTTGAGGGAAGGGGAGGGTGGGACAGGTTTGCCGCACGCTCCTTCCGCTGCCTGCGCTTGATTTCTGCATGCTCTCGGCGATGAGACTTGAGGTGCTCAGCGCCCTCCCGGATGCTCTTCCTCCACTGAGGGCGGTCTTTGGCCAGGGACTCCCAGGTGTCGGTGGGGATGTTGCATTTTATCAGGGAGGCTTTGAGGGTGTCCTTGTAACGTTTCCTCTGCCCACCTTTGGCTCGTTTGCCATGAAGGAGTTCCGAGTAGAGCGCTTGCTTTGGGAGTCTCGTGTCCAGCATGCGTGTTTGTGCATCTCTTGGGTATGTTTATTGACATCCCAGACTGTATCAGATGTGTTGGTGTTGTGGTGATGTTACCAGAGGTGTGATCAACCTGCATTAGTTATGTGAAGTTCAAATCCCAGCTTGGGCTCTTGTAAAGCTGAATTTTTTTAAATACTAAATAAATCTGGTATTAAAAAAACAAAGCAATTTCCCCTCTCGGTCTTTCTCTCTATCCCTCTCTCTGGGCTGGAAATTCCATAGCTGTACCTGGCCTGGGAGATATCTGTACACTGTTTGGTGTACCCTCTCTCGGAGAAATGTCTGTACACTGACTGGTGTCTCTCAGTCCCTATCCCTCAGGAATATCTGTACACTGACTGCTGTCTCTCAATACCCTCTCTCTCGGGGAGATATCTGTACACTGACTCAATACCCCCTCAGTCCCTCTTCCTCAGGGATATCTGTACACTGACTGGTGTCTCTCAGTCCCTCTCCCTCAGGGATATCTGTACACTGACTGGTGTCTCTCAGTCCCTCTCCCTCAGGGATATCTGTACACTGACTGGGGTCTCTCAGTCCCTCTCCCTCAGGGATATCTGTACACTGACTGGGGTCTCTCAGTCCCTCTCCCTCAGGGATATCTGTACACTGACTGGTGTCTCTCAGTCCTCTCTCTCGGGAACATGTCTGTACACTGACTGGTGTCTCTCAGTCCCTCTCCCTCGGGGAGATATCTGTGAAGCGACAGAGGGCTATCGGGAGAGAGTGGGGCAGTAGGATTAGTTTGAGATTGATACAGGGCTATGCGGAGAGAGCGGGGCAGTGGACTTAGGTTTTGGCAGACACTGGTATATGGGGAGAGTATGGGGCAGTGGGATTAGTTTGGGATTGATACAGGGCTATGGGGAGAGAGCGGGGCAGTGGGATTAGTTTGGAATTGATACAGGGCCATGGGGAGAGAGCGGGACAGCAGGATTAGTTTGGGATTGATACAGGGCTATGGGGAGAGAGCGGGGCAGTGGGATTAGTTTGGGATTGATACAGGGCTATGGGGAGAGACCGGGGCAGTGGGATTAGTTTGGGATTGATACAAGGCTATGGGCAGAGAGTGGGATAGCGGGATTAGTTTGGGATTGATACAAGGCTATGGGCAGAGAGTGGGATAGCGGGATTAGTTTGGGATTGACATAGGGCCATGGGGAGAGAGCGGGACAGCGGGATTAGTTTGGAATTGATACAGGGCTATGGGGAGAGACCGGGGCAGTGGGATTAGTTTGGGATTGATACAAGGCTATGGGGAGAGACCGGGGCAGTGGGATTAGTTTGGGATTGATACAAGGCTATGGGCAGAGAGTGGGATAGCGGGATTAGTTTGGGATTGACATAGGGCTATGTGAAGAGAGCGGGTCAGTGGGATGAGGGTTGTACCAGGGGTAACGGAGAGCGTATTATTTTTAATAGGGACTAGGGAATCAAAGGTGGTGGTGGTGGTGTGGTTGAGCAGATCGGTGGCTGCAGAAATGCCATTGTTAAAAGAGGGCCAAAGATTGGACCGTTTTGAGTTGATAAGTGCAGTTGTAAGAGAGTTTGGAGAGAGTTTTTTTTCCAGGGACTGATGCAGAAGGAAGTAGGTTTGTCTTGGGGAAGGTAGGTGTGGGTCTAGAGCGATACAAGGAAATGGTCAGAGATGGCCTCATCTATAATTGACACTGTTGGAGTAACAAGGCAAGGAGAGATTGCAAGGTCAAGGAGGTTTCCGTGAATATGGGTTGAGGAATTTACATGGAGGGAGTGATTGAGGGAGGACAGGAGGGTCATGAACTCAGAGTGAGTGTGAGATCATATGGTGAGTGTGGGCTCACTACAGACCTTTAAAAGGGGAAGTTGAAAAGTTTCTGAGAGGACATTGCCAGTTACAGGGGGTAAGTGGACACTTTAGATTGTGATGTTACCGGAGCAACAGTGCTCTCCCTGGAGCCTCAGAAAGTTGGAGAGCAATTGCCCGGAGGCTTTTCCTGAATTGGCCACGTTTCTTTGTATGTTCTGAGAGATAGTGTTACTGGAAGGTGGGACAGGAACATGCGAGGTTATTCTGTCAGAGTCTTTCTCTACTGATAGTCTTTTTGTACATTTGTATGTACAGACTGGGAATTGTCTCTGGGACCTGCCTGGTGTGTGGCTCAGAGAGTTCACCCAGTCAATAACTGAGCCCAAGGACAATCCCCAGTCAGAAGCTGGCAAGATGGTGCAGTTTATTGATTGGATCTGGCGCTGGCTCCCATGGAATACACTCATTTTGATCAATTTGTCCTGGGGGCCAGAGATTCTGTTCCCTTGCAGGGTCTGCCCTTCTCACCCTAAATTCCAGTTGGACAATGGACAAAATGTTGGAATGAAAAATAAAGATTGCCTAAAAAATGTAGGCTCGTCTTTAATCTTCAAATGACTCCTGTGAGCTTCTGAAGTCGGACCGATGACCTCCCCCCCCACCCCCCACACACCCTTTTTACCCCCCCCTCCTTTCTGTCTTGGCTAAAAATCCTATATCCTGTAACCAGGAATCTTGATCTGCCAAACCTGCCCCTCTTTCAGCCATGTTTCTGTAATGGCTATAATGTCATACTCCCAAGGGTCTACCTGTGCTCTTATCTCATCTGCCTTAATCGCTATACTCCTTGTATTAAAGTATATACCATTTAGCACAGGAAGACCTACTTGATTATTACTTAGTAACCCTTGTTTCCTCTGCCTTACAGATTCGCTTTCTAAATTCTTGCTATCCAATTTCTGCTTTACTTCCTTCCCTATTGAATGTGTTCTCAGGTTCCCAACCCCCTGCCAAGCTAGTTTAAACTCGTAAAGTGGAAAAACTCTATCTGCATCCGGTCTATCAAAACCTTTCATAATTTTAAAGACCTCTATCAGGTTACTCCACAGCCTTTTATCAAGCAAAAAGAGACCCAGCCTGTTCATCCTTTCCTAATAGGTATACCCTCACATTTCTCGTATCATCCTTGTAAATCTTCTCTGAACCCTCTCCAGTGCCTCTAAATCTTTCTATAATAAGGTGGCCAGAATTGTATGCAGTATTCCAAGTGTGTTCTAACTAAGCTTCGATACAAGTTTAGCATAACTTCAATACTTTTAAATTCTATCCCTCTGGAAATAAACCCTAGTGCTTGGTTTGCTTTTTTTTAATGGCCTTGTTAACTTGTGTTGCTACTGTTAGCAGTTTGTGTATGTGTACTCCAAGATCCCTTTGTTCCTCTACCCCACCCAGACTCCAAGTAATAAGTGGCCTCCCTATTCTTCTTACCAAAATGTAATACCTCACATTTAACTGTGTTGAAATTCATTTGCCAATTCGATGCCCATTCTACAAGTTTATTAATGCTTTCCTGTAATTTGTTGTAGTCCTCCTCAGAATTGACTACCCTGCCAATTTGGTGTCATCGGCAAATTTAGAAATTGTGTTTTTGATTCCAATGTCTAAATGGTTAATATAAATTGTGACCAGCAGTGGTGCTAGTACCGATCCTTGTGGAACACCATTACCCTCCTTCTGACACTCTCTGTTTTCTGTCTTGAAGCCAGCTAGCTATCCATTCTGCTACTTGTCGCCTGACCGCATTCTCTGACCTTGTTCATCAGTCTATTTTGTGGTACCTTATCGAAGGCCTTTTGATAATCTAGAATCATAGAATCATAGAAGTTTACAGCACGGAAGGAGGCCATTTCAGCCCATCGTGTCCGCGCCGGCCAACAAAGGGGCTATCCAGCCGAATCCCACTTTCCAGCTTTTGGTCCATAGCCCTGCAGGTTACGGCACTTCAGGTGCACATCCAAATACTTTTCAAATGTGGTGAGGGTTTCTGCCTCTACCACCCTTTCAGGCTGTGAGTTCCAGACCCCACAACCCTCTGTGAAGACATTTCCCCTCAAATCCTCTCTAAACCTTCTACCAATTACTTTAATTTTATGGTCCTGGTTGTTGACCCCTTTGCTAAGGGAAGTAGGCCCTTTCTATCCACTCTATCTAGGCCCCTCATAATTTTATACACCTCAATGACCTGATTGAGGATTGTGAATCATTAGCTCTTGCATTCCTGTTGGGATGAAACTGAATTGTTCCTCAGCGAACTTCTGTAGTATTTCTTGTTGCTTCACTATCAATGCGCTTTCCAATTTTTTCTTCTGTGCAAGTGCAATCATACCCTCAACCTCCTCTGTTCCAAGGAAAACAGACCCCAGCCTATCCAATCTGTCCTCATAGCTAAGACTCTCCAGTCCCGGCAACATCCTCGACAATCTCCTCTGTACCCTCTCCAGTGCAATCACGTCCTTCCTGTAATGTGTTGACCAGAACTGCACGCAGTACTCCAGCTGTGGCCTAACCAGTGTTTTATACAATTCAAGCATAACCCACCTGCTCTTATATTCTATGCCTCAGCTAATAAAGGTAAGCATTCTGTATGCCTTCTTAACCACCTTGGTCCCGATATGGACCATCTCTCCCCAGAATGCCCTGCAGCCGCTCAGTGATATCCTTGACACCGGCACCAGGGAGGTGGCATCACGCCTGCGGCCGCAGAAACACCTGTCTGCTCCCCTGACTATCGAATCCCCTAACACTATAGTTCTTCCATTCTTCTTCCTTCCCGCCCTGTGCAGCTGAGCCACCCATGGTGCCGTGGACTTAGCTCTGGCTGCACTCCACAGAGACACCACCGGTACTCAGATGGTCCCGGTGGTGTGGACTGGAATGGCAGAGACTGGCTGGCTGGTGGCCTTAACCAACCTGTCCCACTCTACACCATCGGGGCAACAACCAGAGCGTCCACTCATGAGACTTTCCTGTTTAGTCCCAAGGTGGACCTCTGGCCAGCATTGCTTGGAGATGACTGCACAGACTGGGCTTTGCCCAGTGCCAGTGCTGTTAACTCAAAGCAGTGCCGAACTGAGCCTGGAGTTGGAGCAGGGTTGGTGCTTGATGCCGATGCAGGGACATGAGGGCTAGATGGGTCTGTGGAGGTGGTGGGGGGGGGTGAAAGGGTGGGGGCGCATATTGGTTATTGGTCAAATTAAAAACAAATGATCGGATGTAGAGTTGGCACTGAGAAATGGATGGGACACAGAGGGATGGTGTGAGGAGAATTTCAGTTGCATTGTTCCCCTTTTGGACTGTACAGCCACCTAAGAACTCATGCTAAGAGTGGAAGCAAGTTTTCCTCGATTCCGAAGGACTGCCTATGATGATGATGTTCCCCTTTTGTGGTATCTCTGCTGGCTTTGATTTGATTTCTGTCACAATGTGCTCTCTCTTGTGTATCTGATCCACTTGTCTTTGTGATTTCATTACTCACAACTTTTGACTGTAAGTACTTTGATAAAACCATCTATTTCCGCTCTCTCATTCTGACGCCAACCGTGTACCTCTAGCAGAAGAAGAAATTACAGATTTAAAAAACCTCTCAACATTGCAAAAAACAACTACAGGTACTCTAGAGCTACCCTTGTATAGTAAACCATTTAAACTGTAAATGCTTACAAGAGATTCTGGGTGCAAAAGCCCAACTTGTTTCTTTTCATGTAATGTTACTGGTCACACATTCTGATGCCATCTGAGTATTAAAGGTTCTGGAGTTGGGCAATGTTCACCTTCAGAATCCGCGAGATGGTCCAGAATGGGTGCAATGCCATCAGGTGAACCAGCATGACTGCCACAACGAGCTTCTCTGACACCATTGGAGGGATTTTGGTGGCAGTACCTGAGCCAGCTGACCTAGGAGGAGGTCCTTGGCAAGGATCCAGGGATTGGCAAGATCAGAGGACACCAGTCACACCTGGGATAAGACTTCCTCATTGAGTCCTTGTCCCACAGATTATCCCAGGGTCTGGGACCAGCTGATCAGATGCACCGTCTACAAGATGCACTGCAGCAACTCGCCAAGGCTTCTTCGGCAGCACCTCTCAAACCCGCGGCCTCTACCACCTAGAAGGACAAGGGCAGCAGGCACATGGGAACACCATCAGCTCCACGTTCCCCTCCTAGTCACATACCATCCTGATATGGAAGCATATCGCTGTTCATTCATCGTCGCTGGATCAAAATCCTGGAACCCCCTCCCTAACAGCACTGTGGGATAACCTTCACCACACGGACTGCAGCGGTTCAAGAAGGTGGCTCACCATCACCTTCTCAAGGGGCAATTAGGGATGGGCAATAAATGCTGATTTTGCCAGCGACGCCCACATCCAATGAACGAATTTAAAAAAAAATCAAAACAATGAACGTGCACTGATCTGGTTTTAGTTTGCAGGATTTGAGCATTGATGTCTGCACGGTCACTGCAGTGGACTATGCTGTTACATACTCTGACTTTAATGGGGAATTATACAAGCTGGAATAAACAAACTTTCTATACCAACAGCCTTCTGACTGTCAGCTGGTTGGCCATGATTCCATTGTTCACGCTCCCTTCACCAGGTCTTCTAGCCGGCCACATTCACTCCTAGAGAGATCACAGTCAGTGCAGCTCGCTCTCCTTCACTTAAACTGGTGGTGCCTCAAGTTACCGCTTTTAACAAACCTATTGTGAGGTCTGATCTCACTGTGATGCACAGTGTAGGGTCAGGCTTACCCTGTGATGTACAGATTGACCCATCCAGTTAAAGGGGCCCCACCTTGATGCAACTGTGTTTGGCAAAAACCCTTTGGCTTTAGGTTACAATGATTGGATGGGCTAGATTGCAATAACAGGTTTGCATACGGTTACGACCCAGAGAAGAGGGTGCAGGGCGATGGGCAGGGATGGCATTGTTTGCCTTCTCCGTGTCCCCATCTCTGGGTGGAGGATGATTCCAGCGCTCCAATCTCCTTCTGAAGCAGCGTTTGTGTTTCTTGGGTTTGGAGCGCTGTAGAGCTGGACGCTCAAATCAAGAGTGGTGCAGCACAGCATTGATCAGGACACACTGATGCTGTGTCGGTGCCAGGGAGATGGAGGAGCTGGGGGGGGGGAAGCTTTATATGGAGCTGAGACCAATTCTTGCTGGACTCTGTGTTGCTGGAGCCAGGGCTTTTCAATTAGACTTGCCCGAGAGAAAGGTCACGGGGGATGAACCAGTTCCTTTAATCTCTGTTGTGTAGTTGCAGGTAGCTGAGAGTGAATGTCTGTCTGGGACTTTAGAGTGGGTCCCAGTAAGGATTTGTGACTATTGCCCATCTGCCAGACTATGCTGAGCAATGCCATGGGAGATGGACCAATGATAAGTGGTTGTCTACATTTTCAGAGCAGAGAGAGAGAGCACGCAGTGATGGATCTGAGAGTGGGGCTCAGTAACCAGGCTGCAGGCCCCAGACTACCTATGAGCAATGCCAGGGATAATCTGCCAACAACAAAATGAACTATTCCATCCTACTGTGCATCAGTATTACTGTATCTGTTAAACTGTTCATATTGCTCATTCTGACTTTCACAAAACATGATAGAAGATCAATAGGTTAATACCAACCTTTCAAAGCTCACAACCTTCTCTCTAATCTGCTGGTTGATGTTTTCATTGTTTGTGTTCCCTTCACAAAGCAAAGATGTTGAGATATTGCAGCCGGCCACATTCACTCCGAGATAGATCAGCCAGTTAGTCACAGTGCAGCTCACTTTCCTTCACTTAAACTGATGGTGGAGCGCCTGGCACCTCAACTTACCCCTGTTTACAAACCTGCTGACAACAGTCTGAGCCTCCAATGACCACAAGCTGAGATTGCCTGACAACAGTCTGAGGATCCAATGACCACAAGCTGAGATTACCTGACAACAGTCTGAGGATCCAATGACCACAAGCTGAGATTACCTGACAACAGTCTGAGGATCCAATGACCACAAGCTGAGATTACCTGACAACAGTCTGAGGATCCAATGACCACAAGCTGAGATTACCTGACAACAGTCTGAGGATCCAATGACCACAAGCTGAGATTGCCTGACAACAGTCTGAGCCTCCAATGACCACAAGCTGAGATTACCTGACAACAGTCTGAGGATCCAATGACCACAAGCTGAGATTGCCTGACAACAGTCTGAGGATCCAATGACCACACGCTGAGATTACCTGACAACAGTCTGAGGATCCAATGACCACAAGCTGAGATTGCCTGACAACAGTCTGAGGATCCAATGACCACAAGCTGAGATTACCTGACAACAGTCTGAGGATCCAATGACCACAAGCTGAGATTACCTGACAACAGCCTGAGGATCCACTGACCACACGCTGAGATTGCCTGACAACAGTCTGAGGATCCAATCACCACAAGCTGAGATTGCCTGACAACAGTCTGAGCCTCCAATGATCACAAGCTGAGATTACCTGACAACAGTCTGAGCTGCCAATGACCACAAGCTGAGATTGCCTGACAACAGTCTGAGGATCCAATGACCACAAGCTGAGATTGCCTGACAACAGTCTGAGGATCCAATGACCACAAGCTGAGATTGCCTGACAACAGTCTGAGGATCCAATGACCACAAGCTGAGATTGCCTGACAACAGTCTGAGCTTCCTCTGCAACACTCAGACTTTGGGTGGGTGCTGCTTGTGTTGCAATGGATGCTGGGACATTGGCCATCAGACGCTGTGTCCTGGTTGGTTTCACAGGTGTGCTGCTGGAGGTAGCCACCCGTTCCATGTTGGAAATGATGGGCTCCAAGCTCTGCACAAAGCCCTGTGCCAAGTTAGTGCCTGAGTTGTCCATGCTCCTTAACATTGAAGGTAGGCTTCTGGCAGGCTTTCCGGTGTGTCCACCCAGCAGCCTCTGGTGTAGCCTGGCCCATCGAAGTCATTAGCTGAGTCCTCTGTATCAGAACTAGTGCGTGACCACAACCTGCGGCGAGCTGCTACCTGAGCTGTCATTTCCCCCTGCCCTGGCTGCAGCGCACTTGTGCCCAGTGTCTCACCGTGTGCAGATCCCACCTCTTTCCTCTCGCAATTACACACAATGTCAGTATGTGAGCTGGTGGCTGCGACTGTGAAACCCAGTGACGGTGTGTCTTCCTGCTCTGCCTCCACTGTCTGGGCAGCTTGTCGTTCCTGGCTATTTCAAATGAAAAGTGACACGTGAAGGGTTGTGGTGAGGGGCGAGGAGAAAGTAAGAAGTGCTTGTTTACACCATCTGCAGCTTCTCAGTCAGAAGAGATTGTGGGATGGGACAGAGGTGGGATGAGAGAAGGAGGATTAGGAATGTGGATACCCTTATCTTCAATGGTCTCAGCCCCGCTGGTGGCCACGGCCTCAACAATGGCCCTTCCCAAAATGGCCAGCATCGTATCTCCATAGAGGTTCCAACATGCAGGCACGCCTCACCCTCTCCGGTTAGTCCCTGCTTCATCCGGTTCTGCATTACCTTCTCCACCGAGAAAGATGGAAGTGTGTCAGTGAGTATTGTGCAATCTGTCCGGGTGATGTGACTGACATGGTTGAATAGCTGCCTGTGTGTGCAAGCTGTGAGATGTAGGTTGGAGGATTGCAAAAGTGCTAAGTGTGTGAGGGTGAGGTGAAACACATGAATGTTTGGGTTGAGTCCTGATTGATAGAGATTAGAACGCTCTATCACGTTCTCAGGGGTTATTCAATTTAACCCCTACTGCCTTTCAAGAATTCTGTTTGGAAATATTTAAACGGAAGGATTACTTCCCATTTACAGTTACCTGGGCCTTGACAGTTCAGTGAAGGATGTAAATGTGGTTAATGCGAAACAGTGACACTAAGATAACTATCTACTGCTTTGGGTCTCTCACATGACCAAAGTCAGGACCAATTAAACAAGCCCACCACCATTTCATTATTGTCCGACATTTCAAAGATTTATAAGAAAACATTTTAGCTCGTGTTTCGGAGTTGGTATTCTACGTTTTATTTGTAACACTAAATATAAAAATGATTAGTTTCACCTAACTTTCAGACACAAGACTCTGTATATAAGGTGTCAGCCGTGGCTCAGTGGAACACTCTCACAGATACGTTTGTGTATCTTTAAGGGAAAATTGGATAAATATTTGAAGCGGGGTAAGATTTCGGGCTGTGAGAGAGAGTGGGGCAGTGGGATTAGTTTTTGGATTGTTCGAGCAAAGTGTTGGCACAGACACAACGGGACAACTTGCTCTGATGTAATCTTCAATGTCTCTATAGAAAGGAGTGACGCCATTGAAGAATTTAGTGAGCAATTATCTTTGTATCCATCAGAGAGAACCGAATCCTGGAGCGAATCAGTTACTTGTATAGATTCTGCCTGAGATGTAGAGAACAAGAAATGCTGCTGAGAGAATAAGCACAAAGTGGGGGATCTTGTACAAGGAATGGTGTCTCTTCAGCTTCACTCCAACCCAGTTCCACACACGCACACACGTGTATGTGCATGCACACACGCATTGGAGAGAAAGAACTGGTACTTATATACTGTGCTTGAAATCAAGACAGCATTTAACCAAGTGAGGCAGTAAGGAGCCCCTGTAAAACTGGTATCAGTGGGAATGAGCGACGACGATGGTTGTGACAATTTCAAGCCAATCATCTCAACCCTATGACATCGCTGCCCACCATATTGGAAGATTAGGGATCCAGCTTGTGCCCAAAAAATGGGCGCTGCCCCATTGAGTTTCTTGGCCTATGAGTCTCAGCCTCAAGATAGCTTGCAACTCCAGGCTGCTGATTTGATACAACCTCATTTACAAAGAGTTTCATTGGTCACTACAGAGAGCACCAATCTGAGGGAAGGCTGCCAAATAGATCACACAACTGAGGTGCAAAATGGAGCGGTGGTCAGGTGTGATGGAACTAAGTTAACTCTGATTTGGCTCAGTGTTAGTGATAGTCACACCAAGACTTTCCTTTTGCTAACTAGTTCTTTTAACCCCAATCTCGACCAGTAGTTTATGTTTTTACATCAGTTTGTGAGATGGTATCCTGTAATACCTTTTTGCCGGGGTGCATAACGGCCTGGTAAAGGTCTTTCAAATATATTTCATTAATAATTCTTCTCGGGATATGGGCGTCGCTGGTAAGGCTGGCATTTTTGCCCATCTCTAGTTGCCCTTGAGAAGCTGGTGATGGGCCGCCTTCTTGAACCGCTGCAGTCCGTGTGGCAAAGATATTCCTACAATGCCCTTAGGGAGGGAGTTCAAGAATATAGACAGGGTGACATGTGACTTGGAGGGGAACTTGGAGGCGATGGTGTTCCCATGCGTGAGGAAATCATTTGGTAAGCTGTTTTATCTGTTTTATTTTTCTTCACAGTCCGAAGTGTTAAACATATTGAAGAAATGTGCCTCAGTTTTACGTCTGGTGGTTTTCTGGTACAATATATATCTGTATCTATGTGTGTATTTCTTACAGGGAAAGAGAGTGAATCTGTGAAATGAGTCGACGATTTGTCTGCAGCAAAATGCCAGCTGGTTTGATGTTCAGTTTCTGTGTGTTTCTCCTTCCGTCTGTTCTCACACACAGTAAGTGTCTTATTTTCACCAATCACAGTTTTACTGTATCACTGTTTAATGAATTCATTCAGCGGGTATTCAGGAAGTACGTAAGGTCTATAGCCTCAAATTTCCCCAATGCCGTTTTTTAGCGTATTGCCAGAGTTACGCCTCAACTCCAAAAAAATAAGTAGCAAGTTTCCCCGTTCTATTGTTTGAAATTGGGGCCACGCAGCCTGCCCTGTATCTTCAGGAGGTGGAGCCTAATGTCTCCACCGAAAAAACAATGCCCCCCTTCTGCGCATGCGTGAAAAAAATGGACGTTTTTGACGTGATTGCTATGGGCGCGCATGTACAGGACAGCTCTCGGTCTGCTTTCGGCCATTTGTAAAGGACCAGTTGGGTGTGAGAACTTTAATTCTCATTGGAAAAATCCGAGCTGCAATACAAGATGCAACGCGGCACAAGGACCTAGAATTCCTTACAGGGTGAAGTGGACGCACTAGTTACTGTGATTGAGGCCAGATGGCACGAGCTGGACACCAGCAGAGGTCACATAAAAGTTTCACCAAAAGAAATGAAGAAACGCTGGAACCAACTTGCAGAAGATTACGGTGCAATGCTGACCACCCCGAGGTCTGGAGGTCGGTGCAGAGAGAAGTGGCAGGACCTTGGTCAAGTAGTCAGTGTAAGGAATATTTTCATTTATTCAATGGAATTGCAATTGTAAATGTGACCAGCTGCATGTCCCACCCAGCAGAAAGACACCCTCCCTCAAAAGTTATGTTTTCATCTTTGCAGAGGAAGCTGGCACACAACAAAAGGGAAAGAACTCGAACAGGAGGAGCCTGGTAAACCTGCACCCACTGACACCCTTGGAAGAGAGGCTCACTGCTTTGATGGTCCTGCCTGGAGAAAAGCAATCACCACGACACAAGCTGGGCCCACACTCGAGGGAGAGGGTAAGTCCTGCAAATTCCACAGTCTGCCTTTGCTAAATGTTAAGTACCGCGCGGGCTAGCCACGCTTCGGTTCATGGGGATGTCTCCATCAGCTACACTTCAGTTGATGCAATGTGCTATCATTCATCGTGGTCCTTCAAATCAGCCTGCTGCCTGCACTGTGTGAGCCTACTCCTACCATCCACCCTGGCCCCTCCTCTGCTGCTAACCATTTGTCTGTTCTGTTATATTTTGCAGAACTTGAGGCCAACCTTGACGATGCAGAAGATTGAGACGCGGACGAGACAATCCCACCTTCCAGACCAAGAGCATGAGGGTGAGGGGGAGGGGTTGTACTCACTCTGGAGGAGGTGCAGGTGTCCCCCATTGAGGTGCCAACCCTTTTCCTGAGTGGTACGAGTGTTGCTGGGACATTCCATGGGTTCCCACAGTCCGAGGCTGCGGGTCCCAGTGGGATGTAGTGAGCCACACCCAGGGTCCCACTGTCCGAGGCTGTGGGTCCCAGTGGGATGTAGTGAGCCACACCCAGGGTGAGGAGGGGAAGGAGAGCTCGACAGCGCTCTCCTCAGCTGCAGGATCTAACAGATGTGGTTCAGATGATGACAATGAGTGCGGAGAGCATTGACCTTACACGATCACTCCTGGACACCAATAGTGGGGTGGGTGATGAGGTATCAGGACTGTCGGGAGAAGTAACAACACTCTCAGTAGAAATGGAAACACTGCGGGAACATGAGGGAGGGAGTTTCGCAGGTGGCTGATACATTGTCGGTGAACATGAGGGAGGGAATGTCACAGGTAGGTGACACACTGTTAGTGAACATGAGGGAGGGAATGTCACAGGTAGGTGACACACTGTTAGTGAACATGAGGGAGGGAATGTTGCAGGTAGGTGACACACTGTTAGTGAACATGAGGGAGGGAATGTTGCAGGTAGGTGAGACGCAGTCGGGGCACATGAGGGAGGGAATGTCGGAGTTAGCTGCTGCAATAGGGGAACGCGCTCAGTCCCTGCGCCCATTGACAGAATCAGTTGCCACTCCCACTCCAATCCCCAGACCAGCCTCTGAAGGGGCCCAAGTCGGGCCTTCTACATTACCGCCCCTCCCCCCACCCCCCGACCCCCCCATCAAGAAGTGCGCAATATCCGAGATGTTCGAAAGAATAAGCTTGGTACCAACCCAAGAAACGATGCGTGTCACCAACACCAAGTGCAGCGGGCGGTCTGAGAATAAGGTGGAGGAGAGATGGGTGCTGCCTTTCTTTGCTGCTGCTGTTCTTTTTATTATTGCTGTTACTGTTGTCACTGTTCTCAAATTAAACATTTTTGTAAGTTATATAAATTTACAAGTTTCAAA
Source organism: Pristiophorus japonicus (assembly GCF_044704955.1). Lineage (NCBI taxonomy): Eukaryota > Metazoa > Chordata > Chondrichthyes > Pristiophoridae > Pristiophorus > Pristiophorus japonicus. The sequence continues at coordinate 1,033,046 of NC_091977.1, forward strand.
GTTTCAAAGTGATCTTAAAGTTTTTAATGATCTTAGAGTTTGAAGTGATCTTAGATTTGTCAGCATTGTTAAAGTTTGTAAGTGATCTTAACTGAAAACTTTAAAGTTTGATACAAGAATATTTTTATTAAAGGTAAGTACAAACAAATGTTTCTTAAACTTTTGAATAAAATATATTTTAAATTATAACTGAATCATTGCCATTATTTGTTCCATTACTAACACAAGATTTTGAAGTAAACAAGAATCATTTCCATGATTTGTTCCATTAACACAATTAACATTACGGAATAGTTGCCGCTGATCCCTCGGCAGCAAAGTGTTCATGGATGAGCTGCTGGTGCAAGGCTCGAGCAATCGTTAAAGGAGCACGAAGGCCCGCTCTCCTCCGCCATCGTACTCTGGGTTCAGGTAGTTGCATGGCTTCCTCGTCCTCCTCCTCCTCCTCCTCCTCCTCCTCCTCCTCCTCCTCCTCCTCCTCCTCCTCCTCCTCCTCCTCCTCCTCCTCCTCCTCCTCCTCCTCCTCCTCCTCCTCCTCCTCCTCCTCCTCCTCCTCCTCATCCTCCTCCTCCTCATCTGCAGCTTCCTCATCATCATCAGCCACTCTCACCTCAGGTGGGTCTTCGCTACCAGCTGCTGCTGCCTCATGACTAAGTTATGCAGCATGCAGCACACAACAGTGAACTGACCGACAATCTCAGGGGAGTATAGCAAGTAGCCTCCAGAATGGTCCAGGCATCGGAAACACTGTTTCAAGATGCCAATGGTCCTCTCTATTATGCTGTGCGTCGCAATGTGCGGCATGTTGTATTCCCGGTCAGCTTCCGTCCGGGTTATACACAAGGGCATTATGAGCCAGGTGGCAGGCCGTACCCTTTGTCTCCCAGTAGTCAGTTCTGCCCTTCTGGCTGCTGCTGAAACATGGTAGATATAGCGCTCTTGCATAGGATGAATGCATCATGGGTGCTCCCAGGGTATCTTGCATCAACTGACATGATGCGATTCATATCGTCACACACGAGTTGCACATTAATGGAGCGGAAGCCTTTTCTGTTCCTTTCCAACTCGCATTCCTCCCAAGATGCACGCAAGGCGATGTGGGTACAATCAATATTGCCCTGTACTTTTGGGAAGCCAGCAATCCTGGAGAAGCCCACAGCCCTTTCACGCATTGCCTGGGTGGACATGTAGTCATTCCTCCGGGCATATACTGCAGCAGTCACCTGTCGAATGCAGACATGTGTTGCATGTTGAGAAATGGCGCACACATCCCCAGTTGTAGCTGGAAACGATCCAGATACATAGAATGAAAGTGCAGCTGGAACCTTCACTTCAACTGACAAAGCAATCCTCCTGACGCTTCCAGGTTGCAGGTCTGCTTTCACTAACTCACAGATCTCAGTTACAACTTTTTTGTGGAAACGCAGCCTTCTGACACAGTCTGCATCACTCAGGTGCAGGTACTAACACCTGTCTCAATATACCCGAGGTGGGTAAGGCCTCCTGCCCATCATCCTACATGTTCTGAGGTTCCTCACACGATGGTGTCTAATCAATTGTCTCCTCCGCAGCACCATCATGCAGAAGGCTTGCACGTAGTATGACATTGTCACTATTGCCCCCATGATTAAATTGTATCTTTGCAAGAAGCTCAAAATGACAGGCAGGACAAGTTTCTTTGTTGTCTCGCTCCCCAAGGTCAATGTCCCAGTATGGACCACACCCAGGTCTGAGCATGTGCAATGGGTTTGCATAGATCGGGAACCTCCCCCCGCTGGATTTATTTGATGCAGAGTGACATAGTGTAAGGGTTCTCATCCCTTCAGTTCAGATTCCACACCCCCCGCCACCCCCCAGCCCACCCCGCTGGGCTTTTCGAGCCGAGCCCCGAGCCCCTGTGTGCGGGCGAGGGACTGATTCTGCCGGTTGACGCTCCGACCCTCGAGCCCGGTTTGGAGATGTCCGGTGGGGGCGTGGCACTTTAAAAATTATCCAAACTTAAAGAATTGCACGAAAGCTCCATTCTCTGTATCTTCAGTTGGACAAATGAAGCCCGATGATGTGTATTTATGTGTTCGTGACTCCCTCCAAAACTTCACCGAAACACAACGGTGCTTTTCTGCGTTGATTTTTTGACGTGCGCTGGTTTTTTGTAAGTGACCAGAAGGTTTTTTAGGAGTGGCCACATTCGCTGTCCTCGGAGAAATGGAAGTTGGCCAAACTTGCATAATTGTGTAAAAATGACACAGACATCAGGTTACTATGTCTCAAACAAACCGTAACTAACTGAGTTACGCTGGCACACAATCTTTAAAATTTAGGCCAAAAAAACGGCACAAATCACTGGGGAAAATTGAGACCCATAATTTTCATGTCCCTGCTCCTTTAGAATCAGAGACTCATCGGGGCTGAAATTGGGGAGCACCACGTGTGGGCTGTTAACTTTTAAAAGTTTAAAAAATTAGTTCCAAACGCGAATGATTTCAAACTTTTACAACATTTTCCGTTTGCCCAGTGGGCAGTAAGGTTCCACTTCCTTCCTGGAGCGCGATGGGCAGTGGGCAGGGGGAGGGGGCACTGGGGGGCACACTGGGCACTGGGCTGGGGGGCACACTGGGCACTGGGCTGGGGGGCACTGGGGGCACACTGGGCACTGGGCTGGGGGGCACTGGGCACTGGGGGGCACACTGGGCACTGGGCTGGAAGGCACACTGGGCACTGGGGGGCATACTGGGCACTGGGGGCACACTGGGCACTGGGCTGGGGGGCACTGGGGGGCACACTGGGCACTGGGCTGGGGGTACACTGGGCACTGGGCTGGGGGGCACTGGGGGGCACACTGGGCACTGGGCTGGGGGGTACACTGGGCAATGGGCTGGGGGGCACACTGGGCACTGGGCTGGGGGGCACACTGGGCACTGGGCTGGGGGGCACACTGGGCACTGGGCTGGGGGGCAGACTGCGCACTGGGCTGGGGGCACACTGGGCACTGGGCTGGGGGGCACACTGGGAAATGTGCTGGGGGGCACACTGGGCACTGGGCTGGGGGGCACACTGGGCACTGGGCTGGGGGGCAGACTGCGCACTGGGCTGGGGGCACACTGGGCACTGGGCTGGGGGGCACACTGGGCAATGGGCTGGGGGCACACTGGGCACTGGGCTGGGGGGCACACTGGGCAATGTGCTGGGGGCACACTGGGCACACTGGGCACTGGGCTGGGGGGCACACTGGGCACACTGGGCACTGGGCTGGGGGGCAGACTGCGCACTGGGCTGGGGGCACACTGGGCACTGGGCTGGGGGGCACACTGGGCACTGGGCTGGGGGCACACTGGGCACTGGGCTGGGGGGCACACTGGGCAATGTGCTGGGGGCACACTGGGCACACTGGGCACACTGGGCACTGGGCTGGGGGGCACACTGGGCACACTGGGCACTGGGCTGGGGGCCACACTGGGCCGGGGGGGTAGCGGGGGGGGTCACTGATCTGGTGGGGGGTGCACACTGTGCCGGGGGGGTAGCGGGGGGGGGTCACTGATCTGGTGGGGGGTGCACACTGGGCCGGGGGGTAGGGGGGGGTCACTGAGTAGAGCCGTGGAGCAGAGACTTTGCAGAAAGCAGCGGTCCCAGTACCGACCCTGGGGAACACCACTGTGTACCGATCCTGGGGTACACCACTGTGTACCGACCCTGGGGAACACCACTGTGTACCGACCCTGGGGAACGACACTGTGTACCGACCCTGGGGAACACCACTGTGTACCGACCCTGGGGAACGACACTGTGTACCGACTCTGGGGAACACCACTGTGTACCGACCCTGGGGAACACCACTGTGTACCGACCCTGGGGAACACCACTGTGTACCGACTCTGGGGAACACCACTGTGAATCGACCCTGGGGTACACCACTGTGTACCGACCCTGGGGAACACCACTGTGTACCGACGTTGGGGAACACCACTGTGTATCGACCCTGGGGTACACCACTGTGTACCGACCCTGGGGTACACCACTGTGTACCGACTCTGGGGAACACCACTGTGAATCGACCCTGGGGTACACCACTGTGTACCGACCCTGGGGAACACCACTGTGTACCGACGTTGGGGAACACCACTGTGTATCGACCCTGGGGAACACCACTGTGTACCGACGTTGGGGAACACCACTGTGTACCGACCCTGGGGAACACCACTGTGTACCGACCCTGGGGAACACCACTGTGTACCGACCCTGGGGTACACCACTGTGTACCGATCCTGGGGAACACCACTGTGTCCCGACACTGGGGAACACCACTGTGTACCGACCCTGGGGTACACCACTGTGTACCGATCCTGGGGAACACCACTGTGTACCGATCCTGGGGTACACCACTGTGTACCGATCCTGGGGAACGACACTGTGTACCGATCCTGGGGTACACCACTTTGTACCGACCCTGGGGAACACCACTGTATACCGATCCTGGGGTACACCACTGTGTACCTCCCTCCAGTGCGATAAACAACTGTTGAGTTGATCTTCTCGCTGCAGATGGTCAGTAAATGTTTAGGGACCAGTATCGCCCCCCAGAGGTAACAACGGGAGGTGCTCAGGAGGCCAATTCCTCGACCTCTGTGTTTAAACTTCACTGTGTATACATTGAGCATGGAACACTTTTATTTTTGGTAACTGTGATGTGAATTGCTATTTAATCTAGAGTCACAGATACTTGGAATTTATCGCTTCAGCTAAGTTCATTTATGAACAAGTAAATTTAAAAATTGTTACAATGGGGATTGTACTGTTACCCTTGAGTATCCAATAATATTTGTTTACTGCTGTGCTTAGAGTGAAGGCACCTCATGAATCAAAGGAGAAAGTGCAGTTCTGTTATTGGTAGTGATGGACTATTGACTGAATGATGTGACCACTGTCACCAGAGGCCACCTGGAAGTATCGGAATATATTAACCTGAAGTACATTTGTCACTGTCACAGCCACAGTTGACCAGGAGTTGTAACAGTAACATGGGGGTACTGGTGCATGAAACACAAAAGGATAGTAGGTAGGTACAGCAAGTGATCAGGAAGGCCAATGGTATCTTGGCCTTTATTACAAAGGGGATGGAGTGTAAAAGCAGGGAAGTCTTGCTACAGTTATACAGAGTATTGGTGAGGTCACACCTGGAATACTGCGTGCAGTTTTGGTTTCCATATTTTTACGAAAGGATATACTTGCTTTGGAGGCAGTTCAGAGAAGGTTCACTGGGTTGATGAGGGGGTTGACTTATGAGGAAAGGTTGAGTCGATTGGGCCTCTACTCATTGGAATTCAGAAGAATGACAGGTGATCTTATCGAAACATGTATAAGATTATGAGGGGGCTTGACAAGGTGGATGCAGAGAGGATGTTTCCACTGATAGGGGAAACTAGAACTAGGGGGCATAATCTTAGAATAAGGGGCCGCCCATTTAAAACTGAGATGAGGAGAAATTTCTTCTCTCAGAGGGTTGTAAATCTGTGGAATTCGCTGCCTCAGAGAGCTGTGGAAGCTGGGACATTGAATAAATTTAAGACAGAGATAGACAGTTTCTTAACTGATAAGGGAATAAGAGATTATGGGGAGCAGGCTCGAGGGGCCGTATGGCCTACTCCTGCTCCTATTTCTTATGTTCTTATGTTCATAGTGGTTATGTTATTGGGCCAGTAATCCAGAGGCCTGGACAAATGATCCAGAGGCCAGAGTTCAAATCCCACCACGGCAACTGGGGAATAAAATATTCAGTGAGTTAAAATCTGGAATGAAAAGCTATTATCAGTAATGGTGACCATGAAACTATCTGATTGTTATAATCCCCATCTGGTTCACTAATGCCCTACCCGGTCTGGCCTACATGTGACTCCAGACCCACAGCAATGTGATTGACTTTGAACTGCCCTCTGCGGTTCAGGAAGGCGACTTACCATCAGCTTCTCACGGGCAATTAGGGAGGGCCCATAAAGGGTGACCTTGGCAGTGATGCTCATATCACAAGAATTAATTCAAAAAAACATTTTTACAATTGCTGAAGTACAGAGAAAAGGAATAATCACTGGCCACAATGATCTAACAATACTTTGGGGGAAAGCTTGCCCTGTGCCCTGATTGGGGCAGTAAGTTTCTGGGGCCAGGACTTTGAGCGCCCGGAATTGCCCCACACAGGAAGTGGAACACAATCTCACGCGCTGCACTTCCTTTGGGGGTGGGACCCGGAGCACTATTGGGGAACTGAAGGAAGCTCTATGTGGATGCTCCACACAGTGTGCTGACACACTTCAACGCCTCTCCCCTTGCTCTCTGCAAGGCCTCAGATGTGGTTGACCCTTAACTGCCCTCTGCAATCACATAGCAAGCCACTCAGTTGTAACAAACCGCAATGAAAAACAATAATAAGAATAAAACCGGACGGACCACCCGACATCGACCTTGGCACTGGCTTCGGGCACGATAACGGCCCACCCAGCCCAGCCCACCCGGCAAAGTCCTCCTCACCAATGTCTGGGGACTTGTGGTAAAATTGGGAGAGCTGTCCCACTGACCAGTCAAGCAACAGCCTGACATAGTCATACTCACACAATCATACCTTTCAACCAATGTCCCAGACTCCTCCATCACCATCCCAGCGGCAGGACAGACCCACCCGAGGTGGTGGCTCAGTGGTATACAGTGTGGAGGGAGTGGCCCTGGGAGTCCTCAACATTGACTCCGGACCCCATGAGGTCTCATGGCTTCAGGTCAAACATGGACACGGAAACCTCCTGCTGATTCCCACCGACCGCCCTCCCTCAGCTGATGAATCAGTTCTCCTCCATGTTCAACACCACTTGGTAGAAGCACTGAGGGTAGCAAGGGCACAGAATGTACTCTGGGTGGGGGACTTCAATGTCCATCACCAGGAGCGGCTCGGTAGCACCACTACTGACCGAACTGGCCGAGTCCTGAAGGACATAGCTGGCAGACTGGGCCTGCGGCAGGTGGTGAGAGAACCAACACGAGAGAGCAACCTACTTGACCTTGTCCTCACCAATCTACCTGTCACAGATGCATCTGTCCATGACAGCATTGGTAGCAGTGACCACCACACAGTCATTGTGGAGACAAAGTCCCATCTTCACACTGAGGACACCCTCCATCGTGTTGTGTGGAACTACCACCGTACTCAATGGGATAGATTCAGAACAGACCTAGAAGATCAAATCTGGTCATCCCTGAGGTCCTGTGGGCCATCAGCAGCAGCAGAATTGTATTCCACCACAATCTGTAACCTCATGGCCCGACATATCCCTCACTCTACCATTACCATCGAGCCAGGAGACCAACCCTGGTTCAATGAGGAGTGGAGAAACAGCATGCCAGGAGCAGCACCAGGCGTACTTGAAAATGAGGTGCCAACCTGGAGAATCTGCAACACAAGACTACATACATGCTACACAGCGGAAGCAGCATGCTATAGACAGAGCTAAGCGATCCCACAATCAACGGATCAGATCAAAGCTCTGCAGTTCTGCCACATCCAGTCATGAATGTAACAACTGGAGGAGGAGTCTCCATGAATATCCCCATCCTCAACGATGGCGGAACCCAGCACGTGAGTGCAAAAGACAAGGCTGAAGCGTTTACAACCATCTTCAGCCAGAAGTGCCAAGTGGGTGATCCATATTGGCCTCCACCTGAGGTCCCCACCATCACAGAAGCCAGACTTCAGCCAAGTCGATTCACTCCACGTGATACCAAGAAACGGCTGAGCGCACTGGATACAGCAAAGGCTATAGGTCCCGACAGCATCCTGACTGTTGTGCTGAAGACTTGTGCTCCAGAACTAGCCTCGTCTCTAGCCAAGCTGTTCCAGTACAGCTACAACACTGGCATCGACCTGACAATGTGGGAAACTGCCCAGGTAAGTCCTGTCCACAAATGGAGGACAAATCCAATCTGGCCAATTACAGCCCGATCAGACTACTCTCAAGGTTTCTTCGGCAGCAACTCGCAAACCCGCGACCTCTACCACCTCGATAGACAAGTGCAGGAGGCACATGGGAACACCACCACCTCCACGTTCCCCTCCGAGTCACACACCATCCTGACTTGAAATATATCGGCGTTCATTCATCGTCGCTGGATCACAATCCTGGAACTCCCTCCCGAACAGCACTGTGGGAGCACCTTCACCACACGGACTGCAGCGGTTCAAGAAGGCGGCTCACCACCACCTTCTCAAGGGGCAGTTAGCGATGGACAATAAATGTCGGGCTTGGCAGTGACGATCACATCCCATGAATACATTTTTTTAAAGATATTTGGAGCCTTTATATCCTGTAACCTGGAATGAACTATTTCCTCTCTTTTTATGTTGATAATTGTAGTAATGCTGTATGTTTTATCACTCTAGTAATGGATACACTGAATGTATAATGGAATTGTTCTGTTTTTCTCTGTAATAGTGACTGCAGTGAAGGTAACATGATCAGTTAAATATACAAATATGACTGTAAATAAATGAACTATATAAATAATTACTAACATGGATTAAGGAATTGTGATTTGATATCAAAGTGCTGACATTGTTTCTCTTTCCAACAGGAAACACCAATCATATTTATTTTTTAGATGAGAGAGCTGAAATTCCATTAAAAGGACCAGACAATCCTGGGGATGGCCCTGTTGTCTGGGAATGGAAAGCACACTCAGGGCAAGTAATGCAGCGGCTGGTTACTTTTCACAAGAGGAGTTCGGGCTGGTGGGACGCACAATGGAATGATCAGACTGGAGATCAGGACTTGTACAGTAAAGCACGGCAGGATCCTGGTACCATCAATCTGAGAATTTACAATCTCACATTTAAACTTGCGGGATCGTTCATCTTAACTCAAACACAGCCGAGTAATAAAACCCTGAAACTGTACGAACTATTTGGGATCAAAGGTGAGTGGGACAAAGAGCAGAAAAAGGTCAACAAAACGATTCTCGGTAAATAATTTCACATGTAATGATGAGAGATTGCCAGGACCACGTGAGATTGATATCACCCAGTGCAGAGAGCAGCTCTCATTAAACAGGGGAAAGATTTTGTTCGTTGTTTCTCCTGAAATAGTCAACATGAGTAAAAATGTGTTGATAATTTCACCAGAAATAGCAAACGGAGGAATCTAGCCCACAGAGAGTATTATGGTCTGTACACTGACGCACTCCCTGTAAGATGCAGTGAACACTGTTACCACAACAGTAGGTCACTGTAGTAATAGGCCTCAGCACTGTGGGACAGGTATACGATGGGCCAGTATCACTGCTCCTGATTGGTGCCCACTGAACCGTTAGATGTGGCACTTGGTTCAGGTCCCAGAGGATGTGGGGTGTCTGTGGAACTTGTGCTCTGCCAAAGAGTTAACGCCTTCAGGAAAGCGGGAAGGAACATGACGGAGAAAAATAGGTATATTGTGTCAATTCAATAATATTTAAAATCTTTAGTGTAAATAAATCAAAATCTTTAAATGGTGCCAACAAAAGATGTTGCTGAACAGCTTCACATCCTGGTTGATTGATGGGTGGAACATCTAAATGAGGCGAAGGTCACCGTCAAATGAACTTGATACAAAATATCATCCTATCCTGAAATATCATCATGGACAAAATATGATCGTGACGGTACTGTCCCTGGACCATTACATAGGAATACATCGGATATCATCATCATAGGCGGTCCTCGAAACGCCAAAAAAAGGACGAGTTCACAGGTGTTTCAATGAAGGACCTAATATTCCCGATCCCGAACTCCATGTTGAAGGGTGGAAGATGTCAGTGCGTGGATTTTTTAACGTGGGGTGACCGTTGCACACCAGCCACCACACGGACTTGACAGAGCTAGGTCTTGGTCCAGTGGCAAGGATTACCCAAGACAACTGGAGACCTGCTCTGCTGCACGGACCTAGTGCGCACACATATCGCAGTGTGGGCTGGACCATGCTGCCCCTGGGCCCCTGGCCCTGAACTCATGCCTCCCCTGGGCCCCGATCACCTCCCTCCACAGTCTCTCACAGCTCCTTCGCCCCGACCTCGCTGCTCCTGCTGTATCTGCCCACGCTCCAATCACTGACCTGGACCTTGATGACTTCACTCTTGGTTGCCGTCGCCCTCCTGCACCAGCTCGCGCAGTACCTTGTCGTGGTATGCAGCCACACTGTCCATGGCCATCGCTTGCTGCTACTTTTATGGCCTGACCTGCCGCTGATGTTCCCTCGCAGGTCGGGGTCTCCACACTGCCCATGGCCATCGCTCACTGCTCCTTTTATGGCCCGACCTGCCGCTGATGTTCCCTCGCAGGTCGGGGTCTCCACACTGTCCATGGCCATCGCTCACTGCTCCTTTTATGGCCCGACCTGTCGCTGATGTTCCCTCGCAGGTCGGGGTCTCCACACTGCCCATGGCCATCGCTCACTGCTCCTTTTATGGCCCGACCTGCCGCTGATGTTCCCTCGCAGGTCGGGGTCTCCACACTGCCCATGGCCATCGCTCACTGCTCCTTTTATGGCCCGACCTGCCGCTGATGTTCCCTCGCAGGTCGGGGTCTCCACACTGCCCATGGCCATCGCTCACTGCTCCTTTTATGGCCCTGACCTGCCGCTGATGTTCCCTCGCAGGTCGGGGTCTCCACACTGCCCATGGCCATCGCTCACTGCTCCTTTTATGGCCCCGAGGGGTCACTAAGGGGTTTCGGAAACATAGAATGAGCCATTGATCTCCAACCACTAAATTGATTGTTAATATCAAACATCCATCTGCCGCCTGTGGTTGTATGGTGGCTATATATCAGTTACAGATAGAGTATCCCTTCCACTTCTGCAACACCGCCCGACTCTTCCCCTACTCCAGCCTATCTGCCGCTAAAACTCTCATTCGTGTATTTGTCACCTCCAGACTTGACTATTGCAATGTTTTCCTGGCCGGCATCACACCCTCTACCCTCTGTAAACTTCAGCTTGTTCAAAACTCTGATGTCCAATTTCTATCCAACACCAAGTTCCACTCATCCATCACCCTTGTTCTTGAGGACCTACATTGGTTCTGGATCCCACAATTAATCTAATTGAAGATTATCATCCCTGTGTTTAAATCCTTTCATGGCTTCACCCTTAGGTCACTGTAACCTCCACTAACCATGCAACCCATCCCTTCCATGCCCCATAACTGCATTCCTCTAACTCTCGCCTCTTGTAAATCCCCTCCTTCATCTCACCATCGGTGACCACGCCTTCAGCTATCGGATATACAGAACATAAACAGGCCATTCGGCCCAACCAGTCCAGTTTATGCTCCACTGGATCCTCCTCCCGTCTTACCTCATCTAAATCTATCAGCATAACCCTCCATTCCCTTCTCCCTCATATGCTTATCCAGCCTCCCCTTAAATACATCGATACTATTCACTTCAACCCCTCCCTGTGGTAGTGAGTTCCACATTCTCACCACTCTCTGGGTAAAGAAGTTTCTTCTGAATTCCCCATTGGATTTCTTGGGTGACTATCTTATATTGGTGGCCTCTAGTTCTGCTCTTCCCCACAAGTGGAAACTCTCTCTCTGTATCTACTCGATCAACACCCTTCATCATTTTAAAGACCATTATCAGGTCACCCCTCAGCCTACTCTATTCAATAGACAAGAGAAAAGAAAATTGTTCCTGAGGTGTTGGCCCAAACTGCACCAGCACGAGTTGACCATGATAGAAAGTCCACCCATTTACACGTGTTAGTGGCACTCATGGTACATCGTGCGTGGTACATGGGGAATGCCACATGGGTCGGGCACCAGTGTGTTGGGTGCCAGCACCTAATGGATGCCACCATTGTATTGCCTGGCATTGGAAATAAAGTCCCTTTTGAAGATTTGATTTTTACTTGTTATGTTGTTGGTGGGACTGAACGTCAGGGTGAACATTTTTAGAACAAGTGTCTCCTGAAGTTCCATTCCTCGTGGAGGCTCAATGATTGGAGCTCTGCTCAGGAGCATTCTGGGAGCACACTCATTTAAATAATGTCTGGGACTGTAATGACCTTTGAGGTGGGTTTTGTGAACAGGCTCCCAGTGCATGTGTTGGCTGGTCTTACTGCAGTGTGCTCGGCCCATAGAGAACTGAGTAGGACTGGAGCCCTCTCCATGTCTGATAATATGGTGCTACATTTCTAGCACACCCTCCTCTGGTGAGTTTCTTCACCTGACCATCCCCAAATACCATCCATACAGTGTAACCTTGACCTGACCCCGGATACTCCAGCAGGGTCAGGGGTAAAGTTCATCGACCCCACTCTGCCTCACTTACATTGGTGGAGCAGGACCGAGAGATTTCGGGCCCAATATTTTACTGATTAAAATGCACTGTGTGTAACCTGGCCTGACTCTTTAATGCAGCAAGTTACAAGTATTGATAATGGGCACATTCTACTGTCAGTTAGAACCTAATCATTGGATTGTACATGTCACGACGTACACTAAATCTTATTGATCTGTTTTTCACAGTTGAGAGAAGTCCACAGAGAGCTGTGGTGGGCAGTGACGTTACACTCAGCTGTACCATCTCCAAACTCTCAGATACAGTCAGTCTTCAATGGAAACACAGAGACTCATCTCAGCAGGACAGGAGGAACACTGATCAGATCCGACTAAATAACACAGTCTATCTGATAGTCAGACACGTTGCAGTAGAGGATCAGGAGTTGTACACGTGTGAAGTGCAGGAAAATGGATCCAGTATTCTCACAGGAAAAGCACATTTCTCTGTGTACCCCAGTAAGTGCAGTTACCTCACAGTGGATATTAAAGAGTTACTAATATAAAACTGTTACATATAAAGTGGAACCATACATTACAACCATCAGCACCATGCCCACAGTCAGCATGTGGGGGCCTGGTGCACATATCAGCATTGAACACAAACTGGCCTCTCTCCCCTCAATGTCACTTCTAACCCAGTTCTGCTGCTATTGGAAGTGATTCCAGGCGCTGCATACTCTCAGCTTCAAATAAGCACTGAGCCGGGAGCAGGACGAAGGGAAGAGGGAAGGGCAGGGAATCAGTGGCCATGAACGGGAGAGGGAAGGATGGAAATGTTGGGAATGTAGAGGAGAGATGGTGGGCAGGGGGAAACGACAAAGGCTGGGAGTGGGGCTTTGGGGGAGGGAGAGAGGAAAAGCTGGGAGTGGGGCTTTGGAACAGAAGATAAGAATGTGTATTTGTGTGAAGTGTAGAAAAAATACTCTTATTAAAATAGCATCAAAACTATTGATGTGGATCTGGGTAAGCCCAGAACTACCTTACAGTAGATATTAAAGAGTTACTGAAATAACACTGTTCCACACAATGTCCAGGGAGCACAGAGACATCAGATGCTTTTACTACAGACTGGGCTGTATTTTCTCTTTGGAACATTGGTGTAAATATAACATTGCAATACACTGGGCAAATATCAACAACCAGATCTTGATGGATTGGATAATAAATAGCTAAAGGGTTAAAGGTGAACAGAAACATTCTCACACAACTCATCAATGACCATAACACAGAGACAATTATTTTCTAAATATGGTTCACTTTATTCACTGCAAGGGCACAGAATTACAGTCCAGCCCTGACTGACTACTCAGTGCTCTCCCAATACACACACATAGGGGACAATACTGAGTGACTTTGGTTGAACATCATTGGTCGTACCAGAAGTGTACAAACAGTTATGGTGCTGTGTGGTCGTTAGCATCTGATATCAATAGATTGGGAGTGGAGGGAGGGTGGGTGGTTATAATGTGGCCGGTTCTGTACAGGTAACTGAATGGGGAACCACTTCACCAGCTGTTGAGAGGCAAGTGGAGGAGAGTGACAAGGCTGCAGTCAATGTTGGTTTATCTTGTCTAGAATTGTTAAAGTAAATGAAGCAGTTCAACACTGGAAGGTAGAAAATCTGAATTGCAGCGTTTTTTTAATAAATGGTACCGGAGATAAAACAAAAACAGAAAATGCTTTCAGTAACAGCACCTTGAAGAAAGAAATAAAACGATGCTTCACTGAGGAAGAATGAAGTGGACATCGGTATTAGTGAGAAAGAGAGGTGACTGAAAGCTTGGTCAGAGATAGGTTTTCAGTGTGTGTGTAGACAAAGTAGGAGGTTTTAGTGTGGGAGAGAATGTGGATGGGTCATTTTGACTTTGTGCAATAGTAAGTTATCTTTGTGAGATGTAAAATGTGTTTCCAATTCACTACCAGCTGTTTTACACTATCACATAATAGAGCTCAACCTGGTGGACTACTGATCCACCTAGTGGACTACTGTGGTAATGTAACTACTCACGTATATACAATAAAAGCATCATGTGACAAGGTCACCTGACAAGTTCCAGTACAGCCATCTTGTGTATGTGTGTGTTTGTGATGTTGTGAGGAAGATATCACATTGGCGATGTAGGATGGGATTTCTGGATTCCCGAGCTGAAATTTTTTTGGTGGCTGTTCCAGCCAACCAGCAGAGAGACTTTGAGAGGTTCTTTGTTTTGCAACACAACTAAAAATCCAAGGTAAATTTCAAGCACACTGTTGACATTGCCAGAGTCCAGATGGCCACACCTATGGGAATAATAGGGTGCTTGGGTGAGTTCCAGCCTGACTGAGAGACTTTCGGAGCATACATGGAGTGGCTAGAAATGTTTTTCACCGCAAATAGTATCATCAAAGTCCCTGATGATGAAAACCGTAACCGGGTGGTGTTAGAAAGAAAACGGGCTATTTTCCTGACTTAATCAGGCCTGGAGGTGGATGAAACCCTGAAAAATGTGCTTGTTCCTGACAAGACAAAGGGCCCGCCACTGACGGAGATTGTTAGCACGACAGTCCTGAGCCCCTGGAAGTTGCTGAAAGTTAATGTTTTGGAATATGAAATCAATTCATTGACGAGAGTATCAGTGAGTACATTGTAGCTTTAAAAAAGCTTTCCATTCACTGTCATTTCGTAAACTTTCAGGACCAAGCATTGCGTGACCACATTGTCTGTGGGATGAAAAATAAAGCAATCAGAAGAAAGTTGTTGACAACCCCTAACTTGACTTTTGATTTAGCTTGCAAGACAGCTATGTCGATGGGTATGGCAGACCAATATTCCTGAGAATTTCACGCCATTTCCAGTCTTCAGACAACCGAAGTGAATCGGCTTCAGGCTAGAAGTAAAAAGCAGTTGGGCCCCAAGGCCTCCGCAACTGACCAAGGTAACAGTGCATTGAAGTCATGCTATCGGTGATTGGGACAACACATCGCTCAAAATTGTACGTATGTGAAGGCAGAATGTTTCTTCTGCAAGAAAACTGGATATCTTGCGAAGGCATGCCGACTGAAGGGTAAACTATCAGTAGAAATCACCAGAGACTATGTAGCATTGAACAGAAGCAACAGGATGAGGAGGTTCTGAAGACACACGTCATCAGGAGCACAACGGTACCTAACAACGATTCATGAAGTATCGTCATCCAAGTAGACGTTGCAGGAACCAGGATACCCATGGAAATCAACACTGGTGCATCCGTGAGCGTAGTACTGGAATTGTTATATCTCGACAAGTTGAGTGATTTTTCACTGGAAAAGTCAAACATAGAACTGCGAGGCTACTCAGGAGAGCAAATCCCTGTGGTAGGATGTATTACCGTACTGGTAAAATACAAGGATCAGTTTCAGAGCTTACCTCTCTTATTCATGGCAGGAGACAAGCCTTAATAGGTAGAAATAGGTGGGGATCATTGAAACTGGATTGGAGTGAGATTTTTTGAGTTGAAACGAGATTTGCATCGAAGGATGATGTCATCAAACAGTATCCAAAGGTGTCCGTGAAACAGGCAGTGCAATCCTAGGTTTCAAGGTGAGTGTCAGGGTACAGAAGAATGCTAGACCAGTTTACTGCAAGCCATATCCCATGCCATACGAACTCAAAGAGAAAGTTGATCAAGTACTCAAAAGACTAGAAACTGAGAACATTATCTCTAAAGTAGACCTAAGTATTGGGCTATACCCATTGTTGTTGTACCTAAGTCAGATGGTAATGCTGATGCTATGTCCAGGTTGCCATCCCCATCACAAGTTACACCCAATGAGGAAGAAGTGTTCTATTTTTCATACATTGATCACTTGCCTGTCACAGCTGAAGAACTTGGTAGAGCAACTAAGCATGACTCAGTTATGTCAAAGGTGTATGATTGTATAGCAAATGGCTGGCCAAACCAGATATCAGAGAAAGATATTCATCCATACTTTGTCCATAGGAATGAATTATCAGTCGATAAAGATTTATCATGTGGGTGCAAGAGTAGTTATCCCAAATAAGTTCAGGTCCAAGTTGTTAGGAGATCTTCATGACCAGCACCTGGGAATGTGCCTGACCAAGAGTTTTGCACTCAGTTACTTATGGTGGCCAGGTCTAGGTAAAGATACAGAGTGCATCATCAGTCAGTGTACAATATGTCAATCGGTAAGCACGATATCACCATCAGTACCATTACAGCCATGGAAATGGCCTCCCAGGGTGTGGCAAAAGTTACATGTAGATTTTGCTGAGCTAGAAGGACAACAATTGTTCATTGTGATTGATAATCATTCGAAATGGGTAGAAGTATTTCCGATGCAGAAAATAACAACAAATAAAACAATAGACAATTTGCAAATATTGTTTTCTTCATATGGTCTCCCAGAAGAAATTGTTTCTGATAATGGGCCGCAATTTTGTTCAGAAGAATTTTCACAGTTCATGAGCAGGAACAGTGTGAAACATACCAAGGTTCCACCTTACCACCCTGCTTCAAATGGTGCACCGAGTGCACAGTACAAATTGTAAAACCCTGTCCTCAACAAGCAAATATTGGATCCAAATCCAAAGAAATGGCAGTTGTCATTGGATCACAAACTAGCAAATGTTCTGATTATGTATCGTAATACTCCTCATACAACTACTGGTAGAACACCAGCAGAATTGTTTCTCAAACGACAACCACGAATCAGGTTCTCGTTGTTGAAGCCAAACTTGGCACAGTTAGTAGAAGGGAAACAACTAAGACAGAAAGAGAATCATGATAGAGGTAAAATAAGAGAGAGAAGTGTGAAATTAAATCAGAAGGTGAGAGTGAAGAACCATCACCATAATTGGTTAAAATGGTTACCAGGAAGCGTAGTGAGGATATGCGACTCTCGAACATATTTGGACAAGATGTTTGATCATGGAAAGGTTAGGTTTGTTCACATTGATCATATTTTACCGACAGATGTGGAAGGAGTTGAAAGTTGGAATGATTCGATTATTTCTGATGAGACAGATAGTCTTATTACAAGTAGAGTACCAGTAGCAAATCCTACATCAGATGTACTAGAAACAAGTACAAGAGAAAGTCAGAATTTAAGTCTGAGTCTGAGTCAGGCAGACAGACAGTCTGAAGTTGTAGAGAGTCAAAATGTAGATCAAGGGTTGCCCTTGAAGAAAAACTCTCCTCAGGCTCAGCCTAGAATGAGTTTAAGTTCGACACCAAGTTTGGAAAGATCTGTTCGAGAGTGAAGGTATCCTCTTCGAAACAGAAAACAAGTGGTAAAGTTTGATTTGTAAAAATGGAAAAATAAGTCTATATTTGTTGTGTTTAACCATGCAAATTATGTATGGTGATTGTTTAGAAACATAGGAAATAGGTGCAGGAGTAGGCCATTCGGCCCTTCGAGCCTGCACCACCATTCAATATGATCATGGCTGATCATACAACTTCAGTACCCCATCCTGCTTTCTCTCCATACCCCTTGATCCCTTTAGTCGTAAGGGCCACACCTAACTCCCTTTTGAATATATCTAACGAACTGGCCTCAACAACTCTCTGCGGTAGAGAATTCCACAGGTTCACAATTCTCTGAGTGAAGAAGTTTCTCCTCATCTCGGTCCTAAATGGTTGCCCCTTATCCTTAGACTGTGACCCCTGGTTCTGGACTTCCCCAACATCAGGAACATTCTTCCTGCATCTAACCTGTCCAGTCCTGTCAGAATTTTATATGTTTCTATGAGATCCCCCTCATTCTTTTAAATTCCAGTGAATATAAGCCTAGTCGATCCGATAAGATTACTGCACAAGAGATTACTCGAGAAGATTAAGGGGCATGGAATTTGGAGGAGGATAGAAAACTGGATTAAAAGGAAGGTGAATAAAAAAGTAGGGGTTAAAGGCAGTTTATTTTTATTTGTTCCCAATGATGTGGGCATCGCTGGCAAGGCCGGCATTTATTGCCCATTCCTAATTGCCCTCAAAGGTGGTGGTGAGCCGCCTTCTTGAACCGCTGCAGTCCGTGTGGTGAAGGTGTTCCCACAGTGCTGTTGGGGAGGGAGTTCCAGGATTTTGACCCAGCGATGATGAAGGAACGGCCAATATATTCCCATGTCGGGATGGTGTGTGACTGGGAGGGGAACGTTGAGGTGGTGGTGTTCCCTTGCACCTGCTGCCCTTATCCTTCTGGGAAGTAGAGGTCGCGGGTTTGGGAGGTGATTTTGGAGAAGCCTTGGCGAGTTTCTGCAGTGCATCTTGTAGATGGTACACACTGCAGCCACGGTGCGCCGGTGGTGGAGGGAGTGAATGTTTAACGTGGTGTATGGGGTGCCAATCAAATGGGTGCTTTGTCCTAGATGGTGTCGAGCTTCTTGAGTGTTGTTGGAGCTGCATTGTTATGATTACTTCTTCATTAAGGGAGAAGTGTAATAGAGCTCCACTTAGTGGACTACTGTGGTAATGCAACTTCTCATGCAAATTCAATGCAAGCATCATGTGACAAGACATAACAAGTTCCTGTCGAGCCATCTTGTGCATGTGTGTGTCTGTGATGTGGTAAGGCAGATATCACATTCACTATCACCTCTTTTACACTATCGCACAAGGCCAAATTACCCCCATGTTTTTGAAAGAAAGTATCGTGATTGCCCCTTGGACAATAAGGAAAGGTTTTCCAATTTTCCAATCTTGTCAACTGCCAAGTTGTATTGCAAAAGCAATTAAAATGACTCTGGGTTAGTCTTGCTGAGAAAATGTGAAGGCTTTAGTGGAAATAGTGAAAGAAATATCAGGAGAAAGAAAGAAAGTAACAAAGAAAGAATAGAAAAGGCACAGGTATAAAGTCTGTGCAGAATGTTCAATACAGAAGGAGACAGATGCTCACTGTGAATGAACCACTCCACTGAATACAAACTGAGTATCGTGAGCAGGTTATTGGTGAGTAAGGGCTGCTTGATAGCTCTGTTGACGACACCTTCCATCACTTTGCTGAAGATTGAGAGTAGACTGAAGGGGCGGTAATTGGCTGGATTGGATTTGTCCTGCTTTTTGATTGTAGGACATACCTGGGCAGTTTTCCACATTGTCGGGTAGATCCCAGTGTTGTAGCTGTACTGGGACAGCTTGGCGAGAGGCGTGGCTAGTTATGATAATCAAAACACAAAATAGTTTTATATAATTTTTGCCAATAATTATTCTGGCTTTTCTCTCTACCTTAGAAACTGTTAAATTCTAACACGTTGTTCTCTGTCTCTCTATCACAGATTTATATCAAGAGAGTTACACACTTTATCGGTCAGGCACAGATCGCAGTGAACTCGACCTGATTTGCTATTCTGTTGCCTCTACTTACAATGCTGCTGCATGGACCTGGAGCTCACATCATCTTCCAAATCAGGAGAAAAAAATAGCAACTGCTTCGAAATCTCAGCCTATCGATGTGAACAGGACTGACTTTGGGAGTCGACTGGTGCCCACAGTGGGACATTTTAATGGTTATATCTTCAGTGTGAGGATTGTCCCTGTACTGTTTGACGATGCAGGAGTTTACACATGTTCTCTGGGATCACGTAAATTTGTGACCATTAAACTAATCACAGTTAAAGGTAGGACACAGAATGTTGCTGGTGTTTTCGATGATAAAGTCATTGTGTAAAAGCTGAATGATTTTCCTGTTTCCACAGTCACAGCTGAACCATCTGATGCAGAGACTGAGGGAGACACCGTTACCCCGACCTGCTCTGTGTCTGATGTCACTGAACCAATGAGACTGGTTTGGATCAATAGTGACGGCAGAACTGTTGGAGAGAAAACATTGAATGGACGGAATGGGGAAGAGAAATCATTGCAACTGATTATTCAGAAAGCTGACAGAGGCAGAGGGAACTGGATATGTGCTGTGTTTTATCAAAACCGGCCCCAGGTTTTAGTCCCGTACTATCTGGAGCCCAGTGGTAAGTGACTCAGGGTTTGCTCTTTAATCTTATAATCTCCACAGGAAATTCTTGTCACTTATTGTTCTTGTTGCCTGGAGTAACCCCTCCTTTATATCCTGTGTGTGAAGCTGTACAGTGTTTCAGAGCCTCAGGAAATCTACCCTGAGATAACTCAGCACAGCCTGGGATCGAGCGAGGAACTTTCCTGGTCTGTGTGCCTCAACTACGCTCTTGGTAAACTCACTGAGACAGGACAAGCATTTAAGTTTGACAATCCAGTGGTACAGAAGTCATTTCTGTTGGTTTTCTGACACAGAATCAATCAGAATGCTCCGAAAAATCAGAGCAAATAATTCCCAGCTGCAAATATTGCAATTGAAAGTCTCCCCAAATTCCATCTTGGAGAGCACGTCCATCAGGTACGTGTGCGATATCCTGTCAAAGGCCTTCTCCTGGTCCAAGCTGATTAAACAGGTGTCCACCCTCCTGTCCCACACGTAGGCGATCGTATCCCTGAGTAGCGCGAGGCTATCAGAGATCTTCCTGCCGGGGACAGCGCAGGTCTGGTCCGGGTGGATCACCAGCTCCAGAGCAGACTTGACCCTGTTGGCGATGACCTTTGACAGGATCTTGTAGTCCACATTGAGCAGCGAGATGGGCCGCCAGTTTTTGATTTCCTCCCTATCCCCCTTCTGCTTGTAGATGAGGGTGATGATGCCTTTCCTCATTGATTCTGACATACTGCCAGCCAGAAGCATACCCCCGTACACTTCCAGCAGGTCTGGGCCCATCCAGTCCCACAGAGCCCAATACAACTCGACCGGTAAGCCGTCGCTTCCGGGAGTTTTACTTGTCGCCAGGGACCAGACGGCCTTTGTCAGATCGTCCAGAGTTAGTGGGTGGTCCAGACTCTACCACTCGCTGTCATCTAAGATCTCTGAGATAGACGACAGGAAAGACTGAGAGGCCACACGGTCTGTGGGCTTGACGTCGTACAGCCCGGCATAGAAGGATTTGCTGGACCTCAGCATGTCGGGCTGCGAAGACGTCACAGAACCGTCTTCTTCCTTTAGGCTGGTGATCACAGAGCTCCCCCTGTGTACTTTTTGGAAGAAGAAACGCGAACACGTCTCATCCTGCTCGACGGAGCGGACTCTGGAGCGGAAGATGATTTTGGAGGACTCTGAGGCAAAGAGCGAGACTTGCTGGCCCTTCACCTCTTGGAGTTCCTCCGCGACATCAACCCCCATCGACTGCAGCAGGAACAGGTTTTGCATACTCTTCTGGAGTTGGGACAATTCCCTCTGTCTCCCTCTTGCCTGCTGAACACCTTTGAGGATGAAGAACCTCTTGATGTTTGTCTTGATTGTTTCCCACCAGTGCATCGGGGAATCACAGAGGGGTTTTACAGTTCTCCAACCTTTGTAATCCCTCTTGAGTTCCTCAATGTTTTCCGGGGTCAACAGTTTCATGTTGAGCTTCCATATCCCCCTGCCAACTTTCTGGCTTTCCTGTGGGAGGCAGTCGGCCAGTAGGAGGCAGTGGTCAGAGAAGAACACCGGCGTGACGTATGTGGATCAACCTTGAGCGTGTGGGACACAAACAGGAAGTCTATTCTGGAATGGACGGACCCGTCTGGTCTCGACCAGGTGTATCTGCGCGGTGCTCCGTCTGCAGGGTTGCTGAAGATGTCGCACAGCTTGGCATCTTTTACCGCGTCCATCAGGAGTCTGGACGTGGCGTCCAGTTTGCTGTCGGCTCTGCTGGATCGTCCAGCCACATCGATGATACAGTTGAAATCACCGCCCAGAACGACCGGTCTGGATGTCGCCAGCAGCAGTGGGAGCTGCTGGAGGAGGGCCAGTCGCTGGCTTCTGAGAGGTGAGGCATACACGTTAATTAGCCTTAGAGGAACATTTTTATACAATACATCTGCTACGAGGAGGCGGCCGCCCACCACCTCCTTAACTTCGGTGATGGTGAAGTGACCTCCCCGCAGCAGAATGCCCAGGCCGGAGGCCCGGCAATCGTTGCCTCCTGACCAGACGGATGGTCCATTGCGACCACTGCCGGTAACTGCTGAAGTGCGGCAGGCCACACTCCGGCAAGAACAGCAGGTCTGCCTTGACCTTGGCGAGGTACCCCAAGGTGGAAACACATCGCGTAGATGACTTAATGCTACGCACGTTAATGGATGCTATCTTTAAACCCATTTTTAAATTGGTGATTACAATCCAAACATTACATTTCAAACACGCAGTCCTTTGGCCCTGTGGCCTGTTCCCGTATACATAGGTTAACTTTAAACTTTTCTACTGCACCTTGGCTGAGATATGGGTTGTCCTCTGCCTTGGGGATGGTTTGACCAGAGGACACCAGCAGTGTGGACGGGAGACCTCCATGTTAACTGGGCTGCCCTTGCCTGGTGTTGGTTGTTCCTTGTGTGCATCCCCTGTGGTGTCGTCGCTCCCAGAGATCCGGAGCGGGGGGGCATCTGTCACTTCGTCGCTCCCAGAGATCCGGAGCGGGGGGCATCTGTCACTTCATCGCTCTCAGAGATCCGGAGCGGGGGGTGCATCTGTCACTTCATCGCTCCCAGAGATCCGGAGCGGGGGGGCATCTGTCACGTCGTCGCTCCCAGAGATCCGGAGCGGGGGGGCATGTGTCACTTCATCGTTCCCAGAGATCCGGAGCGGGGGGGCATCTGTCACTTCATCGCTCCCAGAGATCCGGAGCGGGGGTGCATCTGTCACTTCATCGTTCCCAGAGATCCGGAGCGGGGGGGCATCTGTCACTTCATCGCTCCCAGAGATCCGGAGCGGGGGGGCATGTGTCACTTCATCGCTCCCAGAGATCCGGAGCGGGGGTGTATCTGTCACTTCATCGCTCCCAGAGATCCGGAGCGGGGGGGTATCTGTCACTTCATCGCTCCCAGAGATCCGGAGCGGGGGTGTATCTGTCACTTCATCACTCCCAGAGATCCGGAGCGGGGGGGTATCTGTCACTTCATCGCTCCCAGAGATCCGGAGCGGGGGGGTATCTGTCACTTCATCGCTCCCAGAGATCCGGAGCGGGGGGGCATCTGTCACTTCATCGCTCCCAGAGATCCGGAGCGGGGGGGCATCTGTCACTTCATCGCTCCCAGAGATCCGGAGCGGGGGGGCATCTGTCACTTCGTCGCTCCCAGAGATCCGGAGCGGGGGTGTATCTGTCACTTCATCGCTCCCAGAGATCCGGAGCGGGGGGCATCTGTCACTTCATCGCTCCCAGAGATCCGGAGCGGGGGTGCATCTGTCACTTCGTCACTCCCAGAGATCCGGAGCGGGGGGTATTGGTGACATCACTGCTCCCAGGGTCCCGGAGCTGGACTGCGCTGGTCACATTGGTGTTTTGCCCCTTCTGCTGGTGGTAGTGGGGGCTTTTGCCTCGCCCTTCGTCATCGGGTGAGCTGCAGCCACTGCTGTCCGTCGTGGACAGTAGCTGTCTTTTGCCTCTCGTTTCTGCAGGAGGCCTCTTTTCCCTTGACTTGTGGGCCGCCTTCTTCTTCATCTTGACGAGCTGCCATTCGTGTTTTCCTTCTGCTCCTGCTCCCTCCTCTTCCATGGACTCGGTGTCTCGGGGGGAGTTTCACTGCTGGGTGCTAGTGTCTGGCGGCTTGCTGTGGCAGACTGCCCTTCCTCCTCTCGGTCAGTGTCGACTAGGGCAGTGGTTTGTTCGCACGGTGTGTTGGGAGGGAGGGCGGTGTCGGTCTCCTCTGGGGTGTTGTGTTCCTCAGCTTTCTCCTCACATGTCACCATGTTCTTTGCCGCCTGCGCAGAGCTGACATTGTGCTTGGGGCAGGCCTTGTACAGATCTCCAGCCTGACCACAAAGGTTGCAGCACTTGGTCTCCTTACAGTCCTTTGTCTGGTGGCCTTCCTTCTTGCAGTTGCAGCAGATGACAGTTGTGCAGCTTGCCACCACGTGGCCTGCCTTCCCGCAGGTCCGGCACACGTTGGGTTGTCCGGCGTACACCATGTAGCCCCGACTTCCTCCGATGGTGAAGCTGGAGGGAGGGTGCAGGATGGTTCCGCTGGCGTCCACTTTCATGGTGACCTGGATCTGGCACTTGCTGGTCCAAATCCCGTGGAGGTCTTTCAGGTCGATGCTGTTTCCTGCCCCATCGACATACCTGGTGAGGAATGTCAGCACATCAATGACCGGGATGTGGGGGTTGTACATCTGCACTGTGATAGTGCGTCTTCTCTGCGACGGGAGGATGAACAGTGGTTCCCAAGTCAGCATTGACCGCAGTGGTTCACTCACCTCCTTCAATCCCCTCAGGAACTTCAGGCATAGGGTGACGTTTCTGAAGGACACATCAAAGTAACCTCTCTTCGGGATGTCCTGCAAGGTGAAGATATCCGCGACTTTCATGCCACAGGTTCCAAGCAGGACTTTCTTCACGAAGAGGTCCCGGTGCATCGTTGTCTGTCCTTCCACTTTCTTCACCCTCACTCGGATGGTGTTTCGGACGCCCTGGTTCACCGCTTGGTTGGCCACCATCCATTTGCAGATTCCTCCTTTCGGCTTGTGTTTTGGCCGAAGCCTTCAATCTTTCGTGGTGCCAGTCCGGCACCTTGGCTGACCGTTGGTCGTTCGACGTGCAGATTTCTACAATTGGTGCTTGTCCCGAGCAAAAAGACCAGACCCAGCCAAACTGGAAAGATGAGTTTCTGCAATTAGTCAATTAGCACATGAATGGCCAATCCACAGAGAGTGCCACTGAGCAGCAACACTTCAAACACTCAGCTCCCAAAAGGGACTGCCTATGATGATGATCCCTCCTTTTTTTTAAATTTCAAAATGTACTTTATTGATATAAAAATGTGCACAATACATTGGAGGCAGTTCAGTACATTTGGATGCAGTCAGCAAGTCCATACAATACATTTGCTTGCTTTACATTTCGAGGTACATTTCAGTACAATCCAGGATACATTGTAATACAGTCATCAAATTACTTTACTAGTGACACTATAAGGTACACGGAATGGGTGAGGGTACAGTTACATTTCCTTGCAACATACATTACTAAACAGACCTTGCATTATACATGGCACTACACAGGTGTTTTCAGATCATGGTGCTCTATGTATACAACAAGTTTACAAGTACAGCCCGAGGGGAGTTTTATACTGATTCCAGCCCCTGGGTTTACCGTGATGGAAGGACTTTAAACTGTGGCCCTTCCCCACCGTGCCTTTGCGGCGACTGCACCAATTGTTAGTGTGACCCTCAGCACGTACTCCTGGATCTTGGATTGTGCCAGTCTGCAACACACAGACGTGGACATCTCCTTGCTCTGGAAGACCAGCAAGTTTCGGGAAGACCAAAGTGCGTCTTTCACTGAGTTGATGGCCCTCCAGCAGCTGATGATGTCTGTCTCGGTGTGTGTCCCTGGGAACAGCCCGTAGAGCACAGAGTCCTGTGTTACGGAGCTGCTTAGATGAACCTCGACAGCAACCACTGCATCTCCATCCAGACCTGCCTTGCAAAGGGGCAATCCCAAAGGAGATGGAGGATTGTCTCATCCGCACCACAGCCAACTCTGGGGCAGAGGGCCGTGTCTCTGAAACCCCGGCTGTGCCTGAAGGGTCTGATGGGTAGGGCCCTCCTCACCCTGGTGCTTGGTGTCTAGTCTTGGTGCTTGTGTGAAAGCTCTGGCGATGAGACGTTCTGCCAGACGAGTTCGGCAGTCTGCTCGGGCTTGTGCATTGTGAGATCAAAAGCAGGAAACTCAAGGCTGCAAATCCACTGGCCCTCCCTATAATGTATGTAAATGAGCTAATTTGGGAACTCCACAGGCAGATTGTGGGCAGGGACATTCCCGGGGATTAATGTTGGTATGAAAAGTAAACAACTTCTTCCCCATTTCACTGTCAGAAACATTTACACTGGGAGTGTGGAATTGCTGAGTTTACTCTCAGTCAGTGAGCACTGGTTGGGAGGTCCCCCTCAGGTACAAATCTCTTCACCTGTGCAGCCTTCTGTTAGCAGATATAGAAGAGACATTTTCTGGTATTGTGAGCAGAGACAGTGCCACCCTAGACCGAGCCTAACTTCCACCGTTTGTGAGTCTGTGAACACGCAGTGTGCAGATATCTTGTGTTGGCAGTGTGCTCGGGTGTACAGTGTTTCTGTGTATTTGGAAAGTGGGTGAACAGTTGTCAGAGAGCTGTACATTTTCCCACCTTGATGCCCCATTAAACTTGCAGTGAAGTGCTGACAGCCTGTGTTGGAAGGTCAGATTGTAAAAGGAGGCAAAGTGTAAGCACAGTTACCATAGCAACCCTTGGGCGATTAGTGAATGTCTTCCTCCTTGGATCACTAAGCAGTGTGTAAGATGGGGGAGAGGAGGGAGCAGAGGAGCCACAGGCTGCCTAGATTTTGGTCAAAACGTTCCATTAACTCATTGCACAACAACAATAACACAACAACTTGTATTTATAGAGCGCCTTTAACGTAGTGAAACATCCCAAGGTGCTTCATAGGAATATTATGAGACAAATATTTGACACCGAGCTGCATAAGTAGAAATCACGGCAGGTGACCAGAAGCTTGGTCAGAGGTATGTTTTAAAAAGTGTTTTGAAGGAGGAAAGAGAGCTAGAGAGGCGGGGAGGTTTAGGCAGGGAGTTCCAGAGCTTGGGGTCTAGACAACAGAAGGCATGGCCACCAATGGTGGAGCGATTCTAATCAGGGCTGTTCAAGAGGGCAGAAATAGAGGAGCGCAGACATCTCGGGGGATGGGGGGGCGGGGGGTGAGGGGCTGGAGGAGATTACAGAGATAGGGAGGGGCGAGGCCATGGAGGGATTTGAAAACAAGGATGACAATTTTGAAATCGAGGTGTTGCTTAACTGGGAGCCAATGTAGGTCAGCGAGCACAGAGGGTGATGGGTGAGTGGGACTTGGTGCGAGTTAGGACACGGGCAGTCGAGTTTAGGATCATCTCTAGTTTACGTAGGGTAGAATGTGAGAGGCCAGCCAAGAGTGCTTTGGAATAGTGAAGTGTCGAGGTAACAAAGGCAATGATGAGGGTTTCAGCAGTGGTTATCATGGCCAACAGTGGAGGCTGTGGGAAGGGAGGTCTGAAGAGGTGGTACAGTATGTGGTGGAGGAGGAGAGTTTGCAGGGGTCCAGCATGAACCTGGAGTGTTGGGGATATTTGGTCACAGGGCGATGCCATGAAAAGGTCCAGAATGTGCTGCCCACCATCTGGAGGGTAAGAAAGCCCACCTAAAGTTCTGGAGTTTTTCTCTGCCCTGGTACATAAACAGACTAGATACCTGTGGAAAAGCAAAAACGTAGATGAGGTTGAAAAAGGCAGCTGGTTGTTTCCGAATATAATGTTCCTTCCTTTTCCTAATCTACATGCTGCGCCTCAGTGACATCATGCACGGGGTCACTGCCCGTGTATTGAGGATATTGTGTATGGAGAAAGAGTCAGACTGAACACTGTGAGCTCAAAGTAAAGTGTGACCTTAGTCTTTTATTGCAGGTCTCCAGAGTGCCTCTCCAACCTGTGAAGCCTCCTTAAATACCTGTGCTCCCAAGGGATTGTGGGATCACTTAGGACTCCAGAGGATGAGCCCTCTGGTGGCTGTACAGAGTAAATACAAGTCCACATATAGAACAACACTCCCCCCCCGCAAAGTCAATAGTGTAACTATTTACAATGTGAGTCGATCTGGGGCCTTTGTTGCCCTGGTTGATCATCTCGGTGTGAAAGCTGGTGTTGCTGAATCATTTGTTGGGCCCTCGCTGGGCTGCTGTGCAGCTGGCCTTGCTGGGCTGCCTGGTGTGTTGGGCCTTGCTGGGCTGCTGTGGATGATGGGTTCTGCTTCGTGGTCAACCGTGGTGTCGGTTGCCACTGGTGTGTATGTTGGAGGATCAAAAAAGGTAGGGTCCAAGGTGGGTTGCTCAGGGTAGCCCGTGAATCTGAGTTTGATTTGGTCCAAGTGTTTCCGGTGAATGAGTCCATTTGAAAGTTTGACCCGAAACACCCTGATCCCCTCTTTGGCCACGACAGTGCCAGGAAGCCACTTGGGACTTTGTCCATAATTTAATACAAATACAGCATCATTGATTTCAATCTCGCCTGACACATTTGCGCTATCATGGTATGCACTTTGTTGAAGCCGCCTGCTCTCTACCTGTTCATGTAGATCAGGGTGAACTAACGAGAGCCTTGTCTTAAGTGCTCTTTTCATGAGCATTTCAGCAGGTGGGATCCCAGTGAGCGAGTGGGATCTCGTGCGGTAGCTAAGCAGGACTCGGGATAGGCGAGTCTGCAGTGAGCCTTCAGTTACCCTCTTCAAGCCTTGCTTGATGGTTTGCACTGCTCTCTCTGCCTGACCATTGGACGCTGGTTTAAACGGGACAGATGTGACATGTTTGATCCCGTTACAGGTCATGAATTCTTTGAACTCAGCACTGGTAAAACATGGCCCGTTGTCGCTCACCAGGACATCAGGTAAGCCGTGAGTGGCAAACATGGCCCACAGGGTTTCAGTAGTGGCAGCGGACGTGCTAGTCAACATTATCTCACATTCAATCCACTTGGAGTATGCATCAACAACCACAAGGAACATTTTACGCAAGAACGGGCCTGCACAGTCCACGTGTACCCTAGACCACGGTTTGGAGGGCCAAGAGTATAAACTGAGCTGCGCCTCTCGGGGTACATTGCTTAACTGCGAGCATGTATTACATCTGTGAACGCAGGACTCTAAGTCCATATTGATACCGGGCCACCACACATGGGATCTGGCTATCGCTTTCATCATTCTGATGCCTGGGTGGGTACAGTGGAGGTCATTGATGAAAGTGTCTCTGCCCTTCTTGGGGACCACTACTCGATTGCCCCACAGAAGGCAGTCTGCCTGTATAGACATTTCATCTTTGCTCTGCTGGAATGGCTTTATCTCTTCCTGCATTTGCACTGGGACACTGGACCAGCTCCCGTAAAGCGCACAGCTTTTGACGAGAGATAATAACGTGTCCTGGTTTGAACAGGTTTTGATCTGTCGGGCAGTGACAGGTGATTGCTCACTCTCAAATGTTTCCATAACCATGGCTAGATCTGTGGACTGCAACATTTCCACCCCCGTGGTGGGCAATGGCAGCCGACTGAGAAACATAGAAACATAGAAAATAGGTGCAGGAGTAGGCCATTCGGCCCTTCTAGCCTGCACCGCTATTCAATGAGTTCATGGCTGAACATGCAACTTCAGTACCCCATTCCTGCTTTCTCGCCATACCCCTTGATTCCCCGAGTAGTAAGGATTTCATCTAACTCCTTTTTGAATATATTTAGTGAATTGGCCTCAACAACTTTCTGTGGTAGAGAATTCCACAGGTTCTCCACTCTCTGCGTGAAGAAGTTTCTCCTCATCTCAGTCCTAAATGGCTTACCCCTTATCCTTAGACTGTGTCCCCTGGTTCTGGACTTCCCCAATATTGGGAACATTCTTCCTGCATCTAACCTGTCTAAACCCATCAGAATTTTAAACGTTTCCATGAGGTCCCCTCTCATTCTTCTGAACTCCAGTGAATATAAGCCCAGTTGATCCAGTCTTTCTTGATAGGTCAGTCCCGCCATCCCGGGAATCAGTCTGGTGAACCTTCGCTGCACTCCCTCAACAGCAAGAATGTCCTTCCTCAAGTTAGGAGACCAAAACTGCACACAATACTCCAGGTGTGGCCTCACCAAGGCCCTGTACAACTATAGCAACACCTCCCTGCCCCTGTACTCAAAGCCCCTCGCTATGAAGGCCAACATGCCATTTGCTTTCTTAACCGCCTGCTGTACCTGCATGCCAACCTTCAATGACTGATGTACCATGACACCCAGGTCTCGTTGCACCTCCCCTTTTCCTAATCTGTCACCATTCAGATAATAGTCTGTCTCTCTGTTTTTACCAACAAAGTGGATAACCTCACATTTATCCACATTATACTTCATCTGCCATGCATTTGCCCACTCACCTAACCTATCCAAGTCACTCTGCAGACTCATAGCATCCTCCTCGCAGCTCACACTGCCACCCAACTTTGTGTCATCTGCAAATTTGGAGATACTACATTTAATCCCCTCGTCTAAATCATTAATGTACAGTGTAAACAGCTGGGGCCCCAGCACAGAACCTTGCGATACCCCACTAGTCACTGCCAGCCATTCTGAAAAGTCCCCATTTACTCCTACTCTTTGCTTCCTGTCTGCCAACCAGTTCTCAATCCATGTCAGCACACGACCCCCAATCCCATGTGCTTTAACTTTGCACATTAATCTCTTGTGTGGGACCTTGTCGAAAGCCTTCTGAAAGTCCAAATATACCACATCAACTGGTTCTCCCTTGTCCACTCTACTGGAAACATCCTCAAAAAATTCCAGAAGATTTGTCAAGCATGATTTCCCTTTCACAAATCCATGCTGACTTGGACCTATCATGTCACCTCTTTCCAAATGTGCTGCTATGACATCCTTAATAATTGATTCCGTCATTTTACCCACGACTGAGGTCAGGCTGACCAGTCTATAATTCCCTGCTTTCTCTCTCCCTCCTTTTTTAAAAAGTGGGTTTACATTGGCTACCCTCCACTCTACAGGAACTGATCCAGAGTCAATGGAATGTTGGAAAATGACTGTCATTGCATCTGCTATTTCCAAGGCCACCTCCTTAAGTACTCTGGGATGCAGTCCATCAGACCCTGGGGATTTATCGGCCTTCAATCCCATGAATTTCCCCAACACAATTTCCCGACTAATAAGGATTTCCCTCAGTTCCTCCTCCTTACTAGACCCTCTGACCCCTTTTATATCCGGAAGGTTGTTTGTGTCCTCCTTAGTGAATACCGAACCAAAGTACTTGTTCAATTGGTCTGCCATTTCTTTGTTCCCCGTTATGACTTCCCCTGATTCTGACTGCAGGGGACCTACGTTTGTCTTTACTAACCTTTTTCTCTTTACATATCTATAGAAACTTTTGCAATCGTTTTAATGTTTCTTGCAAGCTTCTTCTCGTACTCCATTTTCCCTGCCCTAATCAAACCCTTTGTCCTCCTCTGCTGAGTTCTAAATTCCTCCCAGTCCCCGGGTTCGCTGCTATTTCTGGCCAATTTGTATGCCACTTCCTTGGCTTTAATACTATCCCTGATTTCCCTTGATAGCCACGGTTGAGCCACCTTCCCTTTTTTATTTTTACGCCAGACAGGAATGTAAAATTGTTGTAGTTCATCCATGCGGTCTCTAAATGTCTGCCATTGCCCATCCACAGTCAACCCCTTAAGTATCATTCGCCAATCTATCCTAGCCAATTCATGCCTCATACCTTCAAAGTTACCCTTCTTTAAGTTCTGGACCATAGTCTCTGAATTAACTGTTTCATTCTCCATCCTAATGCAGAATTCCACCATATTATGGTCACCAAGGGGCCTCGCACAACGCGATTGCTAATTAATCCTCTCTCATTACACAACACCCAGTCTAAGATGGCCTCCCCCCTAGTTGGTTCCTCGACATATTGGTCTCGAAAACCATCCCTTATGCACTCCAGGAAATCCTCCTCCACCGTATTGCTTCCAGTTTGGTTAGCCCAATCTATGTGCATATTAAAGTCACCCATTATAATTGCTGCACCTTTATTGTATGCACCCCTAATTTCCTGTTTGATGCCCTCCCCAACATCACTACTGCTGTTTGGAGGTCTGTACACAACTCCCACTAATGTTTTTTGCCCTTTGGTGTTCTGCAGCTCTACCCATATAGATTCCACATCATCCAAGCTAATGTCATTCCTAACTATTGCATTCATCTCCTCTTTAACCAGCAATGCTACCCCACCTCCTTTTCCTTTTATTCCATCTTCCTGAATGTTGAATACCCCTGGATGTTGAGTTCCCAGCCCTGAACATCCTGGAGCCACGTCTCTGTAATCCCAATCACATCATATTTGTTAACATCTATTTGCACAGTTTATTCATCCACCTTATTACGGATACTCCTTGCATTAAGACACAAAGCCTTCAGGCTTGTTTTTTTAACACCCTTTGTCCTTTTAGAATTTTGCTGTACAGTGGCCCTTTTTGCCTTGGGTTTCTCTGCCCTCCACTTTTCCTCATCTCCTTTCTGTCTTTTGCTTTTGTCTCCTTTTTGTTTCCCTCTGTCTCCCTGCATTGGTTCCCATCCCCCTGCCATATTAGTTTAACTCCTCCCCAACAGCACTAGCAAACACTCCCCCTAGGACATTGGTTCCGGTCCTGCCCAGGTGCAGACCGTCCGGTTTGTACTGGTCCCACCTCCCCCAGAACCGGTTCCAATGCCCCAGGAATTTGAAACCCTCCCTGCTGTACCACTGCTCAAGCCACGTATTCATCTGCGCTATCCTGCGATTCCTACTCTGACTAGCACGTGGCACTGGTAGCAATCCCGAGATTACTACTTTTGAGGTTCTACTTTTTAATTTAGCTCCTAGCTCCTTAAATTCGTTTCGTAGGACCTCATCCCTTTTTTTTCCTATGTCGTTGGTACCAATGTGCACCACGACAACTGGCTGTTCTCCCTCCCTTTTTAGAATGTCCTGCACCCGCTCCGAGACATCCTTGACCCTTGCACCAGGAAGGCAACATACCATCCTGGAGTCTCGGTTGCGGCCGCAGAAACACCTATCTATTCCCCTTACAATTGAATCTCCTATCACTATTGCTCTCCCACTCTTTTTCCTGCCCTCCTGTGCAGCAGAGCCAGCCACGGTGCCATGAACTTGGCTGCTGCTGCCCTCCCCTGATGAGTCATCCCCCTCAACAGTACTCAAAGCAGTGTATCTGTTTTGCAGGGGGACGACCGCAGGGGACCCCTGCACTACCTTCCTTGCACTACTCTTCCTGCTGGTCTTCCATTCCCTAGCTGGCTGTGGACCCTTCTCCTGCGGTAAGACCAACTCGCTGCACGTGCTACTCACGTCATTCTCAGCATCGTGGATGCTCCAGAGTGAATCCACCCTCAGCTCCAATTCCGCAACGTGGTCTGTCAGGAGCTGGAGGCGGATACACTTCCCGCAGATGTAGTCGTCAGGGACACTGGAAATATCCCTGAGTTCCCACATGGTACAGGAGAGCATATCACGTGACCGAGCTCTCCTGCCATGAATTAACCCTTAGATACCCTTAAATTGGTGACAACACTGTTACAGGTTACTTCCTGAAATAAAAAAGAAAAAGAAAAACTACTCACCAATCACCAGCCAATCACTTACCCCTTTGGCTGTGACGTCACCTTTTGATTCCTTTCTACTTCTTTTCTGCTTTTTCTCCCGGCTGGAGGTGCACAAGCCCCGCCTTTATAGGCCTCACCTCGACTCCCACCGACTGCCTGTGGAACACCCGCTGGGCCTTTATAGGCCTCACCTCGACTCCCACCGACTGCCTGTGGAACACCCGCTGGGCCTTTATAGGCCTCACCTCGACTCCCGCCTCTCACCGACTGCCTGTGGAACACCCGCTGGGCCTTTATAGGCCTCACCTCGACTCCCACCTCTCACCGACTGCCTGTGGAACACCCGCTGGGCCTTTATAGGCCTCACCACGCTGCTCCCGCCTCTCACCGACTGCCTGTGGAACACCCGCTGGGCCTTTATAGGCCTCACCTCGCACCTCGACTCCCGCCTCTCACCGACTGCCTGTGGAACACCCACTGGGCCTTTATAGGCCTCACCACGACTCCCGCCTCTCACCGACTGCCTGTGGAACACCCGCTGGGCCTTTATAGGCCTCACCTCGACTCCCGCCTCTCACCGACTGCCTGTGGAACACCCGCTGGGCCTTTATAGGCCTCACCTCGACTCCCGCCTCTCACCGACTGCCTGTGGAACACCCGCTGGGCCTTTATAGGCCTCACCACGCTGCTCCCGCCTCTCACCGACTGCTGCTCGGCGCAGTTTTCTGTGCCTGGCCTGTGGCGGATGGCGTAGTTGTATGCGGACAACGCGAGCGCACATCTCTGGATGCGGGCCAATGCATTGGTATTTATCGCTTTACTCTTGGAAAATGGAAAGCAGCGAATGTAACGCCTCTGTTTAAAAAAGGGGGCAGACAAAAGGCAGGTAACTATAGGCCGGTTAGTTTAGCACCTGTAGTGGGAAAATGCTTGAAGCTATCATTAAGGAAGAAATAGCGGGACATCTAGATAGGAATAGTGCAATCAAGCAGATACAACATGCAAAGGGGAAATCATGTTTAACTAATTTACTGGAATTCTTTGAGGATATAACGAGCATGGTGGATAGAGGTGTACCGATGGATGTGGTGTATTTAGATTTCCAAAAGGCATTCGATAAGTTGCCACACTAAAGGTTACTGCAGAAGATAAAGGTACGCAGAGTCAGAGGAAATGTATTAGCATGGATAGAGAATTGGCTGGCTGACAGAAAGCAGAGAGTCGGGATAAATGGGTCCTTTTCAGGTTGGAAATCGGTGGTTAGTGGTGTGCCACAGGGATCGGTGCTGGGACCACAACTGTTTACAATATACATAGATGACCTGGAAGAGGGGACAGAGTGTAGTGTGACAAAATTTGCAGATGACACAAAGATTAGTGGGAAAGCGGGTTGTGTAGAGGACACAGAGAGCCTGCAAAGAGATTTAGATAGGTTACGCGAATGGGCTAAGGTTTGGCAGATGGAATACAATGTCGGAAAATGTGAGGTCATCCACCTTGGAAAAAAAACAGGAAAAGGGAATATTATTTGAATGGGGGAGAAATTACAACATGCTGCGGTGCAGAGGGACCTGGGGGTCCTTGTGCATGAATCCCAAAAAGTTAGTTTGCAGGTGCAGCAGGTAATCAGGAAGGCGAATGGAATGTTGGCCTTCATTGTGAGAGGGATGGAGTACAAAAGCAGGGCGATCCTGCTGCAACTGTACAGGGTATTGGTGAGGCCGCACCTGGAGTACTGCGTGCAGTTTTGGTCACCTTACTTAAGGAAGGATATACTAGCTTTGGAGGGGGTACAGAGACGATTCACTAGGCTGATTCCGGAGATGAGAGGGTTACCTTATGATGATAGATTGAGTAGACTGGGTCTTTACTCGTTGGAGTTCAGAAGGATGAGGGGTGATCTTTCAGAAACATTTAAAATAATGAAAGGGATAGACAAGATAGAGGCAGAGAGGTTGTTTCCACTGGTCGGGGAGACTAGAACTAGGGGGCACAGCCTCAAAATACGGGGGAGCCAATTTAAAACCGAGTTGAGAAGGAATTTCTTCTCCCAGATGGTTGTGAATCTGTGGAATTCTCTGCCCAAGGAGCAGTTGAGCCTAGCTCATTGAATGTATTCAAGTCACAGATAGATAGATTTTTAACCAATAAGGGAATTAAGGGTTACGGGGAGCGGGCGGGTAAGTGGAGCTGAGTCCACGGCCAGATCAGCCATGATCTTGTTGAATGGCGGAGCAGGCTCGAGGGGCTAGATGGCCTACTCCTGTTCCTAATTCTTATGTTCTTATGTTCTTATGACAGTGTAGAAGGAGCTTTACTCTGTATCTAACCCGTGTTGTACTTGCCCTTGGAGTGTTTGATGGGACAGTGTAGAGGGAGCTTTACTCTGTATCTAACCCCGTGCTGTAGCTGCCCTGGGAGTGTTTGATGGGACAGTGTCGAGGGAACTTTACTTCCATAGATAAACATTGCAAGAACACACGGAACTTTAAAAACACGCATGATCGGACTGGTAGATATGAACAGTTCCAACAAAATTGCACCTTGTTACCGTGGGTGTTTTTTAGTGATGCCAGTTCCAGATCTGGGTCTGTCTGACACCTTGATGGTTAACGTCTACATCCAGTTGATGCCCGTTAATTCGCTCCCTTTTCCCTCAGAGCTGCTCACTTTAATTTAAAGCTATTGCACCCACTATAATCTGATGAAAATAGTCAAATCCAGACACATAAAATGGGACAAAAAGAAGACGTGGACTTGGTCTTGGTGGAAATATTTGGCCCTCTGGCTCCCAGTGTTTAAAGCTGAATGTTTTCACTTTCCACATCTTTTATAGAATGACTGACAGGAGTATTTAAATATTCAACGAGATGGAGAGTGAAACTGAAACTCTAACTTTGTCCTTCACAGTGAGAGTGAGACCACTTCCGACCATTTGGATGGTCACAGTTTCGGGCTACTTGTTGGTTAAACTGGGCATTGCTGTCGGACTCATTTCCTGCTTGAAGAGGATGAACAGAGTAAGAATTTCTTTTAGCTTTCCAGTAAATCAGGAATTAGTGCCGAGCTGTCACTTGACACGGATAAACTGATGTTCTTTGAACAGATATTATGTCACAAACTGTATTTTTAAATGTTATTTAAATATTGTACATTGTACTGAATTTAAAGAATCATTGATTGGCACATTTAAAGAAAGCAATTGTTCCAAATTCGCTAAATTCTTACAGCTTTGAATGTTTTTCCTGATTCAAACAGCACTAACTTCCCTGCTGCCACTTTCCACCAGGCTCTGAGGAAGGAATCAGGGAGATCTCGGAGGGCCATAGCTGGACAATGATTGGACAATGCTCAAACTAGGGGCCCAATCTTTGACTATTTTTCATTTACTGTCACAAGTATTCCTCTTGGAAATTAGTAACTTGAAAGTTGTCAGGAACCAATAGTTGAACAGTTAAAGCACGACCTGTAAAAATTAAGATGAACTCAAAATACAAATGCTTGTTTGGCAATGAGTTTGATCATTTTAACGTTGCTGTTATTCCTGTTGCTGTGGCCTGGTGGCGCCAGAGAGCTGCAGGAGTGTTGGGGCATAGAAATGAATTTGTCGCTCTGTAAACCACTTCCTCTGTGGTAGGTTTGGTTCACCTGATTAACTCACGGTCAAATCTCAGTCCATTCAAAAGGAAAGTTTCTGTTTGGGAGAGCCCAGTTGGGGTAGTGTTCGAGGAAGGAGTGTTTCAGGGCTGTGTGCGAGGAATTGTAGAATGGGAACTGTTGGGGTGAGAGGCACAGCAATGTGGTAACTAGTGGAAGGTTTGAACTTACATGAAGGATGTGAGGTAACCTGTATTGTTCAGGATGTTTACATAGAATTCACAGAGAGAAACAGGCCATTCGGCCCAGCTGGTCCATGTCGGGGTTTATGCTCCACATGAGCCACCTCCCACCCAATCGACACATCCTTCTATTCCTTTCTCCCTCGTGTACTTATCTAGCCTCCCCTAAATTTAGTCTATACTATTCACCCCAACCTCTGTGTGTGTGTGTGAGCTCCAGCCTGGAATGTCAGAGAGATCTCTGAGAGCCGTACCTGATTATCAGTGAATAAAATTAAAATGGAAAATCAAAGGAGATTGCTCACATTGAGTCCAATATTCTAGAATTCAAATTATTGTCATGGGGCATATAGGTACCAAGAATATAGGTAAAAAACGGGATGAGATCCTACGAGACGAATTAGGGAGCTCGGAGCTAAATTAGAAAGTAGGACCTCAAAAGTAGTAATCTCAGGATAACTAATCACGTGCTAGTCAGAGTAGGAATCGCAGGATAGCTCAGATGAATACGTGGCTTGAGGAGTGGTGCACAAGGGAGGGATTCAAATTCCTGGGACATTGGAACCAGTTCTGGGGGAGGTGGGACCAGTACAAACCGGACGGTCTGCACCTGGGCAAGACCGGAACCAATGTCCCAGGGGGAGTGTTTGCTAGTGCTGTTGGGGAGGAGTTAAACTAATATGGCAGGGGGATGGGAACCTATGTAGGGAGACAGAGGGAACTAGAATGGGGGCAGAAGCAAAAGATAGAAAGGAGAATTGTAAAAGTGGAGGGCAGGGAAACCTAAGGCAAAAAGCAAAAAGGGCCACATGACACCAAAATTCTAAAGGGGCAAAGTGTGTTAAAAACACAAGCCTGAAGGCTCTGTGCCTCAATGCGAGGAGTATTCGGAATAAGGTGGACGAATTAACTGCGCAGATAGTAGTTAACGGTAATGATGTCATTGGCATCACGGAGACATGGCTCCAGGGTGACCAAGGCTGGGAACTCAACATCCAGGGGTAGTCAACATTTAAGAAGGATAGACAGAAAGGAAAAGGAGGCGGGGTGGCGTTGCTGGTTAAAGAGGAAATTAATGCAATTGTAAGGAAGGACATTAGCTTGGATGATGTGGAATCGGTATGAGTGGAGCTACGGAATACCAAAGGTCAGAAAATGCTAGTGGGAGTTGTGTGCAGACCACCAAACAGTAGTAGTGAGGTTG
The DNA here is from genome assembly GCF_044704955.1 of Pristiophorus japonicus. Lineage (NCBI taxonomy): Eukaryota > Metazoa > Chordata > Chondrichthyes > Pristiophoridae > Pristiophorus > Pristiophorus japonicus. The sequence goes on from NC_091977.1 coordinate 1,071,612, forward strand.
GGGACAGCATCAAACAAGAAATTAGGGATGTATGCAATAAAGGTACAGCAGTTATCATGGGCGACTTTAATCTACATATTGATTGAGCTAACCAAACTGGTAGCAATGCGGTGGAGGAGGATTGCCTGGAGTGTATTAGGGATGGTTCTCTAGACCAATATCTCGAGGAACCAACGAGGGAGATGGCCATCCCAGACTGGGTGATGTGTAATGAGAAAGGACTAATTAGCAATCTTGTTGTGCGAGGCCCCTTGGGGAAAAGTGACCATAATATGGTAGAATTCTTTATTAAGATGGAGAGTGACAAAGTTAATTCAGAAACTAAGGTCCTGAACTTAAGGAAAGGTAACTTCGATGGTTTGAGGCGTGAATTGGCTAGAATAGACTGGCAAATGATACGGTGGATAGTCAGTGGCAAACATTTAAAGATCACATGGATGAACTCCAGCAATTGTACATCCCTGTCTGGAGTAAAAATAAAAAGAGGACGGTTGCTTAACCGTGGCTAACAAGAGAAATTAATGATAATGTTCAATCCAAGGAAGAGGTATATAAATTGGCCAGGAAAAGCAACAAACCTGAGGACTGGGAGAAATTTAGAATTCAGCAGAGGAGAACAAAGGATTTAATTAGGAGTGGGAAAATAGAATGTGAGAAGAAGCTTGCCGAGAACATAAAAACTGACTGCAAAAGCTTCTGTAGATATGTGAAGAGAAAAAGATTAGTGAAGACAAATGTAGGTCCCTTGCAGTCATAATCAGGTGAATTTATAATGGGGAACAAAGAAATGGCAGACCAAGTCAACAAATCGGTTCTGTCTTCACTAAGGAAGACACAAATAACCTTCCGGAAATACTAGGGGACCGAGGGTCTAGTGAGAAGGAGGAACTGAAGGAAATCCTTATTAGGCGGGAAATTGTGTTAGGGAAATTGATGGGATTGAAGGCCGATAAATCCCCAGGGCCTGATAGTCTGCATCCCAGAGTACTTAAGGAAGTGGCCCTAGAAATAGTGGATACATTGGAGATCATTTTCCAACAGTCTATCGACTCTGGATCAGTTCCTATGGACTGGAGGGTAACTAATGTAACACCACTTTTTAAAAAGGGAGGGAGAGAGAAAGCGGGTAATTATAGACCGGTTAGCCTGACATCAGTAGTGGGGAAAATGTTGGAATCAATTATTAAGGATGAAATAGCAGCGCATTTGGAAAGCAGTGACCGGATCCGCCCAAGTCAGCATGGATTTATGAAAGGGAAATCATGCTTGACAAATCTTCTGGAATTTTTTGAGGATATAACTAGTAGAGTTGACAAGGGAGAACCAGTGGATGTGGTGTATTTGGACTTTCAAAAGGCTTTTGACAAGGTCCCACACAAGAGATTGGTGTGCAAAATCAAAGCACATGGTATTGGGGGTAATATACTGACGTGGATAGAGAACTGGTTGGCAGACAGGAAGCAGAGAGTCGGGATAAACGGGTCCTTTTCAGAATGGCAGGCAGTGACTAGTGGAGTACTGCAGGGCTCAGTGCTGGGACCCCAGCTCTTTCCAATATACATCAATGATTTGGATGAAGGAATTGAGTGTAATGTCTCCAAGTTTGCACATGACACTAAGCTGGGTGGCAGTGTGAGCTGTGAGGAGGACGCTAAGAGGCTGCAGGGTGACTTGGACAGGTCAGGTGAGTGGGCAAATGCATGGCAGATGCAGTATAATGTGGATAAATGTGAGGTTATCCACTTTGGGGGCAAAAACGCGAAGACAGAATATTATCTGAATGGTGACAGACTAGGAAAAGGGGAGGTGCAATGAGACCTGGGTGTCATGGTTCATCAGTCATTGAAAATTGGCATACAGGTACAGCAGGCGGTGAAGAAGGCAAATGGTATGTTGGCCTTCATAGCTAGGGGATTTGAGTATAGGAGCAGGGAGGTCTTACTGCAGTTGTACAGGGCCTTGGTGAGGCCTCACCTGGAATATTGTGTTCAGTTTTGGTCTCCTAATCTGAGGAAGGATGTTCTTGCTATTGAGGCAGTGCAGCGAAAGTTCACCAGACTGATTCCTGGGATGGCAGGACTGACAAATGAGGAGAGACTGGATCAACTGGGCCTTTATACATTGGAGTTTCGAAGGATGAGAGGGGATCTCATAGAAACATATAAAATTCTGACGGGACTGGACAGGTTAGATGCAGGAAGAATGTTTCCGATGTTGGGGAAGTCCAGAACCAGGGGACACCGTCTTAGGATAAGGGGTAGGCCATTTAGGACTGAGATGAGGAGGAACTTCTTCACTCAGAGAGTTGTTAACCTGTGGGATTCCCTGCCGCAGAGACTCATTGAGACCAGTTCATTGGATATATTCAAGAGGAAGTTAGATATGGCCCTTATGGCTAAAGGGATCAAGGGGTATGGAGAGAAAGCAGGAAAGGGGTACTGAGGGAATGATCAGCCATGATCTTATTGAATGGCGGTGCAGGCTCGAAGGGCTGAATGGCCTACTCCTGCACCTATTTTCTATGTTCATGTTTCTATGTTCATTTAATTTACTATCAAACATATTCCTCTTTGATATTGGAAGTTAATGACTTCCATGTTGCCAGAAACCAATATTATTTGAAAAGTAAGATTAAAAATGACAATAAATTGAACAGTATGACTGATTTTGTGAAAATGAATGATTCTGATAAACGTCACAGCAGATCACAGCTCAGGGAGGTAACAAAAGAGACAGGATCAGTAGCTTCAGGAGGAGACCATTGTTGTGTCAGAAGCAGAGTTATAAGTTCAACGAGGTAACTTTACTGGTGAGGTCAGTCAACCACAGGGAGAACCTCTTAGAAATGTGGTCACACTATGGCCATGACCTTTAACCTCAAAAGTATAAACTTATTTTACATTCATATATTCATAGTGGGAAAAATCTTCCACAATATCTTCTCTCAGTAACTGGAGTTAGTTTATCGTTTTAATCAGGTCTACTTCTTCCAATGACTGAACCTTTAATTGTTGAAATTATCTCAGTAACACTGAGCCAGTGATGTGTGGGCCATGTTCTGTTCTGTTCCCCATTCTGTAAAATTACTCCTCTATTCAACTTCCTCTTTATCCATCACTTCCAGTCCACTGTTTATTCTTGAAGCATAAACTCTTTATTTAAAGCACATTTCTTGTCTTTTGTCAGATATCGCACAGCGGGAGCCCACACAAGGCGACAGGAAATGAAACAGATGATGCACCAGAAGCTATCGCATTACAGACCCTGAACTCTGACCCTGATCTGGAGACCATAGAATGACTGGTACAGCATAGAAGGAGGCCATTCAGCCAGGGCCGGATTAACCCATTGGCTAAGAAGGCTATAGCCTTAGGACCTCATTTTTTCGGCCCTCGACTTTAGGCCCTCATTTTTATACCATTAACCCTAAATCTTTATCACAAGGTTGGCGAAGCAATATCATATATAACTGCATAATTATATCTTCAGAGGTGCAAAATATTGTGTCCTTATGGCTCAAAGTGTGTTTAAAATTCTGTGACAATCTGGAAACATGTTTAAATATCCAAAAATGATTCACCCAGAGAGTTATGTGCACTGTTCACAGGACCAGTGCTATAATATCAGGTCTGATCATTGTGAATCCTTACAAAAGGATGAAGTATTTTCATTTATCTTTTGAAAGTGGAAATGTAGACGACAAAGTCAAATGTGAAAAGTATTTAGTCGAGTAAGTATGTCCTCATAGATACCCCTAGATATCCCCCATAGATACCCCTAGATATCCCCCATAGATACCCCTAGATATCCCCCATAGATACCCCTAGATATCCCCCATAGATACCCCTAGATATCCCCCATAGATACCCCTCGATATCCCTCATAGATACCCCTCGATATCCCCCATAGATACCCCTCGATATCCCTCATAGATACCCCTCGATATCCCCCATAGATACCCCTAGATATCCCCATAGATACCCCTAGATATCCCCATAGATACCCCTTGATATCCCCCATAGATACCCCTAGATATCCCCCATAGATACCCCTAGATATCCCCCATAGATACCCCTAGATATCCCCCATAGATACCCCTAGATATCCCCCATAGATACCCCTAGATATCCCCCATAGATACCCCTAGATATCCCTCATAGATACCCCTAGATATCCCTCATAGATACCCCTCGATATCCCCCATAGATACCCCTAGATATCCCTCATAGATACCCCTAGATATCCCCCATAGATACCCCTAGATATCCCTCATAGATACCCCTAGATATCCCCCATAGATACCCCTAGATATCCCTCATAGATACCCCTAGATATCCCCCATAGATACCCCTAGATATCCCTCATAGATACCCCTAGATATCCCCCATAGATACCCCTAGATATCCCTCATAGATACCCCTAGATATCCCCCATAGATACCCCTAGATATCCCCCATAGATACCCATCGATATCCCCCATAGATACCCCTAGATATCCCCCATAGATACCAATATATAGTACATATATAGGCCCTTCCCTCCTATTAACCTTAGGCCCCACACAGCCTTAATCCAGCCCTGCATTCAGCCCATGGTGTCTCTGCCCATCGAGTTCTGCAGCCTCAGGAACCTACATCGATACATCGTGGAAACTTTAGAAATAGATTTGTGTTTTTATTCTGGATTTATTTTGTGGTAATCTTTTATGTAACTGGATTAGTTTATATCCCAAAGTTTACAGTTCAATAGTTCCCAGTCAGTCTCAGTATCTGTTATTTTACTTTACAAGTGCTAACTTTCCCGGTCACTGTATGAAATTACAAAGGGTGGAAATTCATCGGACATTGGGCAGATTTGCTGATCTCCACTCGCGGCCGGTGAGGCTCCACACTGGGGCTACAGTTTTCTCTCCCTTAGACAGTCCCTCGGACAATCTCAGGGGAAGGATGTCTCCATGCTCTCACCAAGGGAATTGTTTGCAGCAGACTGCGACTGAAAGATTAACAGAAAAGAACCAGCATGAATAAAAGTTGTGGGAAAGTAAATATGCAAATTAAAGTGGGAATTATTCCAGTTCTGGGAATGTTCTATTAATTTATCCTCAACAATCATTTAAAAGCCCTGCTAATCAATTGTTTGCTGATTGCACTGATAGATTGTGATGAAGAGATTGGTTGGGAATGGAATGGGAAAGTATTGTCATTGAATCACTCCGACCCTCTCCCGATCACACACCTTCCCCTTTGTTCTTTCCACACACACTTTTCTCTGGATCTCGACTTGCTTGAAAACTGTCAAATCTCCAACATCTTCCAGTTCTGTTGAAAGGTCATCGAGCTGAAACATTAACTCTGTTTCTCTCTCCACAGATGCTGCCTGACCCGCTGAGTATTTCCTGCGTGTTCTGTTCTTATTCCTCTTTACCCATGTTGCAATAATGAGAATACATTTCCCTTTCCTTTGGACTTCATTCTTTTGACCATTTACGGGAATGTATCCAAGGTAATGGATCTGTGTAAATAAAAAACTATCACTTCAGCTTATCCCCCTCCCCCGCCCTTTCCCCGGAGCCCTGCAAATTGTTTAACATCAGCTACTTATCCAATTCCCTTTTGAAAGCCACGATTGAATCTGCCTCCACCACCCTCTCAGGCCGTGCATTCCAGATCTGAACCACTTACTGCATAAAAACGTTTTTCCTCATCTCGCCTTTGGTTCTCCTGCCAATCACCTTAAATCTGTGTCCTCTGGTTCTTGACCCTTCCACCAATGGGAACAGTTTCTCTCGATCTACTCTGTCCAGACCCCTCATGATCAAATCTCCTCTCAACCTTCTCTGCTCCAAGGAGAACAACCCCAGCTTCTCCAATCTATCCACGTAACTGAAGCCCCACATCCCTGGAACCATTCTGGTAAATCTCCTCTGCACCCTCTCTAAGGCCTTCACATCCCTCCTAAAGTGTGGTGCCCAGAATTGGTCACAATACTGCAGCACAGGCCGAACCGGTGTTTTATACAGGTTCATCATAGTGTCCTTGCTTTTGCACTCTCTCTCTAATTATAAAGCCCAGGATCTCATAAGCTTTCTTAACCATTTTGTCAACCACCCTGCCACCTCCATATACCCCCAGGTCTCTCTGTTCATTCACTCCCTTTAGAATTGCACCTATTGTGTTCCTAACACAGATGAGACTGCACACAGAGAGGTTAAAGTAACAGTGACCTCAGTCTTTATTAAGACACTCCAGAGTGAGGAACAGGCCTTAGGGGCCGGCTTATCCGGCTTATGCTGGGATCCCTTGGGACTTCAGGGGATGCGCTCCCTGGTGGTGGAACATGGGAGTGCATGCTTTACAGATACACAACATCACTCCCCCGCCAAAGTCAAAGTGAAAACTATTTACAAGGTGAGGCGGTCGGGAGCCTTTCCCTGGTGGACCGCCTCGGTACAAATGTCTGTTCTGGTGTGTTGGCTGTGCCCTCGCTGGGCTGGCGTGTTATTGGTCCTGCAGGGCTGCTGGGTGAGCCTGGCCTTGCTGGGTTCCATTTCCTGGTCTGGGGTGGTGTCGTTGATCCTTTGGGTGTGTGTTGTGGGCTCGAAAAAGGTGGGTTGTTCAGGGCAGTCTATGAACCGCAGCCTCGTTTGGTCCAGGTGCTTTCTGCAAATTTGTCCATTGTCTAGTTTGACTACAAACACCCTACTCCCTTCTTTAGCTATCACCGTGCCCGCGATCCACTTGGGACCATGTCCATAGTTTAGCACATACACAGGGTCATTCAGATCAATTTCCCGTGACACAGTGCCGCGACCATCGTTTACATTTTGTTGCTGCCGCCTGCTCTCTACCTGATCATGCAGGTTGGGGTGAACCAGCGAGAGTCTGGTTTTAAGTGTTCTTTTCATGAGTAGCTCAGCCGGGGGCACCCCTGTGAGTGAGTGGGGTCTCGTGCGGTAGCTGAGCAGTACTCGGGACAGGCGGGTTTGGAGTGAGCCTTCTGTGACTCGTTTAAGGCTCTGTTTGATTGTTTGTACTGCCCGCTCTGCCCTGCCCATTGGAGGCTGGTTTAAACGGGGCCAAGGTGACATGTTTGATCCCATTGCGGGTCATGAATTCTTTAAATTCGGCACTGGTGAAACATGGCCCGTTGTCACTGACCAGTATGTCAGGCAGGCCGTGGGTGGCAAACATGGCCCTCAGGCTTTCAATGGTGGCGGTGGCAGTGCTTCCCGACATTATTTCACATTCAATCCATTTTGAAAAAGCATCCACCATCACCAGGAACATTTTACTGAGAAACGGGCCCGCACAGTCGACATGGATACTTGACCATGGTCTGGAGGGCCAGGACCACAAACTTAGTGGTGCCTCTCTGGGCACGTTGCTCAACTGAGCACACACATTGCATTGCCGTACACAGGACTCTAAGTCAGAGTCGATACCGGGCACCACACGTGGGATCTGGCTATCGCTTTCATCATTACAATACCCAGGTGTGTGCTGTGGAGATCCGAGATGAACATCTCCCTGCCATTTTTGGGTAACACTACGCGGTTACCCCACAACAGGCAGTCTGCCTGAATGGACAGATTGTCCTTTCGCCGCTGGAATGGCTTGATTGGCTCTTGCATTTCAACGGGGATGCTGGCCCAGCTCCCATGCAGTACACAGTTTTTTTTACTAGGGACAGCAGAGGATCTTGGATGGTCCAAGTCATAATCTGGCGGGCCGTGACAGGTGATTTATCATTTTCAAACGCTTCCATGACCAGCAACAAGTCTGCGGGCTGTGCCAACATCAACAAGTTTGCAGGCTGCGCCATTTCCACCCCCGTGGTGGGCAATGGTAGCCGACTGAGAGCATCCGCACAGTTCTCGGGGCCTGGCCTGTGGTGGATGGTATAGTTATATGCTGATAGTGCGAGTGCCCACCTTTGTATGCGGGCTGAGGCATTTATATTTATCCCCTTGTTTTCAGCGAACAGGGATATGAGGGGCTTGTGATCGGTTTCCAGCTCAAATTTGAGGACAAACAGTTACTGATGCATTTTCTTTACCCCGAACACACACGCTAATGCCTCATTCTCAATCATGCTGTCGGCCCTCTCGGCCTTAGACAAACTCCTGGAAGCATAGGCGACAGGTTGCAACTTCCCCACAACGTTAGCTTGTTGTAATACACACCCGACTCCGTACGACGACAAGTCACATGCTAGCACAAGTCTTTTACATGTGTTATACAATACAAGCAGCTTGTTAGAGCATAAAATGTTTCTGGCTTTCTCAAAAGCAACTACTTGGTTTTTTCCCCATACCCACTTCTCACCTTTACGCAATAACACATGTAGGGGCTCTAAGAGGGTGCTTAATCCCAGTAGGAAGTTACCAAAATAGTTGAGGAGTCCCAGGAACGACCGTAGCCATGACGTTCTGTGGCCTGGGCACGTTCCTGATAGCCTCTATCTTGGCGTCTGTGGACAGAATGCCATCCGCCATGAACTTTCTCCCCAAAAACTCCACTTCTGTTGCCATGAAGACACATTTTGACCGCTTCAGCCGCAGCCCTGCGCGAGGACCTCCTCCAGGTTCTGTAGGTGCTCGATGGTGTCCCGACCCGTGACCAATATATCGCCCTGAAAAACCACCATGCGTGGTACCGACTTGAATCGGCTCTCCATGTCTTTCTGGAAGATCGCTGCAGCCGACCGAATTCCAAACGGGCATCTGTTGTAAATGAACAGTCCTTTGTGTGTGTTGATGCAGGTGCGGCCCTTTAAAGACTTATCCAGCTCCTGCGTCATGTAGGCCGAAGTCAGGTCGAGCTTGGTGAACGTCTTGCCTCCTGCCAGCGTCGCAAATAGGTCATCTGCCTTAGGTAGCGGGTATTGGTCCTGTAACGAGAAACAATTAAGAGTAACTTTATCATCGCAAATCCTGACCGTGCCATCATTTTGAGTACTGGAACAATCGGGCTGGCCCACTCACTGAATTCCACTGGGGAGCTGATGCCCTCGCATTGCAGCCTGTCCAGCTCGATTTCTATTCTCTCCCTCGCGCCTTGTGGTGAATGGGTCGTGCCTCTGGGACCAAGTGGATCCGCACCTTCGCCCTGGAAGAGTTTCCAATGCCTGGCTCAAAAAGGGAAGGAAATTTGTTAAGAATCAATGAGGAAAGGCATCATCACCTTCACCTACAAGCAGAAGGGGGAGAGGGAGGGAATCAAAGACTGGCGGCCCATCTCGCTGCTCAATATGGACTACATGATCCTGTTGAAGGTCATCGCCAACATGGTCAAGTCTGCTCTGGAGCTGGTGATCCCCGGCAGGAAGATCTCTGATAGCCTCGCGCAACTCAGGGATACGATCGCCTACGTGCGGGACAGGAGGGTGGACACCTGTTTAATCAGCTTAGACCAGGAGAAGGCCTTTGACAGGATATCGCACACGTACCTGATGGACATGCTCTCCAAGATGGGGTTTGGGAGGGTATCTGCAATTGGAACCAACTGCTCTACACAGACATCAGTAGCACAGTTCTAATCAACGGGTGGGAAACTGAAAGCTTTCCGATCAGGTCTGGAGTCAGGCAAGGCTGTCCCCTCTCCTCTGTCTTGTTTGTGTGCTGTATCGAGCCCTTTGCCGAGTCCATCAGGAAGGATGCGGGCATTAGAGGGGTGACGATCCCAGGCAGCGGAGGTGCTCAGGTCAAGATCTCCCTGTACATGGACGATGTCACCATCTTTTGCTCTGATCCGCAGTCGGTCCGCAGATTGCTCACAATTTGCGACCAGTTTGAACTGGCCTCGGGAGTGAAGGTCAATCACAGCAAGAGCCAGGCCATGTTCTTTGGCAACTGGGCCGACCGATCCTTTATTCCCTTCACTGTTAAGCCAGATTACCTGAAGGTGTTGGGAATATGGGTCGGAGCGGACGGGGCGTGCGCCAAAAACTGGGAAGAGCGTATCACCAAAGTGAAACAATAACTGGGATGGTGGAAGCTGCACTCCCTCTCCATCGCAGGAAAGAACCTGGTCATCAGGAGTGAGGTGCTCTCGGTGTTGTACGTGGCACAGGTCTGGCCTATCTCACGCTCCTGTGCTGTGGCAGTCACCCGGGCCGTCTTCCACTTTGTCTGGAGATTGAAAATAGACCGTGTCCGCAGAGACACGATGTACAAATCTCTGGACAGTGGAGGAAAGGATGTTCCGAACGTGGCCCTTATCCCGATGGCCACCTTTGTGTGCGGCTGCATCAAGCTGTGCACAGACTCACGGTACACAAACACCAAGTGTCACTACGTGCTGAGGGTCTACCTGTCCCCGGTGTTGCGAAGGATGGGTCTGGCCACGCTGCCGCGAAACGCCCCCACAAGTTGAAACATGCCTGTCCACCTGTCCTTCGTGGGAAAGTTTTTCAGAAAAAACCCCTTTGACCACAAGGCCATAAAGCAGTGGTCGGCACGCAAGGTCCTGGACGCCCTACGGAAGAAGGAGAGGGTGGACCCTGTTGGGTGGTTCCCCGAGCAGACTGTCGAACTCATCTGGCAGAACATCTCATCGCCAGAGCTTTCACACAAGCACCAAGGTGTAGCTTGGTTGGTGGTGAGGAGGGCCCTACCCGTCAGATCCTTCATACACAGCCGGGGTTTCAGAGACACGGCCCTCTGCCCCAGAGTTGGCTGTGGTGCGGACGAGACTGTCATCTATCTCCTTCGGGATTGCCCCTTTGCAAGGCAGGTCTGGATGGAGATGCAGTGGTTGCTGTCGAGGTTCATCCCGAGCAGCTCCGTAACACAGGACTCTGTGCTCTACGGGCTGTTCCCAGGGACACACACCGAGACAGACATCATCAGCTGCTGGAGGGCCATCAACTCAGTGAAAGACACACTTTGGTCTTCCCGAAACTTGCTGGTCTTCCAGAGCAAGGAGATGTCCACGTCTGTGTGTTGCAGACTGGCACAATCCAAGGTCCAGGAGTACGTGCTGAGGGTCACACTAACAATTGGTGCAGTCGCCGCAAAGGCACGGTGGGGAAGGGCCACAGTTTAAAGTCCTTCCACCACGGTAAACCCAGGGGCTGGAATCAGTATAAAACTCCCCTCGGGCTGTACTTGTAAACTTGTTGTATACATAGAGCACCATGATCTGAAAACACCTGTGTAGTTCCATGTATAATGCAAGTTCTGTTTAGTAATGTATGTTGCAAAGAAATGTAACTGTACCCTCACCCATTCCGTGTACCGTATAGTGTCACTAGTAAAGTAATTTGATGACTGTATTACAATGTATCCTGGATTGTACTGAAATGTACCTCGAAATATAAAGCAAGCAAATGTATTGAACGGAACTGCCGTCAGCACCCAAATGTATTGTATGGAATTGCTGACCACATCCAAATGTACTGAACTGCCTCCAATGTATTGTGCCACTTTTTATATCAATAAAGTATATTTTGAAATTTAAAAAAATTTGTTAAGAAGTTGGGTACATGAGGCATCATCGACATGTGATAGCGCTCGGATGTTTTCCCAGTTCCAGCGGATTTTGCCCAAGCAGTGCGGGGCCATCGCTCGGGACAATCCAGAGTGGCAGTTCGTGCACTGTGCCCTCGTGGGTGACCTTGACCATGGCACTGCCCAGGGCAGTGATAAGCTCTTTGGTGTACGTTCTCAGTTTCGTGTGAATGGGGCCCATGGCTGGTCTGAGTGCCTTGTTGCACCACAGTCTCTCAAACATCTTTTTACTCATGATGGATTGGCTAGCGCCAGTGTCCAGTTCCATGGCTACAGGTAAGCCATTCAATTTTACATTTAGCATTATCGGTGGACATTTCGTTGAAAATGTGTGCACCCCGTGTACTTCAGCATCTGCCTCCTCTCTCTGAGGCTCGAAATTGCTTTGATCCACCATGGACCGATCTTCCTCTGCCACGTGGTGGTTCGCAGGTTTTGCAGAGCTTGTAGCTCGTCTGTTCCACAGCTCTTGCAAACATACACTTTGAAGCGGCATGAATAGGCTGAATGGAAGCCTCCACAATGCCTCCAACAAGGTGTGAATCGCCTTGCATTCATCCTTTGTTGTGGACTCTGAGTCATCTGGGTCACCTGAGGCCTGCTGGCAGTTGCAGACTCGTGGGTTCTACCCTGTACATTTCTGCTCGCAAACACAGTTCTAGTTAATTTATGAACATTGCTAGCACTTGTGTGCTGAGAGATTTATTTGGTTTTATCACTGGTGGACATAAACGCCTGTGCTATCGCAATGGCCTTACTGAGGGTCGGTGTCTCTACAGTCAAATGTTTTCATAGGATGATCTCGTGGCCAATGCCCAGTACAAAAAAGGTCTCTGAGCATCTGCTCCATGTAGCCATCAAACTCACATTGCCCTGCAAGTCGCCTTAGCTCGGCGACGTAGCTCGCCACTTCCTGACCTTCAGATCGCTGGCACGTGTAGAACCGATACTTCGCCATCAGCACGCTCTCCCTCGGGTTAAAATGCTCCCGAACCAGTGTACACAGCTCCTCATATGACTTATCTGTGGGTTTCACTGGAGCCAGAAGATTCTTCATGAGGCTGAAGGTTGGTGCCCCACAGACTGTGAGGAGGACCGCTCTCCATTTTGCAGCGCTTCCTTCTCCGTCCAGCTCGTTGGCTACAAAGTACTGGTCTAACCATTCGATGTAGGCTTCCCAGTCCTCACCCTCCGAGAACTTCTCCAGGATGCCCACAGTTTGCTGCATCTTTGCGTTGAATTCGTATACTCGTCGCCAGTTGTTGTGTTTCTAACACAGGTGAGACTGCACACAGGGAGGTTAAAGTAACAGTGACCTCAGTCTTTATTAAGACACTCCAGAGTGAGAAACAGGCCTTAGGGGCCGGCTTATATACAGTGCTCCCAAGGGATGCTGGGATCCCTTGGGACTTCAGGGGATGCGCTCCCTGGTGGCAGGACATGGGAGTGCATGTTTTACAGATACACAACATTACCCTTTAGTTTATATTGTCTCTCCTCGTTCTTCCGACCAAAATGTATCACTTCAGTGAAAAGACCTCCATGTGTCACTCACAGGACTTTGACATAACCAGAAGGGAACATTCACTGAGTTACAGATCCTGCCTCTTTCTATATAGGTCTTACCATTTTTTACCACTGTTTCATTTTTACATGGACTATTTTAAAATATAACCTACAAAAATCTGACTACATTGAAAATCATTCATTAGAATTCTATGCGTGTAATTCCCATCTTTAGGAAGGATTGGGACACAGGAAGAGGCGAAGTGAAGCCTTATCGATTAAAGATACTATTAAAACATTAGCAAAAGCAGAAATAGATAAGGGAAATCAATCAACAGTTACTCTGTGGTTAGAATTGATCAACCTGCAATGGAAGTTGTCTACAGGCCTCCTGATCATAGAATCATAGAAATTTATAGCACGGAAGGAGAGCATTTCGGCCCATCGTGTCCACGCCGGCCAAACAAGAGCTATCCAGCCTAATCCCACTTTCCAGCTCTCGGTCTATAGCCCTGTAGGTTACGGCACTTTAGAAACATAGAAACATAGAAAATAGGTGCAGGAATAGGCTATTCGGCCCTTCGAGCCTGCACTGCCATTCAATGAGTTCATGGCTGAACATGCAACTTCAATGCATTTCCAAGAATTTTCTAAATGTGGTGAGGGTTTCTGCCTCTACCATCCTTTTAGGCAGTGAGTTCCAGACCCCCACCACCCTCAGGGTGAACAAATTTCCCCTCATATCCCCTCTAAACCTCCCTCCAATTACTTTAAACCTGTGCCCCCTGGTTGTTGACCCCTCTTCAAAGGGAAACAGCTCCTTCCTATCCACTCTATCCAGGCTCCTCATAATTTTATACACCTCAATCAGTTCTCCCTTCAGCCTCCTCTGTTCCAAAGAAAACAGACCCAGCATCTCCAATCTTTCCTCATAGCCAAAATTCTCCAGTCCAGGCAACATTCTTGTAAATCTCCTCTGCAATTACATCTTTCCTGGAATGTGGTGACCAGAACTCCACACAGTACTCCAGCTGCAGCCTAACTAGTGTTTTATTCAAGCATAACCCCCCTGCTCTTGTATTCTATACCTCGACTAATAAAGGCAAGTAGTCTGTATGCCTTCTTAACCACCTTATCTACCTGGCCTGCTACCTTCAGGGATCTGTGGACCTGCACTCCCTTTGTTCCTCTACACTTTTCAGTGCCATTCCATTTAATGTGTATTACCTTGTCTTGTTAGACATCCCCAAATGTATTACCTCAAACTTAGCCAGATTAAATTCCATTTGCCACTGTTCTGCCCACCTGACCAGTACATTGATATCTTCCTGCAATCCGCAGCTTTCTTCTTCATTATCAACCACACAGTCTATATTAGTGTCATCTGTAAACTTCTTAATCATACCCCCAACATTCAAGTCCGACTCATTGATATATACTGATAGCAGCAATGAAGTGGCAGAAGGTATTAATTCAGAGATTGGAGAGGCTTGTAGCAAAAGCAGAGTTGCTTTAAGATGCCACATAAAAGGTTAATGCACAAGATAAAAGTTCCCGGGGTTGGGGGTAATATATTAGCATGGATAGAGGATTGGCTAACTAACAGAAAACAGATAGTCGGGATAAATGGTTCATTCTCAGGTTGGCAATCAGTAACTAGTGGGGTGCCACAGGGATCAGTGCTGGGACCCCAACTATTTACAATCTATATTAACGACTTGGATGAAGGGACCGAGTGTAACGTAGCCAAGTTTGCTGATGATACAAAGATGGGAGGAAAAGCAATGTGTGAGGAGGACACAAAAAATCTGCAAAAGGACATAGACAGGCTAAGTGAGTGGGCAAAAATTTGGCAGATGGAGTATAATGTTGGAAAGTGTGAGGTCATGTACTTTGGCAGAAAAAAATCAAAGAACAAGTTATTATTTAAATGGAGAAAGATTGCAAAGTGCTGCAGTACAGCAGGACCTGGGGGCACTTGTGCATGAAACACAAAAGATTAATATGCAGGTACAGCAAGTGATCAGGAAGGTCAATGGAATCTTGGCCTTTATTGCAAAGGGGTTGGAGTATAAAAGCAGGGAAGTCTTGCGACAGTTATACAAGGTATTAGTGAGGCCACACCTGGAATACTGCGTGCTGTTTTGGTTTCCATATTTACGAAAGGATATACTTGCTTTGGAGGCAGCTCAGAGAAGGTTCACTTGGTTGATTTCGGAGATGAGGGGTTTGACTTATGTGGAAAGGTTGAGGAGGTTGGGCCTCTACTCATTGGAATTCAGAAGAATGAGTGGTGATCTTATCGAAACATATAAGATTATGAGGGGGCTTGACAAGGTGGATGCAGAGAGGATGTTTCCACTGATGGGGGAGACGAGAACTAGGGGGCATGGTCTTAGAATAAGGGGCCGCCCATTTAAAACTGAGATGAGGAGGAATTTCTTCTCGCAGAGGGTTGTAAATCTGTGGAATTCGCTGCCTCAGAGAGCTGTGGAAGCTGGGACATTGAATAAATTTAAAACAGTGATAGACAGTTTCTTCACTGATAAGGAAATATGGGGTTATGGGGAGTGGGAAGGGAAGTGGAGCTGAGTCCATGATCGGATCAGCCATGATCGTATTGAATGGCGGAGCAGGCTCAAGGGGCTGTATGGCCTACTCCTGATCCAATCCTTATGTTCTTATGTTCTTTACCGGGATAAGGCAGTGACTAAAAACAGCAAACTGGTCAAAATTGTCATTGGGTATGTTATGTTCAGAATAAAGTAATGTGATTGAGTACTGTGGACGTGAGTAAGTGTGAACTTTGTCTCTTTATTCTAACTCCAGAGTGTTGGCACAGCATGGGAGGCCTGCTTATATACGGTGCTCCCAAGGGATGCTGGGATCCCTTGGCACTCCAACAGATACACGCTCTGAGAGCGGTAGAATGTTGATTACATCGGGTTACATACATAATATTACTCCCTCCCAAAGTCAATAGTACACTTATTTACAGGGTGAGACGATCTGGGGCTTTCCGCTTCCTAGTTGATCGTCTCGGTACAAACACAGGTGAGTTGGTTGGGCCTTCGCTGGGCTGCTGCACAGCTGGCCTTGCTGGATGCTGGGGATGATGAGTTCAGCTTTGTGGTCAACTGTGATGTGGGTTGCCACTGTGTGTGTGTGTGTGTGTGTGTGTCGGAGGGTCGAAGTTGGTGGTGTCCTCTTCAGGTTGCTCGTGGCTGTCTGTGAATCGCAGTTTGGTTTGGTTCAAATGCTTTCTGCAACTTAGTCCATTCGCAAGTTTGATCTGAAACACCCTACTCCCTTCTTTGGCTATGACAGTGCCAGCAAGCCATTTGTGACCATGTCCATAGTTGAGTACAAATACAGGGTCATTGACTTCAATATCACGTGACAAATTTGCGCGATCATGGTACATGCTTTGTTGATGCCGCCTGCCCTCGACGTGATCCTGGAGATCAGGGTGGAAGAGAGAGAGCCTTGTTTTGAGCGCCCTTTTCATGAGCAGCTCGGCTGGGGGATCCGCAGCGAGTGGGGTCTGGTGCAGTAGCTGAGTAGGACTTGGGACAGGCGAGTCTGTAGGGAGCATTCCCACACGCGTTTCAAGCTTTGCTTGATAGTTTGGACTGCCCGTTCTGCCTGGTTGTTGGATGCGGGCTTGAATGGGGCAGATGTGACGTGCTTGATCCCATTGCGGGTCATGAATTCCTTGAATTCAGCGCTGGTGAAGCATGGACCGTTGTCGCTGACAAGGACATCAGGCAGGCCATGCGTGGCAAACATGGCTCGTAGGCTTTCGATGGTGGCAGTGGACGTGCTTACAGACATTATTACACACTCAATCCACTTTGAATAAGCATCCACAACAACCAAGATCATTTTGCCTAGAAATGGGCCAGCGAAGTCAATGTGGATCCTCGACCACGGTTTGGAGGGCCATGACCACAAACTTAGCGCTGCCTCCCTGGGTGCATTGCTCAGTTCAGAGCAAGTGTTGCATTGGCGCACGCAAGACTCCAAATCTGAGTCGATACCAGGCCACCACACATGGGACCTGGCTATAGCTTTCATCATTACTATGCCTGGGTGGGTACTGTGTAGGTCGCATATGAACGTTTCCCTGCCTTTCTTGAGCAAAACCACGCGATTACCCCACAAAAGACAGTCCCCCTATATGGACATTTCATCTTTACGTTGCTGGAACGGCTTGATCTCTTCATGCAGCTTCGCTGGGACGCTGGACCAGCTCTCATGGAGGACACAGGTTTTTACAAGGGACAGTAAAGGATCCTGACTGGTCCAGGTCCTGATCTGGCGGGCCACAACGGGTGACTTTTCATTTTCAAATGCATCCATCACCAAGAGCAAGTCTGCAGGCTGTGCCATTTCCACCCCGGTGGTGGGCAATGATAGCCGACTGAGAGCATCAGTGCAGTTCTCTGTGCCTGGCCTGTGGCGAATTACATAGTTATATACGGACAGCATGAGCGCCCATCTTTGGATTCGAGCAGAGGCATTGATATTGATACCTTTGCTCTCTGAGAATAGCGATATGAGCGGCTTATGGTGAGTTTCTAACTCGAACTTAAGCCCAAACAGATACTGATACATTTTTTTTACCCCATAAATGCATGCCAGAGCTTTTTCAATCATGCTGTAGGCAATTTCGGCCTTGGACAAGCTCCTGGACGCAAAATCGACTGGTTGCAATGTTCCCGATTCATTTGCTTGTTGTAACACACACCCGACCCCGTACGATGACGCATCACAAGCTGACACTAAACATTTACAAGGATCATACAGGATAAACAGTTTGTTGGAACATAACAGATTTTGGGCTCTCAAAAGCTGTCTCTTGTGATTTCCCCCATACCCAGTCATCTGCCTTGCGTAGCAACACATGTCGAGGATCTAGTAAGGTGCTTAACCCGGGTAGCAAATTACCAAAATAATTGAGTCCCAGAAACGACCGCAGCTCTGTCACGTTCCGTGATCTCGGAGCGTTCTTGGTGGCCTATGTCTTGGTGTCGGTGGGTCTGATACCGTCTGCCGCGATTCTTCTCCCTAAGAACTCGACCTCTGGCACCAGGAAAACACACTTCGAGTGTTTCAACCTGAGTCCCACACGATCGAGCCGACTTAGAACCTCTTCCAGGTTCTGCAACTGTTCGATGGTGTCCCGACCTGTGACCAGTTTGTTGTCCTGGAAAACCACGGTGCGCGGAAGCGACTTTAGCAGACTCTCCATGGTCCTTTGAAAAATAGCTGTGTCCGATCGAATCCCAAACGGGCATCTATTGTAGATGAACAGACCTTTGTGCGTGTTGATGCAGGTGAGGTCTTTCGAAGATTCCACCAGCTCCTGCGTCATGTCGGCTGAGGTCAGGCCCAACTTGGTGAACATCTTCCCTCCTGCCAGTGTCGCAAATAGGTCGTCTGCCTTGTGTAGTGGATACTGGTCCTGCAGCGAAAAACGGTTAATCGTTACTTTACAATCCCCGCAAATTCTGACCGTGCCATCGCCCTTGAGAACCGGAACAATCGGACTGGCCCACTCGTTGAACACCACCAGAGCGATGATGCCTTCTCGTTGCAGCCTGTCTACACTTTCACTCACATCATGTATGGCACCGCCCGTGCCTTGTGGTGGATGGGTCGTGTACCGGGAATCAAGTGGATCTGCACCTTCGCCCCAGAGAAACTTCCGATGCCTGGCTCAAACAACGACAGAAACATGCTCAGAACCTGGGCACATGAGGCATCGTCGCTGGACGAGAGCGCTCGGATGTCGTCCCAGTTCCAGCAGATTTTTCCCAGCCAGCTTCTGCCGAACAGTGTGGGGTCATCACCTGGTACTATCCATAGTGGGAGTTCATGCACTGCTCCATCATAGGAGACTTTTACTGCTGCACTGCCAATTACGGGGATCAGCTCTTTAGTGTAAGTTCTCAGCTTGGAGTGAATGGAGCTCAGCTTGGGCCTGTGTGCCTTGTTGCACCACAGCCTGTCGAAGGCCTTTTTGCTCATGATGGACTGACTCTCATACGTGTCCAATTCCACAGACACTGCAATTCCGTTCAGTTCAACTTTTAACATGATCGGTGGACCTATCGTGGTGAAGGTGTGTACCCCGTACACTTCGGCCTTCTCAGTTTGAGTCTCGAGTTCAGTTTGATCCACCATGGATCAGTCCTCCTCTGCAACGTGGTGGTCTGCAGGGTTTGCATCTCGTCTGCACATTCGCTGGAGGTGTCCCATTGTTCCACAGGCTTTGCACACATAGTGTTTGAAGCGGCATTAATGGGCTCAATGATCACCTCCGCAGCGCCAACAAGGTGTTAACTGCCTCGCATTAACAATTGATGGCGGACTCAGTCATCTGAGGTCATGCAGCTGCAGGCGTGTACGTTCTGCCATATGCATTCCTGCCTGAAAACGATGTTACTTTGTGTACAGTACTTGCCGAAACATCTTTATGCTGTGAAATTTGTTTGGTGTTATCGCTGGTGGACATAAATGCCTGGGCTATCGTTATGGCTTTACTCAGGTTCGGTGTTTCAGCAGTCAATACTTTGCGAACGATAACCTCATGGCCAAAGCCAAGCACAAAAAGGTCTCTTAGCATTTGCTCCAGGAATCCATCAAATTCACAATGTCCTGCAAGGTGATGTAGCCCGCCACTTCCTGGCCTTCAAACCGTTGACATGTGTAAAATAGATATCTTGCCATCAGAACGCTCTCCTTCGGATTTCGGTGCTCCCGGACCAGCGTACACAGTTCTTCATACGATTTGGTTGTTGCTTTCACCAGAGCTAGAAGATTCTTCATGAGGCCATAGGCTGTTGCCCCACAGACGGTGAGGAGGATCGCCCTTCGTTTGGCAGCATTCACATTCCCTTCCAGCTCGTTGGCCATGAAGTATTGGTCGAGTCACTCCACGAAGGCCTCCTAATCATGTCCTTCTGAGAATTTCTCCAGAATACCAACAGTTCTCTGCATTTTCGCGTGATGGTTCGTTATCTCGTCGCCAGTTGTTATGTCCAGAATAAAGTAACGTGATTGAGTACAGTGGACGTGAGTAAGTGTGACCTTAGTCTCTTTATTCTAACTCCAGAGTGTTGATACAGCATGGGAGACCTACTTATATACAGTGCTCCAACAGATACACCCTCTGGTGGCGATAGAATGCTGTTACATCGGGTTGCATACATAACAGGGTAATAATACGGAGGATCAGTGGGAGATGTTCAAAAATCATTTAGCTAAATGCAGAAACGATATATAACCCTTAGGGGTAAGAGCACTACTTACCAAAACAGATAGTAAAAGCTTTTACAGATATATAAAACGGAAAAGAGTGACTAAAGTAAATGTTGCTCCCTTAGGAGATGAGAAGGGGGATTTAATAATGGGAAATGTGGAAATGGCTGAGACCTTAAACAATTATTTTGCTTCGGTCTTCACAGTAGAAGACACAAAAACCATGCCAAAAATTGCTGGTCACAGGAATGTGGGAAGGGAGGACCTTGAGACAATCACTATCACTAGTGGGGTAGTGCTGGACAGGCTAATGGGACTCAAGGTAGACAAGTCCCCTGGTCCTGATGAAATGCATCCCAGGGTATTAAAAGAGATGGCGGAATTTATAGCAGATGCATTCGTTATAATCTACCAAAATTCTCTGGACTCTGGGGAGGTACCAGCGGATTGGAAAGCAGCTAATGTAACGCCTCTGTTTAAAAAAGGATGCAGACAAAAGGCAGGTAACGATAGGCTGGTTAGTTTAACATCTGTAGTGGGGAAAATGTTTGAAACTATTATTCAGGAAGAAATAGCGGGACAGTTAGATAGAAATCGTGCAATCAAGCAGACGCAGCATGGATTCATGAAGGGGAAATCATGTTTAACTAATTTACTGGAATTCTTTGAGGATACAACGAGCATGGTGGATAGAGGTGTCCCGATGGATGTGGTGTATTTAGATTTCCAAAAGGCATTTGATAAGGTGCCACACAAAAGTTTACTGCAGAAGATAAAGGTACGCAGAGTCAGAGGAAATGTATTAGCATGGATAGAGAATTGCCTGGCGAACAGAAAGCAGAGAGTCGGGATAAATGGGTCCTTTTCGGGTTGGAAATCGGTGGTTAGTGGTGTGCCACAGGGATCGGTGCTGGGACCACAACTGTTTACAAAATACATAAATGACCTGGAAGAGGGGACAGAGTGTAGTGTAACAAAATTTGCAGATGACACAAAGATTAGTGGGAAAGCGGGTTGTGTAGAGGACACAGAGAGGCTGCAAAGAGATTTGGATAGGTTAAGCGAATGGGCTAAGGTTTGGCAGATGGAATACAATGTCGAAAAGTGTGAGGTCATCCACCTTGGGAAACAAAACAGTAAAAGGGAATATTATTTGAATGGGGAGAAATTACAACATGCTGCGGTGCAGAGGGACCTGGGGATCCTTGTGCATGAATCCCAAAATGTTAGTTTGCAGGTGCAGCAGGTAATCAGGAAGGTGAATGGAATGTTGGCCTTCATTGCGAGAGGGATGGAGTACAAAAGCAGGGAGGTCCTGCTGCAACTGTATAGGGTATTGGTAAGGCCGCACCTGGAGTACTGCGTGCAGTTTTGGTCACCTTACTTAAGGAAGGATATACTGGCTTTGGAGGGGGTACAGAGACAATTCACTAGGCTGATTCCAGAGATGAGGGGGTTACCTTATGATGATAGATTGAGTAGACTAGGTCTTTACTCGTTGGAGTTCAGAAGGATGAGGGGTGATCTTATAGAAACATTTAAAATAATGAAAGGGATAGACAAGATAGAGGCAGAGAGGTTGTTTCCATTGGTCGAGGAGACTAGAACTAGGGGGCACAGCCTCAAAATACGGGGGAGCCAATTTAAAACCGAGTTGAGAAGGAATTTCTTCTCCCAGATGGTTGTGAATCTGTGGAATTCTCTGCCCAAGGAAGCAGTTGAGGCTAGCTCATTGAATGTATTCAAGTCACAGGTCGATAGATTTTTAACCAATAAGGGAATTAAGGGTTACGGGGAGCGGGCGGGTAAGTGGAGCTGAGTCCACGGCCAGATCAGCCATGATCTTATTGAATGGCGGAGCAGTCTCGAGGGGCTCGATGGCCTACTCCTGTTCCTAATTCTTATGTTCTTATGTTCTCACCAAATAAAACAGCCCTGACCGATAAAAGAGCTGAGACATAACATCAAAGCAAAGAAAAGAGCAGACAGAAGTATAGATCCAGGGGACTGGGAGAGATATAAACATAGAAATATAGAAACATCGAGCCTGCACCACCATTCAATAAGATCATGCCTGATCATTCCCTCAGTACCCCTTTCCTGCTTTCTCTCCATAACCCTTGATCCCTTTAGCCGTAAGGGCCACATCTAACTCCCTCTTGAATATATCCAATGAACTGGCATCAACAACTCTCTGCGGCAGGGAATTCAACAGGTTAACAACTCTCTGAGTGAAGAGGTTTCTCCTCATCCCAATCCAAAATGGTCTGCCCCTTATCCTCAGACTGTGTCCCCTGGTTCTGGACTTCCCCAACATCGGGAACATTCTTCCTGCATCTAACCTGTCCAGTCCCGTCAGAATTTTATATGTTTCTATGAGATCCCCTCGCATCCTTCTAAACTCCAGTGAATACAGGCCCAGTCGATCCAGTCTCTCCTCATATGTCAGTCCTGCCATCCCGGGAATCAGTCTGGTGAACCTTCGCTGCACTCCCTCAATAGTAAGAACGTCCTTCCTCAGATTAGGAGACCAAAACTGAACACAATATTCCAGGTGAGGCCTCACCAAGGCCCTATACAACTGCAGTAAGACCTCCCTGCTCCTATACTCAAATCCTCTCGCTATGACGGCCAACATACCATTTGCCTTCTTCACTGCCTGCTGTACCTGCATGCCAACTTTCAATGACTGATGTACCATGACACCCAGGTCTCGTTGCACCTCCCCTTTTCCTAATCTGCCGCCATTCAGATAATATTCAGCCTTCGTGTTTTTGCCACCAAAGTGGATAACCTCACATTTATCCACATTATACTGCATCTGCCATGCATTTGCCCACTCACCTAACCTGTCCAAGTCACCCTGCAGCCTTTAAGCATCCTCCTCACAGCTCACACTGACACCCAGTTTAGTGTCATCTGCAAACTTAGAGATATTACACTCAATTCCCTCATCCAAATCATTATTGTCTATTGTAAATAGCTGGAGTCCCAGCACTGAGCCCTGCGGCACCCCACTAGTCACTGCCTCCCATTCTGAAAAGGACCCGTTTATCCCGACTCTCTGCTTCCTGTCTGCCAACCAGTTCTCTATCCACGTCAGTACATTACCCCCAATACCATGTGCTTTAATTTTGCACACCAGTTTCTTGTGTGGGACCTTGTCAAAAGCCTTTTGAAAGTCCAAATACACCACATCCACTGGTTCTCCCTTGTCCACTCTACCAGTTACATCCTCAAAAAATTCTCGAAGATTTGTCAAACATGATTTCCCTTTCATATATCCATGCTGACTGGGACTGATCCTGTCACTGCTTTCCAAATGCGCTGCTATTTCATCTTTCATAATTGATTCCAACATTTCCCCCACTACTGATGTCAGGCTAACCGGTCTATAATTACCCGTTTTCTCTCTCCCTCCTTTCTTGAAAAATGGTGTTACATTAGCGAGCTTCCAGTCCATATGAACCGATCCAGAGTCGATCGACTGTTGGAAAATGATCACCAATGCATACATGATTTCTCGGGCCACTTCCTTAAGTCCTCTGGGATGCAAACCATCAGGCCCCAGGGATTTATCGGCCTTCAATCCCATCAATTTCCCTAACACAATTTCCCACCTAATAAGGATTTCCTTCCGTTCCTCCTTCTCACTAGATCCTCGGTCCCCTAGTATTTCCAGAGGGTTATTTATGTCTTCCTTCGTGATGACAGAACCAAAGTATTTGTTTAACTGGTCCGCCATTTCTTTGTTCCCCATTATAAATTCACCTGAATCTGACTGCAAGGGACCTACATTTGTCTTCACTAATCTTATTCTCTTCACATATCTATAGAAGCTTTTGCAGTCAATTTTTAGGTTCCCAGCAAGCTTCCTCTCATACTCTATTTTCCCCCTCCTAATTAAACCCTTTGTCCTCCTCTGCTGAATTATAAAATTCTCGCAGTCCTCAGGTTTGCTGCTTTTTCTGGCCAATTTATATGCCTCTTCCTTGGATTTAACACTTCTTTAATTTCCCTTGTTAACCACGGTTGAGCCACCTTCCCCGTTTTATTTTTACTCCAGACAGGGATGTACAATTGTTGAAGTTCATCCATGTGATCTTTAAATGTTTGCCATTGCCTATCCACTGTCAACCTTTTAAGTATCACTCGCCAGTATATTCTCGCCAATTCACGCCTCATACCATCAAAGTTACCTTTCCTTAAGTTCAGGACCCTAGTCTCTGAATTAACTGTGTCACTCTCCATCTTAATAAAGAATTCTACCATATTATGGTCACTCTTCCCCAAGGGGCCTCGCACAACAAGATTGCTAATTAGTCCTTTCTCATTACACATCACCCAGTCTAGGATGGCCAGCTCTCTGGTTGGTTCCTCGACATATTGGTCTCGAAAACCATCCCTAATACACTCCAGGAAATCCTCCTCCACTGTATTGCTACCAGTTTGGTTAGCCCAATCAATATATAGATTAAAGTTCCCCATTATAACTGCTGTACCTTTATTGCACACATCCCTTATTTCTTGTTTGATGCTGTCCCCAACGTTACTACTACTGTTTGGTGGTCTGTACACAACTCCCACTAGCGTTTTCTGCCCTTTGGTATTCCGCAGCTCCACCCATACCGATTCCACATCATCCAGGCTAATGTCCTTCCTTACTATTGCATTAATTTCCTCTTTAACCAACAATGCCACCCCACCTCCTTTTCCTTTCTGTCTAACCTTCCTAAATGTTGAATAGCCTTGGATGTTGAGTTCCCAGCCTTGGTCACCCTGGAGCCATGTCTCCGTGATGCCAATTACATCATATCCGTTAACTGCTGTCTGCACAGTTAATTCGTCCACCTTATTCCGAATACTCCTCGCATTGAGGCACAGAGCCTTCAGGCTTGTCTTTCGAACACACTTTGCCCCTTTAGAATTTTGCTGTAATGTGGCCCTTTTTGCTTTTTGCCTTAGGTTTCTCTGCCCTCCAATTTTACTTTTCTTCTTTCTATCTCTTGCTTCTGCCCCCATTCTACTTCCCTCTGTCTCCCTGCATAGGTTCCCATCCCCCTGCCATATTAGTTTAACCCCTCCCCAACAGCACGAGCAAACATTCCCCCTCGGACATTTCTTCTGGTCCTGCCCAGGTGCAGACCGTCCGGTTTGTACTGGTCCCACCTCCCCCAGAACCGGTTCCAATGTCCCAGGAATTTGAATCCCTCCCTTGTGCACCACTCCTCAAGCCACGTATTCATCTGAGCTATCCTGCGATTCCTACTCTGACTAGCATGTGGCACTGGTAGCAATCCTGAGATTACTACTTTTGAGGTCCTACTTTTTAATTTAGCTCATAGCTCCTTAAATTCGTCTTGTAGGACCTCATCCCGTTTTTTTACCTCTATCTTTGCTACCGATATGCACCACGACAACTGGCTGTTCACCCTCCCTCTTCAAAATGTCCTGCACCCACTCCGAGACATCCTTGACCCTTGCACCAGGGAGGCAACATACCATCCTGGAATCTCGGTTGCGGCCACAGAAACGTCTATCTATCCCACTTACAATAGAATCCCCTACCACTATAGCTCCCCCACCCTTTTTCCTGCCCTCCTGTGCAGCAGAGCCACCCACAGTGCCATGAACTTGGCTGCTGTTGCCCTCCCCGTATCTATTTTGCAGGAGGATGACCGCAGGAGACCCCTGCACTACCTTCCTTGCACTGCTCTTCCTGCTGGGCACCCATTTACTATCTGGCTGTGTACCCTTTACCTGCGGTGTGACCAACTCACTAAGCATGCTATTCACGACATCCTCAGCATCGCGGATGCTCCAGAGTAAATCCACCCATAGCTCCGGTGCCGCAATGCGGTCTGTCAGGTGCTGCAGGTGGATGTAGTCGTCAGGGACACGGGAAGTGTCCCTGACTTCCCACATAGTGCAGGAGGAGCATAACACGTGCCCGAGCTCTCCTGCCGTGACTTAACCCTTAGATTAACTTAGTTTGGCAACAACAATGCTAAAAGATTACTTACTGATAAAGAAAAGAAAAATAAAAACTACTCACCAATCACCAGCCAATCACGTACCCCCTTGGCTCTGAGGTCACCCTTCTATTTCATTCGACTTCTTTTTTGCCTTCTCTCCATGCTGCAGCTGCACCAGTCGGCCTCTTGTAGGTCTCCCCAACACCCGCTCCCCCTCCTCTCCGACGGTGAACTCCCACCGACTGATGGGCCTCTTGTAGGTCTCCCTGACACCCGCTCCCCCTCCTCTCCGACGGTGAGCTCCCACCGACTGATGGGCCTCTTGTAGGTCTCCCTGACACCCGCTCCCCTTCCTCTCCGACGGTGAGCTCCCACCGACTGATGGGCCTCTTGTAGGTCTCCCCGACACCCGCTCCCCCTCCTCTCCGACGGTGAGCTCCCACCGACTGATGGGCCTCTTGTAGGTCTCCCTGACACCCGCTCCCCCTCCTCTCCGATGACGATCTCCCACCGACTGATGGGCCTCTTGTAGGTCTCCCTGACACCCGCTCCCCCTCCTCTCCGACGGTGAGCTCCCACCGACTGATGGGCCTCTTGTAGGTCTCCCTGACACCCGCTCCCCCTCCTCTCCGACGACAAACTCCCACCGACTGATGGGCCTCTTGTAGGTCTCCCTGACACCCGCTCCCCCTCCTCTCCGACGGTGAACTCCCACCGACTGATGGGCCTCTTGTAGGTCTCCCTGACACCCGCTCCCCCTCCTCTCCGACGGTGAACTCCCACCGACTGATGGGCCTCTTGTAGGTCTCCCTGACACCCGCTCCCCCTCCTCTCCGACGGTGAGCTCCCACCGACTGATGGGCCTCTTGTAGGTCTCCCTGACACCCGCTCCCCCTCCTCTCCGACGGTGAACTCCCACCGACTGATGGGCCTCTTGTAGGCCTCCCCGACACCCGCTCCCCCTCCTCTCCGACGGTGATCTCCCACCGACTGATGGGCCTCTTGTAGGTCTCCCTGACACCCGCTCCCCTTCCTCTCCGACGGTGAACTCCCACCGACTGATGGGCCTCTTGTAGGTCTCCCCGACACCCGCTCCCCTTCCTCTCCGACGGTGAACTCCCACCGACTGATGGGCCTCTTGTAGGTCTCCCTGACACCCGCTCCCCCTCCTCTCCGACGGTGAACTCCCACCGACTGATGGGCCTCTTGTAGGTCTCCCTGACACCCGCTCCCCCTCCTCTCCGACGGTGATCTCCCACCGACTGATGGGCCTCTTGTAGGTCTCCCTGACACCCGCTCCCCCTCCTCTCCGACGGTGATCTCCCACCGACTGATGGGCCTCTTGTAGGTCTCCCCGACACCCGCTCCCCTTCCTCTCCGACGGTGAACTCCCACCGACTGATGGGCCTCTTGTAGGCCTCCCTGGACACCCGCTCCCCCTCCTCTCCGACGGTGAACTCCCACCGACTGATGGGCCTCTTGTAGGTCTCCCCAACACCCGCTCCCCCTCCTCTCCGACGGTGAATTCCCACCGACTGATGGGCCTCTTGTAGGCCTCCCTGACACCCGCTCCCCCTCCTCTCCGACGGTGAACTCCCACCAACTGATGGGCCTCTTGTAGGCCTCCCTGACACCCGCTCCCCCTCCTCTCCGACGGTGAACTCCCACCGACTGATGGGCCTCTTGTAGGTCTCCCTGGACACCCGCTCCCCCTCCTCTCCGACGACGATCTCCCACCGACTGATGGGCCTCTTGTAGGCCTCCCTGGACACCCGCTGTGGACAGCAGCACCGACTCACTCGATCTCCCAGCTGTCCTGGTCCACAGTTCCATTTCATCCTTCGCCTCATCCGGCACTTTAACAAATAACTTTTCTCCTTCCTTTCAGGTGTCAAGGATGGTAAACTTCAACAACTCTTGGACACCTACGCCCTTCCGGAACCTTCTTCCCTCTGATCCCACCCCTTCTTCCAATCTCAGCCCTTGCCGTGTTTTCACCATCCCCTCTCACTTTCCCCTCTCTGAGCCCGAACGATCAGGTGTAACCTGGTCAGTCTTTAATAGCTTCCAGAAGTGAAGATACAAAGGAGAAGTTCAGCTTATATACCGGGTCCAGCACGGGTGTACCTATGACACTCGGACCTCCGATGGTAGCGCCCTCTGGTGGTGGGCAGACCTTATGTACATACAGTACATCATTCACCCCCCCAGTTCTTGGCACAAGTCCATATTACAAGTGGAGATGGTCCGGAGCCCTTCGCTCCCTCGTTGACCGTCTCAGTACAATCCCAGTGCATTCCGAGTCTCTCAAGACTTGGGGCTGGGCGTTGACCACAGTGGGTTCTTCTGATGGCTGGACGTGAGTTGGTTGTCCAAGCTCGCAGTGTCTTCTTCCAACTGTTCCGGTTCGTCAGTGTGTCTTAGCTTGACTTGATCAATGTGTTTCCTGCACATCTGCCCATTCTTGAGCTTAACCATATACACCCGGTTACCCTCCTGATCCGTGACATTGACCAGGAGCCACTTGGGCCCTTGACCATGGTTAAGTACATACTCTGGGTCATTTACAGATATGTCACGTGACACTGCAGCGTGGTCGTGATACCACTGCTGGCGTTGACGTCGGGTTTCAACATGATCGTTAAGATTAGGATGGACGAGAGAGAGCCTGGTTTTGAGACCTCTCTTCATCAATAGTTCTGCAGGCGGGAACCTGATGAGTGTGTGTGGCCTTGTCCTGTAACTGAGCAGTATGCGTGACAGGCGTGTCTGCAAGGAACCGTGAGTTACGTGTTTCAGGCTCTGCTTGATGGTTTGAACTACCCGCTCCGCTTGACCATTGGACGCGGGTTTGAACGGGGCTGACCTCACGAGTTTTATGCCATTGCGTTTCATGAACTCTTGAAACTCCAGGCTCGTGAAACACGGGCCGTTGTCGCTGACAATGATGTCTGGCAGACCATGTGTGGCAAACATGGCTCTCAGCTTCTCAATGGTGGCAGTGGAAGTGCTGGATGATATGATCACACATTCCATCCATTTGGAGTATGCATCCACCACCACAAAAAACATTTTACCGAGGAAGGGGCCCACAAAGTCGATGTGGATTCTAGACCACGGTTTGGATGGCCATGACCACAGACTGAGCGGAGCTTCCTTTGGGGCATTGCTTAACTGCATGCAGGTGCTGCACTGATGCACGCGTGACTCTAAGTCCGAGTCAATGCCAAACATGGGACCTGGCGATGGTCTTCATCATGACAATACCGGGATGCGTACTATGTAACTCCCGTACAAATCTCGCCCTGTCTTTCTTGGGCATTACAACACGATTACCCCACAGTAAACAGTCGGGCTGGATGGAAAGCTCATCTTTGCGACGGCTGTACGGTTTGGTTTCATCACCCATTTCCTTGGGGATGGTCGACCAGTCCCCATTAAGAACACAACGTTTTACAACCGATAGGTTCAGATCCTGCTTGGTCCAGGTCTTAACTTGTTGAGCAGTGACAGGCGACCCTCCTCTCTCAAAGGCATCCATGACCATGAGTCGCTCTGCGGGCATTGGCATTTCCACCTCTGGTGTGGGCAACGGTAACCGGCTCAATGCGTCAGTGCAGTTGTTGGTGCCTGGTCTATGGCGAATGGCATAATCATAGGCAGATAATGTCAGCATCCACCTCTGGATGGAGGACAATGCGTTGGTATTGAAACCTTTGTGTTCAGAGAACAACGATATAAGCGGCTTGCGATCGGTTTCCAGCTCGAAGCGAAACCCAAACAGGTACTGGTGCATTATTTTTACCCCATAAACACATGCTAAACAAAACATAGAAAATAGGTGCAGGAGTAGGCCATTCAGCCCTTCGAGCCTGCACCACCATTCAATAAAATCATGGCTGATCATTCCCTCAGTACCCCTTCCTGCTTTCTCTCCATACCCCTTGATCCCTTTAGCCGTAAGGGCTATATCTAACTCCCTCTTGAATATATCCAATGAACTGGCATCAACAACTCTCTGCGGCAGGGAATTCCACAGGTTCACCACTCTCTGAGTGAAGAAGTTTCTCCTCATCTCGTTCCTAAATGGCTTACCCCTTATCCTTAGACTGTGACCCCTGGTTCTGGACTTCCCCAACATCGGGAACATTCTTCCTGCATCTAACCTATCCTAGTCCCGTCAGAATTTTATATGTTTCTATGAGATCCCCTCTCATTCTTCTAAACTCCAGTGAATACAGGCCCAGTCGATCCAGTCTCTCCTCATATGTCAGTCCCGCCATCCCGGGATTCAGTCTGGTGAACCTTTGCTGCACTCCCTCAATAGCAAGAATGTCCTTCCTCAGATTAGGAGACCAAAACTGAACACAATATTCCAGGTGAGGCCTCACCAAGGCCCTGTACAACTGCAGTAAGACCTCCCTGCTCCTATACTCAAATCCCCTATCTATGAAGGCCAACATGCCATTTACTTTCTTCACTGCCTGCTGTACCTGCAAGCCAATTTTCAATGACTGATGTCCCATGACACCCAGGTCTCATTGCACCTCCCCTTTTACTAATCTGCCGCCATTCAGATAATATTCAGCCTTCGTGTTTTTGCCACCAAAGTGGATAACCTCACAATTATTCACATTATACTGCATCTGCCATGCATCCTGCAGCCTCTTAGCATCCTCCTCACAGCTCACACCACCACCCAGCTTAGTGCCATCTGCAAACTTGGAGATATTACATTCAATTCCTTCGTCTAAATCAGCAATATACATTGTAAATAGCTGGGTCCCAGCACTGAACCTTGCGGTACCCCACGAGTCACTGCCTGCCATTCTGAAGGGGGAGAGGGAGGAAATCAAAAACTGGCGGCCTATCTCGCTGCTCAATGTTAACGACAAGATCCTGTCAAAGGTCATCGCCAACAGGGTCAAGTCTGCTCTGGAGCTGGTGATCCACCCGGACCAGACCTGAGCTGTCCCCGGCAGGAAGATCTCTGATAGCCTCGCGCTACTCAGGGATACAATCGCCTACGTGTGGGACAGGAGGGTGGACACCTGTTTAATCAGCTTGGACCTGGAGAAGGCCTTTGACAGGATATCGCACACATACCTGATGGACGTGCTCTCCAAGATGGGCTTTGGGGAGGGTATCCACAATTGGATCCAACTGCTCTGCACAGACATCAGTAGCACAGTTCTAATCAACGGGTGGGAAACTGAAAGCTTTCCGATCAGGTCTGGAGTCAGGCAAGGCTGTCCCCTCTCCTCTGTCTTGTTTGTGTGCTGTATCGAACCCTTTACCGGGTCCATCAGGAAGGATGCGGGCATTAGAGGGGTGATGATCCCAGGCAGCGGAGGTGCTCAGGTCAAGATCTCCCTGTACATGGACGACGTCACCATCTTTTGCTCAGATCCACAGTCGGTCTGCGGATTGCTCACAATCTGCGACCAGTTTGAACTGGCCTCGGGGGCAAAGGTTAATCACAGCAAAAGCGAGGCCATGTTCTTTGGGAGCTGGGCCGACCGATCCTTTATTCCATTCACCGTTAAGCCAGATTACCTGAAGGTGTTGGGAATATGGTTCGGAGCGGACGGGGCATGCGCCAAAAACTGGGAAGAGCGTATCACCAAAGTGAAACAATAACTGGGATGGTGGAAGCTGCACTCCCTCTCCATCGCAGGAAAGAACCTGGTCATCAGAAGTGAGGTGCTCTCGGTGTTGTACGTGGCACAGGTCTGGCCTATCTCACGCTCCTGTGCTGTGGCAGTCACCCGGGCCGTCTTCCACTTTGTCTGGAGATCCAAAATAGACCATGTCCACAGAGACACGATGTACAAATCTCTGGACAGTGGAGGAAAGGATGTTCCGAACGTGGCCCTTATCCTGATGGCCACCTTTGTGTGCGGCTGCATCAAGCTGTGCACAGACTCCCGGTACACAAACACCAAGTGTCACTACGTGCTGAGGGTCTACCTGTCCCCGGCGTTGCGAAGGATGGGTCTGGTCACGCTGCCGCGAAACGCTCCCACCAGTTGCACCATGCCTGTCCACCTGTCCTTCGTGGGAAAGTTTTTCAAGAAAAACCCCTTTGACCACAAGGCCATAAAGCAGTGGTGGGCACGCAAGGTCCTGGACGCCCTACGGAAGAAGGAGAGGGTGGACCCTGTTGGGTGGTTCCCCGAGCAGACTGTCGAACTCGTCTGGCAGAACATCTCATCGCCAGAGCTTTCACACAAGCACCAAGACGTAGCTTGGTTGGCGGTGAGAAGGGCCCTACCCGTCAGATCCTTCATACACAGCCGGGGTTTCAGAGACACGGCCCTCTGCCCCAGAGTTGGCTGTGGTGCGGACGAGACTGTCATCCATCTCCTTCGGGATTGCCCCTTTGCAAGGCAGGTCTGGATGGAGATGCAGTGGTTGCTGTCGAGGTTCATCCCAAGCAGCTCCGTAACACAGGACTCTGTGCTCTACGGGCTGTTCCCAGGGACACACACCGAGACAGACATCATCTGCTGCTGGAGGGCCATCAACTCAGTGAAAGACGCACTTTGGTCTTCCCGAAACTTGCTGGTCTTCCAGAGCAAGGAGATGTCCACGTCTGCGTGTTGCAGACTGGCACAATCCAAGATCCAGGAGTATGTGCTGAGGGTCACACTAACAATTGGTGCAGTCGCCGCAAAGGCACGGTGGGGAAGGGCCACAGTTTAAAGTCCTTCCACCACGGTAAACCCAGGGGATGGAATCAGTATAAAACTCCCCTCGGGCTGTACTTGTAAACTTGTTGTATACATAGAGCACCATGATCTGAAAACACCTGTGTAGTGCCATGTATAATGCAAGTTCTGCACTGTTTAGTAACTTGTAAAGAAATATAAATGTATTCTCATCCGTTCTGTGTACTGCTTTCATCTGCACAGTGCTACCTGTACCGTGATTGGTCATCGGTGTTGAAATGTATCCCGAAATGTAATGTAAACCTGTCCTTACCTGCTCCATGTAATACCCTTATTTGCTCAGTACTACATGTAACATGATTTACGGATTGTACTAAACTGTACCTTGAAATGAAATGTACGCTAGTGCATTGTATGGAATTGCTGTCAGCATCCATCGAATTGTATGGAATTGCTGACCACAAGGTATTTTACAATGTATTGTGAATATTTTTATATGAATAAAGTATATTTGTGAAACAAAAAACAAGCTCCCAGGATGAGGCTAGACCATTGCACTTGGGGTGTGCTGGAGCCTGCGATGTCCCCAAATGTGGGATACTCGACTGTAACATTTGTGGTAGTGTGGGACTGTGTCTGC
Source organism: Pristiophorus japonicus (assembly GCF_044704955.1). Classification (NCBI taxonomy): domain Eukaryota; kingdom Metazoa; phylum Chordata; class Chondrichthyes; family Pristiophoridae; genus Pristiophorus; species Pristiophorus japonicus. The sequence continues at coordinate 1,105,179 of NC_091977.1, forward strand.
ACTCTCCCCTGGCTTTACAATTCAAAGTTAGATTTCAGCAAAGTGCCTCTCTTCTACACTTTCTTTATCCTCTGCTCTCACTCCCTAGTTTGTCTTTATCTGTGACAATAGAAACTGCTTTCTTCACACGCACGTCACCAACAGTTACTTTATCTGCACCAAGAGCTGCCATGCATTTGCAAGACATTTTTCCCGCCCTTAATGGCTCCAGAGTAATTACTCATCGACACACTTCCTTACTTTCAAGGTCAATATGCAACCCAAGGCTGCAACTTCTGCCTCACTGCAATATTTGCTCAAACACTCTCTCAATACATCCTGCAAAGCTTTGCTACAAATCAGCTCACACAGTGAGACTTCCCAAGGGATTTCCCAGGACTGTGACATTCACCCCCTGTGCTGGAACCATTTCACCAGTTTCCCGTAGCTCATCTCACTCCACCTTCTTTGCTTTAAGTGGAGTTTCACGTTTTTGCACAGCCCCTATTGGTGGGCCTGCTTTCAGCTGCCTCGGCCCTAAACACTGGAATTCCCTCCCCAAACCTCGCCTCCTTTAACACGCTCCTCGAAACCTCGTTCTTTGACCAAACTTTAGGTCACATGTCCTAATATCTCCTTATGTGGCTCGTGTCAAATTTTGTTTGATAACATTCCTGTGAAGTGCCTTGGAATGTTTTACTACGTTAAAGGCGCTATATAAATTATAAATTGATAAGTAAATAAGGATTAACTTTTTCCAGTGTCACAAGGGTCATTAACCAGGGGACAGAGATTGGAGAAAATTTGCCAAAGAACCAGAGGCAACAGAAGGATGTTCCCCCGCCGGCCTGAAGCGACTTCAGGTAAAACAACATTAGGCAGCAAATTGTTGTGAGCTGTCTGAAAACATGGTGGAAGCACATTGAACAGTAATGTTGAAAAGTTAATTTGGATAATACTTGAAGGATAAATAATGTCAGGGCTTTGGGGAAAGAAGAGAGGAGTGGGATGAATTGGATAGCCCTTTGAAAGGGCCGTCAGAGATAGGATGGGCCGAATGGCCTCGTCTTGTGCTGTGTCGTATAAGATTGAAAATGTTGTGGAAAAAGAAAGAGGTGCATTTATATAGCGCCTTTGACAACCGCAAAGCAGTTTACAGCCATCAAACTACTTACACACCAGCGAGTTCACACTGGGGAGAGACCGTTCACCTGCTCTGAGTGTGGGAAGGGATTCACTCAGTCATCCAACCTGCTGAGACACCAACGAGTTCACAAGTGACTGCAGGGTTTGGATTCTGCTGTTATTCACATCCTACTGAATTGTCTTCATTCTGTTAGTTACTGTTTGTTTCTGCTGATGTCAATAACCCTTCAACTAGGCTGGAGTTTAATATTTTGATATTTCAAATAACAGTGTGTTCATATTTGATGTCTCCACTATAAGAGGAGACTAATTGATGTCCTGTTTCTGACTGTTCCATTTGTGATTGGGGTGGAGGAGCAGTGAGAGATCGGGGCCCAGGAGAGGGAGGGTTCGGGGCCCAGGAGAGGCAAGGGTTCAGGGCCCAGGAGAGGGAGGGTTCGAGGCCCAGGAGAGGCAAGGGTTCGGGGCCCAGGAGAGGCAAGGGTTCGAGGCCCAGGAGAGGCGAGGGTTTGGGGCCCAGGAGAGGCGAGGGTTCGGGGCCCAGGAGAGGCGAGGGTTCGAGGCCCAGGAGAGGCGAGGGTTCGGGGCCCAGGAGAGGCGAGGGTTCTGGGCCCAGGAGAGGGAGGGTTCGGGGCCCAGGAGAGGCGAGGGTTCAGGGCCCAGGAGCATCGTGATCGGGGCCCAGGAGAGGCGAGGTTTCGGGGCCCAGGAGAGGCGAGGGTTCAGGGCCCGGGAGAGGCGAGGGTTCAGGGCCCAGGAGAGGCGAGGGTTCGGGGCCCAGGAGAGGCGAGGCTTCGGGGCCCAGGAGAGGCGAGGGTTCGAGGCCCAGGAGAGGCGAGGGTTCGGGGCCCAGGAGAGGCGAGGGTTCGAGGCCCAGGAGAGGCGAGGGTTCGGGGCCCAGGAGAGGCGAGGGTTCAGGGCCCAGGAGAGGCGAGGGTTCAGGGCCCAGGAGAGACGAGGGTTCAGGACCCTGGAGAGGCGAGGGTTCAGGGCCCAGGAGAGGCGAGGGTTCAGGTCCCAGGAGAGGCGAGGGTTCGGGGCCCAGGAGAGGCGAGGGTTCAGGGCCCGGGAGAGGCGAGGGTTCAGGGCCCAGGAGAGGGAGGGTTCAGGGCCCAGGAGAGGCGAGGGTTCGGGGCCCAGGAGAGGCGAGGGTTCAGGGCCCAGGAGAGGCGAGGGTTCGGGGCCAGGAGAGGCGAGGGTTCGAGGCCCAGGAGAGGCGAGGGTTCGGGGCCCAGGAGAGGGAGGGCCCAGGGGCAGCACAGGCCAGCCCACACTGCGATCTATGGATACTAGGAGCATGCGTGCGCTCTAGGTCTGTGCAGCAGAGCAGGTCTCCAGTCGCCTTGGTTAACCCTTGTCACTGGATCAAGACCTCGCTCTGACAAGCCCCGTGTGGTGGCTGGTGTGCAACGGCCACCTCACGTTAAAAGAATCCACGCACAGGCATCTTCCACCCTTCAGGTTGTAGTTCGAGACCTAGATTGTCAGGTCCCTCATTGAAACACCTGTGAACTCATCTATTTTTGGTGTGGAACCAGGTCATCCTCCATATGAGGGACTGCCTGACACTAATACTTATGAGGTAAAGTGCAGAGTTGGCATGTTGCTCTGAAAATGTTGTTGGATGTTGTGTGAGTTGTCTGAGGAAAAGAGTGTTTGAAGACCAGGCCCTCCAATAGAGGGAACTACAAAACCGGCCTTCCTCAGAAACACACAACACCATCCTGCACCAAGCTCATGGTCGACAGGGCTGCAGTGATACCCGCCCTCCTGTATGGCTCAGAGTCATGGACCATGTACAGTAGACATCTCAAGTCGCTGGAGAAATACCACCAACGATGTCTCCGCAAGATCCTACAAATCCCCTGGGAGGACAGACGCACCAACATCAGCGTCCTCAACCAGGCCAACATCCCCAGCATTGAAGCACTGACCACACTCGACCAGCTCCGCTGGGCAGGCCACATAGTTCACATGCCAGACACGAGACTCCCAAAGCAAGCGCTCTACTCGGAACTCCTTCACGGCAAATGAGCCACAGGTGGGCAGAGGAAACTTTACAAGGGCACCCTCAAAGCCTCCCTGATAAAGTGCAACATCCCCACTGACACCTGGGAGTCCCTGGCCAAAGACCGCCCTCAGTGGAGGAAGTACATCCGAGTCTCATCGCCGAGAGCATGCAGAAATCAAGCACAGACAGTGCAAGGAGCATGCGGCAAACCAGTCCCACCCACCCCTTCCCTCAACGACTATCTGTCCCACCTGTGACAGAGTCTGTGGCTCTCGTATTGGACTGTTCAGTCACCAAAGAACTCACTTCAGGAGTGGAAGCAAGTCCTCCTCGATTCCGAGGGACTGCCTATGACTGACTGAGTTGCAAGTGTGAATAATTGTTGATTTTTTGTGTAAAATGTGGCATTTGATAGTTGTAGAGATGAATCTAAATGTGAGCGTGGAGATGAACTGAATGTGAGTGTTGGTATGACTTATGGGGCCATTTGAATAGACTGACTGGTGAGTTGTTTTAAAGGTGGTGCAGGTGATCGACATTGGTGTGCTGAGTGAGGTTGGAAGTGATGTTAGTGAGGAAAGAAGTGATGGTGGACCAGGGGGACTGTGGAAGGAAAAGGTGCAGGATGGTGTTGTGTGTTTCTGAGGAAGGCCGGTTTTGTAGTTCCCTCTATTGGAAATAAAATAGAGCTGGAATTGAAACAGACCGTGAGATTGATCAACAAAATGTTGAATTTGCCAATAGATGCATTTGAAATTCTGATTTTGATTGTAAAGCCAGGGGAGAGCGAACGCAGTCCCCCACTACCACAAATTCTGCAGTCGAGTATCCCACATTTGGGGACATCGCAGGAGTCACCACACCCCAAGTGCAATGGGAGAGATAGCCTCAGCCTGGGAGCACCTTTTTGTTACATTTCAAAATATACTTGATTGATATAAAAATGTGCACAATACATTGGAGGCAGTTCAGTACATTTGGATGTGGTCAGTAATTCCATACAATACATTTGGGTGCTGACGGCAGTTCCGTTCAATACATTTTCTTGCTTTACATTTCAAGGTATAATTCAGTACAATCCAGGATACATTGTAATACAGTCATCAAATTACTTTACTAGTGACACTATACGGTACACGGAATGGGTGAGGGTAAAGTTACATTTCTTTGCAACTTACATTACTAAACAGAACTTGCATTATACATGGCACTACACAGGTGTTTTCAGATCATGGTGCTCTATGTATACAACAAGTTTACAAGTACAGGCCGAGGGGAGTTTTATACTGATTCCAGCCCCTGGGTTTACCGTGGTGGAAGGACTTTAAACTGTGGCCCTTCCCCACCGTGCCTTTGCGGCGACTGCACCAATTGTTAGTGTGACCCTCAGCACGTACTCCTGGACCTTGGATTGTGCCAGTCTGCAACACGCAGACGTGGACATCTCCTTGCTCTGGAAGACCAGCAAGTTTCGGCAAGACCAAAGTGTGTCTTTCACTGAGTTGATGGCCCTCCAGCAGCTGATGATGTCTGTCTCGGTGTGTGACCCTGGGAACAGCCCGTAGAGCACAGAGTCCTGTGTTACGGAGCTGCTTGGGATGAACCTCGACAGCAACCACTGCATCTCCATCCAGACTTGACTACACAAACGCACTCCTGGCTGGCCTCCCACATTCTACACCACGTAAACTTGAGGTCATCCAAAACTCGGCAGCCCATGTCCTAACTCGTACCAAGTCTCGATCACCCATCACCCTCTGTGCTCGCTGCCCCGTGTCCTAACTCACACCCAGTCCCACTCACCCATCACCCCCTGTGCTCGCTGCCCCGTGTCCTAACTCACACCAAGTCTCGATCACCCATCACCCCCTGTGCTCACTGCCCCGTGTCCTAACTCACACCCAGTCCCACTCACCCATCACCCACTGTGCTCACTGCCCCGTGTCCTAACTCACACCAAGTCTCGATCACCCATCACCCCCTGTGCTCACTGCCCCGTGTCCTAACTCGTACCAAGTCCCGATCACCCATCATTCCCTGTGCTCGCTGCCCCGTGTCCTAACTCGTACCAAGTCCCGATCACCCATCATTCCCTGTGCTCACAGCCCCGTGTCCTTACTCGCACCAAGTCTCGATCACCCATCACCCCCTGTGCTCACTGCCCCGTGTCCTAACTCACACCAGTCCCGATCACCCATCACCCCCTGTGCTCGCTGCCCCGTGTCCTAACTCGCACCAAGTCTCGATCACCCATCGCCCAATGTGCTCACTGCCCCGTGTCCTAACTCGTACCAAGTCCCGATCATCCATCACCCACTGTGCTCGCTGACCCCGTGTCCTAACTCACACCCAGTCCCGATCACCCATCACCCCCTGTGCTCACTGCCCCGTGTCCTAACTCGTACCAAGTCCCGATCACCCATCACTCCCTGTGCTCACTGCCCCGTGTCCTAACTCACACCCATTCCCGATCACCCATCATTCCCTGTGCTCACTGCTCCGTGTCCTAACTCGCACCAAGTCTCGATCACCCATCACCCACTGTGCTCGCTGCCCCGTGTCCTAACTCACACCCAGTCCCGATCACCCATCACCCCCTGTGCTCACTGCCCCGTGTCCTAACTCACACCCAGTCCCGATCACCCATAACCCCCTGTGCTCACTGCCCCGTGTCCTAACTCACACCCAGTCCCGATCACCCATCACCCACTGGGCTCACTGCCCCGTGTCCTAACTCACACCAAGTCCCGATCACCCATCACCCACTGTGCCCCGTGTCCTAACTCGCACCCAGTCCCGATCACGCATCACCCCCTGTGCTCACTGCCCCGTGTCCTAACTCGCACCCAGTCCCACTCGCCCATCACACCCTGTGCTCACTGCCCCGTGTCCTAACTCGCACCCAGTCCCGATCACCCATCACCCCCTGTGCTCACTGCCCCGTGTCTTAACTCGCACCCAGTCCCACTCACCCATCACCCCCTGTGCTCACTGCCCCGTGTCCTAACTCACACCCAGTCCCGATCACCCATCACCCCCTGTGCTCACTGCCCCGTGTCCTAACTCACACCAAGTCTCGATCACCCATCACTCCCTGTGCTCACTGCCCCGTGCCCTAATTCGCACCCAGTCCCGATCACCCATCACCCCCTGTGCTCACTGCCCCGTGGCCTAACTCGCACCAAGTCTCGATCACCCATCACCCCCTGTGCTCGCTGCCCCATGTCCTAACTCGCACCAAGTCCCGATCACCCATCACCCCCTGTGCTCGCTGCCCCGTGTCCTAACTCACACCCAGTCCCGATCACCCATCACCCCCTGTGCTCGCTGCCCCGTGTCCTAACTCACACCCAGTCCCGATCACCCATCACCCACTGTGCTCGCTGCCCCGTGTCCTAACTCACACCCAGTCCCACTCACCCATCACCCACTGTGCTCGCTGCCCCGTGTCCTAGCTCGCACCCAGTCCCACTCACCCATCACCCCTTGTGCTCACTGCCCTGTGTCCTAACTCGCACCAAGTCCCGATCACCCATCACCCCCTGTGCTCACTGCCCCGTGTCCTAACTCACACCCAGTCCCGATCACCCATCACCCACTGTGCTTGCTGCCCCGTGTCCTAACTCGTACCAAGTCTCGATCACCCATCACTCCCTGTGCTCGCTGCCCCGTGTCCTAACTCGCACCAAGTCCCACTCACCCATCACCCCCTGTGCTCACTGCCCCGTGTCCTAACTCGCACCAAGTCCCGATCACCCATCACCCCCTGTGCTCACTGCCCCGTGTCCTAACTCACACCAAGTCTCGCTCACCCATCACCCGCTGTGCTCACTGCCCCGTGTCCTAACTCACACCAAGCCCCGATCACCCATCACCCACTGTGCTCACTGCCCCGTGTCCTAACTCACACCAAGTCCCGATCACCCATCACCCACTGTGCCCCTTGTCCTAACTCGCACCCAGTCCCGATCACCCATCACCCCCTGTGCTCACTGCCCCGTGTCCTAACTCGCACCCAGTCCCACTCACCCATCACCCCCTGTGCTCACTGCCCCGTGTCCTAACTCGCACCAAGTCCCGACCACCCATCACCCCCTGTGCTCACTGCCCCGTGTCCTAACTCACACCAAGTCTCGATCACCCATCACCCGCTGTGCTCACTGCCCCGTGTCCTAACTCACACCAAGTCCCGATCACCCATCACCCACTGTGCTCACTGCCCCGTGTCCTAACTCACACCAAGTCCCGATCACCCATCACCCCCTGTGCTCACTGCCCCGTGTCCTAACTCACACCCAGTCCCGATCACCCATCACCCCCTGTGCTCACTGCCCCGTGTCCTAACTCGCACCAAGTCCCGATCACCCATCACCCCCTGTGCTCACTGCCCCGTGTCCTAACTCACACCAAGTCTCGATCACCCATCACCCGATGTGCTCACTGCCCCGTGTCCTAACTCACACCAAGTCCCGATCACCCATCACCCACTGTGCTCACTGCCCCGTGTCCTAACTCACACCAAGTCCCGATCACCCATCACCCACTGTGCCCCGTGTCCTAACTCGCACCCAGTCCCGATCACCCATCACCCCCTGTGCTCACTGCCCCGTGTCCTAACTCGCACCCAGTCCCACTCACCCATCACCCCCTGTGCTCACTGCCACGTGTCCTAACTCGCATCCAGTCCCGATCACCCATCACCCCCTGTGCTCACGGCCCCGTGTCCTAACTCGCACCCAGTCCCGATCACCCATCACCCCCTGTGCTCACTGCCCCGTGTCCTAACTCGCACCCAGTCCCACTCACCCATCACCCCCTGTGCTCACTGCCCCGTGTCCTAACTCACACCCAGTCCCGATCACCCATCACCCCCTGTGCTCACTGCCCCGTGTCCTAACTCACACCAAGTCTCGATCACCCATCACTCCCTGTGCTCACTGCCCCGTGTCCTAACTCGCACCCAGTCCCGATCACCCATCACCCCCTGTGCTCACTGCCCCGTGTCCTAACACGCACCAAGTCTCGATCACCCATCACCCGCTGTGCTCGCTGCCCCATGACCTAACTCGCACCAAGTCCCGATCACCCATCACCCCCTGTGCTCGCTGCCCCGTGTCCTAACTCGCACCAAGTCCCGATCACCCATCACCCCCTGTGCTCGCTGCCCCGTGTCCTAACTCACACCCAGTCCCGATCACCCATCACCCACTGTTCCCCGTGTCCTAACTCGCACCAAGTCCCGATCACCCATCACTCCCTGTGCTCACTGCCCCGTGTCCTAACTCACACCCAGTCCCGATCACCCATCACCCCCTGTGCTCACTGCCCCGTGTCCTAACTCACACCAAGTCTCGATCACCCATCACTCCCTGTGCTCACTGCCCCGTGTCCTAACTCGCACCCAGTCCCGATCACCCATCACCCCCTGTGCTCACTGCCCCGTGTCCTAACACGCACCAAGTCTCGATCACCCATCACCCGCTGTGCTCGCTGCCCCATGACCTAACTCGCACCAAGTCCCGATCACCCATCACCCCCTGTGCTCGCTGCCCCGTGTCCTAACTCGCACCAAGTCCCGATCACCCATCACCCCCTGTGCTCGCTGCCCCGTGTCCTAACTCACACCCAGTCCCGATCACCCATCACCCACTGTTCCCCGTGTCCTAACTCGCACCAAGTCCCGATCACCCATCACTCCCTGTGCTCACTGCCCCGTGTCCTAACTCGCACCAAGTCCCGATCACCCATCACCCACTGTGCTCGCTGCCCCGTGTCCTAACTCACACCCAGTCCCGATCACCCATCACCCACTGTGCTCACTGCCCCGTGTCCTAACTCACACCAAGTCCCAATCACCCATCACCCACTGTGCTCACTGCCCCGTGTCCTAACTCGCACCAAGTCCCAATCACCCATCACCCACTGTGCTCACTGCCCCGTGTCCTAACTCACACCAAGTCCCGATCACCCACACCCCCTGTGCTCACTGACCCGTGTCCTAACTCGCACCAAGTCCCGATCACCCATCACCCCCTGTGCTCACTGCCCCGTGTCCTAACTCGCACCAAGTCTCGATCACCCATCACCCACTGTGCTCACTGCCCCGTGTCCTAACTTGCACCAAGTCCCGATCACCCATCACCCCCTGTGCTCGCTGACCCGTGTCCTAACTCACACCAAGTCCCGATCACCCATCAGCCCCTGTGCTCACTGCCCCGTGTCCTAACTTGCACCAAGTCCCGATCACCCATCACCCCCTGTGCTCACTGCCCCGTGTCCTAACTTGCACCCAGTCTCGATCACCCATCACCCCCTGTGCTCACTGCCCCGTGTCCTAACTCGCACCAAGTCCCACTCACCCATCACTCCCTGTGCTCGCTGACCTACATTGGCTCCCAGTGAAGCAACACCTTGATATCAAAATTCTCATCCTTGTTTACAAATCCCTCCATGGCCCTCGCCCCTCCCTATCTCTGTAATCTCCTTCAGCCCCACAACACCCCCGAGGTGTCTGTGCTCCTCAAATTCTGCCCGCTTGAGCATCCCTGACTATAATTGCTCACCCATCAGTGGCCGTGCCTTCTGTTGCCTGGGCCCCAAGCTCTGGAACTCCCTCCCTAAACCTCTCCACCTCTCTTTCCTCCTTCAAGACGCTCCTTTAAACCGCTCTCTTTAACCAAGCTTTTGACCATCTGCCGTTATTTCTCCTTTTGTGGCTCGGTGTCCAATCTATCTGTTTTGTCTATAACACTGCTGTGAAGCACCTTGGGATGTTTAACTACGTTAAAGGCACTATATAAATTAAAGTTGTTGTTAGACAGCCCCTCGCTGTCGAGGATGACTACCTTCCACACTAACATGAGTTCGAAGCTGGCTGTTGAGTCCAATGTGGATCTACAGACTCTGTCCCAGGTGGAGCAGGTGGTGGTTCCGACAAAGAGACTCAAAGTGTTCGGCACATTCCCCAATGCTGCTTCTCCACTCTGAGTGGGCCGAGGGCCAGGGATTCCCAACAGTCGGTGCGGATGGTACATTTTTTCAAGGAGGCTTTGGGGATGTCCTTGAAGCATTTTCTCTGCCCTCCTGGGACTTGCTTGCTGTGTTGGAGCTCAGAGTAGAGGGCCTTTTTTGGGAGTCTTGTATGGGACATTTTACTACGTTAAAGGTGCAATATAAATACAGTTGTTGTTGAGTAAATGTGGAAAAACTGATTTCAGTGGCAGAAGGGTTGGTAACCCAAGGACACAGATTGAAGAACATTGGGAAAAGACCCAGAGGTGACAGAATGAAAACATGTTTTGCAGAAAATTATTCTGACCTGGAATCACATCCTGAAAGGTCGGAGAAAGCAAATACAATAGTGACATTGAAGAGGGAATTTGGATAATACTTGAAGGAAATGAAATGGCAAGTCTTTGGGGAAAAACAGAGGAACATAAGAACATAAGAACATAAGAATTAGGAACAGGTGTAGGCCATCTAGCCCCTCGAGCCTGCTCCGCCATTCAACAAGATCATGGCTGATCTGGCCGTGGACTCAGATCCACTTACCCGCCCGCTCCCCATAACCCTTAATTCCCTTATTGGTTAAAAATCTATCTATCTGTGACTTGAATACATTCAATGAGCTAGCCTCAACTGCTTCCTTGGGCAGAGAATTCCACAGATTCACAACCCTCTGGGAGAAGAAATTCCTTCTCAACTCGGTTTTAAATTGGCTCCCCCGTATTTTGAGGCTGTGCCCCCTAGTTCTAGTCTCCCCGACCTGTGGAAACAACCTCTCTGCCTCTATCTTGTCTATCTCTTTCATTATTTTAAATGTTTCTATAAGATCACCCCTCATCCTTCTGATCTCCAACGAGTAAAGACCCAATCTACTCAATCTATCATCATAAGGTAACCCCCTCATCTCTGGAATCAGCCTCGTGAATCGTCTCTGTACCCCCTCCAAAGCTAGTATAACCTTCCTTAAGTAAGGTGACCAAAACTGTATGCAGTGCTCCAGGTGCGGCCTCACCAATACCCTGTACAGTTGCAGCAGGACCTCCCTGCTTTTGTACTCCATCCCTCTCGCAATGAAGGCCAACATTCCATTCGCCTTCCTGATTACCTGCTCCACCTGCAAACTAACTTTTTGGGATTCATGCACAAGGACCCCCAGGCCCCTCTGCACCGCAGCATGTTGTAATTTCTCCCCATTCAAATAATATTCCCTTTTACTGTTTTTGTTTCCAAGGTGGATGACCTCACATTTTCCGACATTGTATTCCATCTGCCAAACCTTAGCCCATTCGCTTAACCTATCCAAATCTCTTTGCAGCCTCTCTGTGTCCTCTACACAACCCGCTTTCCCACTAATCTTTGTGTCATCTGCAAATTTTGTTACACTACACTCTGTCCCCTCTTCCAGGTCATCTATGTATATTGGTAACAGTTGTGGTCCCAGCACCGATCCCTGTGGCACACCACTAACCACCGATTTCCAACCTGAAAAGGACCCATTTATCCCGACTCTCTGCTTTCTGTTGGCCAGCCAATTCTCTATCCATGCTAATACATTTCCTCTGACTCTGCATACCTTTATCTTCAACAGTAACCTTATCGAATGCCTTTTGAAATACACCACATCCATCGGTACACCTCTATCCACCATGCTCGTTATATCCTCAAAGAATTCCAGTAAATTAGTTAAACATGATTTCCGCTTCATGAATCCATGTTGCGTCTGCTTGATTGCACTTTTCCTATCTAGATGTCCCACTATTTATTCTTTAATGATAGCTTCAAGCATTTTCCCCACTACAGATGTTAAACTAACCGGCTTATAGTTACCTGCCTTTTCTCTGCCTCCTTTTTTAAACAGAGGTGTTACATTAGCTGCTTTCCAATCCGCTGGTACCTCCCCAGAGTCCAGAGAATTTTGGTAGATTATAACGAATGCATCTGCTATAACTTCTGCCATCTCTTTTAATACCCTGGGATGCATTTCATCAGTACCAGGAGACTTGTCTACCTTGAGTCTCATTAGCCTGTCCAGCACTACCCCCCTAGTGATAGTGATTGTCTCAAGGTCCTCCCTTCCCACATTCCCATGACCAGCAATTTTTGGCATGGTTTTTGTGTCTTCCACTGTGAAGACCGAAGCAAAATAATTGTTTAAGGTCTCAGCCATTTCCACATTTCCCATTATTAAATCCCCCTTCTCATCTTCTAAGGGACCAACATTTACTTTAGTCACTCTTTTCCGTTTTACATATTGGTAAAAGCTTTTACTCTCTGTTTTTATGCTTTGCGCAAGTTTACTTTCATAATCTATCTTTTCTTTCTTTATTGCTTTCTTAGTCATTCTTTGCTGTTGTTTAAAATTTTCCCAATCTTCTAGTTTCCCACTAACCTTGGCCACCTTATACGCATTGGTTTTTAATTTGATACTCTCCTTTATTTCCTTCGTTATCCACGGCTGGTTATCCCTTCTCTTACCGCCCTTCTTTTTCACTGGAATATATTTTTGTTGAGCCCTATGAAAGAGCTCCTTAAAAGTCCTCCACTGTTCCTCAATTGTGCCACCATTTAGTCTGTGTTTCCAGTCTACTTTACCCAACTCTGCCCTCATCCCACTGTAGTCCCGTTTGTTTAAGCATAGTACGCTCGTTTCTGACACAACTTCCTCACCCTCAACCTGTATTACAAATTCAACCATACTGTGATCACTCATTCCGAGAGGATCTTTTACCAGGAGATCATTTATTATTCCTGTCTCATTACACAGGACCAGATCTAAGATAGCTTGCTCCCTTGTAGGTTCTGTAACATACTGTTCTAAGAAACAATCCCGTATGCATTCTATGAATTCCTCCTCCAGGCTACCCCGTGCGATTTGATTTGACCAATCGATATGTAGGTTAAAATCCTCCATGATTACTGTCGTTCCTTTTTCACATGCCTCCATTATTCCCTTGATTATTGCCCGCCCCACCGTGAAGTTATTATTTGGGGGCCTATAAACTACGCCCACCAGTGACTTTTTCCTCTTACTATCTCAAATCTCCACCCACAATGATTCAACATTTTGTTCATTGGAGCCAATATCGTCTCTCACAACTGCCCTGATATCATCCTTTATTAACAGAGCTACCCCACCTCCTTTCCCTTCTTGTCTATCCTTCCGAATTGTCAGATACCCCTGTATGTTTAATTCCCAGTCTTGGCCACCCTGCAACCACGTTTCTGTAATGGCCACCAAATCATACCCATTTGTAATGATTTGTGCCGTCAACTCATTTACTTTATTTCGAATGCTGCGTGCATTTCAGTAGAGTGTTTTAATACTAGTTTTGAAACCATGATTTTTAGTTTTGACCCCTCCTGCAGCCCCTTTATATTCATTCATATTGTCCCTTCCTATCACCTTAGAAACATAGAAACATAGAAAATAGGTGCAGGAGTAGGCCATTCGGCCCTTCTAGCCTGCACCGCCATTCAATGAGTTCATGGCTGAACATTCAACTTCAGTACCCCATTCCTGCTTTCTCGCCGTACCCCTTGATCCCCCTAGCAGTAAGGACCTCATCTAACTCCTTTTTGAATGTATTTAATGAATTGGCCTCAACAACTTTCTGTGGTAGAGAATTCCACAGGTTCACCACTCTCTGGGTGAAGAAGTTCCTCCGCATCTCGGTCCTAAATGGCTTACCCCTTATCCTTAGACTGTGACCCCTGGTTCTGGACTTCCCCAACATTGGGAACATTCTTCCTGCATCTAACCTGTCTAACCCCGTCAGAATTTTATATGTTTCTATGAGGTCCCCTCTCATTCTTCTGAACTCCAGTGAATACAAGCCCAGTTGATCCAGTCTTTCTTGATAGGTCAGTCCCGCCATCCTGGGAATCAGTCTGGTGAACCTTCGCTGCACTCCCTCAATAGCAAGAATGTCCTTCCTCAGGTTAGGAGACCAAAACTGTACACAATACTCCAGGTGTGGCCTCACCAATGCCCTGTACAACTGTAGCAACACCTCCCTGCCCCTGTACTCAAATCCCCTTGCTATGAAGGCCAACATGCCATTTGCTTTCTTAACCGCCTGCTGCACCTGCATGCCAACCTTCAATGACTGATGTACCATGACACCCAGGTCTCTTTGCACCTCCCCTTTTCCTAATCTGTCACCATTCAGATAATAGTCTGTCTCTCTGTTTTTACCACCAAAGTGGATAACCTCACATTTATCCACATTATACTTCATCTGCCATGCATTTGCCCACTCACCTAACCTATCCAAGTCGCTCTGCAGCCTCACAGCATCCTCCTCGCAGCTCACACTGCCACCCAACTTAGTGTCATCCGCAAATTTGGAGATACTACATTTAATCCCCTCATCTAAATCATTAATGTACAGTGTAAACAGCTGGGGCCCCAGCACAGAACCTTGCGGTACCCCACTAGTCACTGCCTGCCATTCTGAAAAGTACCCATTTACTCCTACTCTTTGCTTCCTGTCTGACAACCAGTTCTCAATCCATGTCAGCACACTACCCCCAATCCCATGTGCTCTAACTTTGCACATCAATCTCTTGTGTGGGACCTTGTCGAACGCCTTCTGAAAGTCCAAATATACCACATCAACTGGTTCTCCCTTATCCACTCTACTGGAAACATCCTCAAAAAATTCCAGAAGATTTGTCAAGCATGATTTCCCTTTCACAAATCCATGCTGACTTGGACCTATCATGTCACCTCTTTCCAAATGCACTGCTATGACATCCTTAATAATTGATTCCATCATTTTACCCACTACCGATGTCAGGCTGACCGGTCTATAATTCCCTGTTTTCTCTCTCCCTCCTTTTTTAAAAAGTGGGGTTACATTGGCTACCCTCCACTCCATTGGAACTGATCCAGAGTCAATGGAATGTTGGAAAATGACTGTCAACGCATCCACTATTTCCAAGGCCACCTCCTTAAGTACTCTGGGATGCAGTCCATCAGGCCCTGGGGATTTATCGGCCTTCAATCCCATCAATTTCCCCAACACAATTTCCCGGCTAATAAGGATTTCCCTCAGTTCCTCCTCCTTACTAGACCCCCCGACCCCTTTTATAACCGGAAGGTTGTTCGTGTCCTCCTTCGTGAATACCGAACCAAAGTACTTGTTCAATTGGTCCGCCATTTCTTTGTTCCCCGTTATGACTTCCCCTGATTCTGACTGCAGGGGACCTACGTTTGTCTTTACTAACCTTTTTCTCTTTACATATCTATAGAAACTTTTGCAATCCGTCTTAATGTTCCCTGCAAGCTTCTTCTCATACTCCATTTTCCCTGCCCTAATCAAACCCTTTGTCCTCCTCTGCTGAGTTCTAAATTTCTCCCAGTCCCCAGGTTCGCTGCTATTTCTGGCCAATTTGTATGCCACTTCCTTGGCTTTAATACTATCCCTGATTTCCCTTGATAGCCACGGTTGAGCCACCTTCCCTTTTTTATTTCTATGCCAGACAGGAATGTACAATTGTTGTAGTTCATCCATGCGGTCTCTAAATGTCTGCCATTGCCCATCCACAGTCAACCCCTTAAGTATCATTCGCCAATCCATCTCAGCCAATTCACGCCTCATACCTTCAAAGTTAGCCTTCTTTAAGTTCTGGACCATGGTCTCTGAATTAATTGTTTCATTCTCCATCCTAATGCAGAATTCCACCATATTATGGTCACTCTTCCCCAAGGGGCCTCGCACAACGAGATTGCTAATTAATCCTTTCTCATTACATAACACCCAGTCTAAGATGGCCTCCCCCCCTAGTTGGTTCCTCGACATATTGGTCTAAAAAACCATCCCTTATGCACTCCAGAAAATCCTCCTCCACCGTATTGCTTCCAGTTTGGTTAGCCCAATCTATGTGCATATTAAAGTCACCCATTATAACTGCTGCACCTTTATTGCACGCACCCCTAATTTCCTGTTTGATGCCCTCCCCAACATCACTACTACTTGTGGTTTACACTTACCCCAGTGCTACTCTGCTCTGTTGCCTCCTGCCTTTGCATTCTTTCTTGGGGTCCTGTTCATCTGAGTTCTCACCCACTCTAACCAGCTCAGAGCCCTATCCTGGGTTCCGAATACTCCTTGCATTGACGCACCGAGCTTTCATGCTTACCTTTTTAATACACTTTGCCCCTTTAGAATTTTGCTGTACAGTGGCCCTTTTTGTTTTTTGCCTTGGGTTTCTCTGCCCTCCACTTTTAGTCATCTCCTTTCTGTCTTATGCTTTTGTCTCCATTTTGTTTCCCTCTGTCTCCCTCCATCGGTTCCCATCCCCCTGCCATATTAGTTTAACTCTCCCCCAACAGCACTAGCAAACACTCCCCATCGGACATTGGTTCCGGTCCTGCCCAGGTGCAGACCGTCCGGTTTGTACTGGTCCCACCTCCCCCAGAACCGGTTCCAATGCCCCAGGAATTTGAATCCCTCCCTGCTACACCACTGCTCAAGCCACGTATTCATCTGAGCTATCCTGCAATTCCTACTCTGACGAGTACATGGCACTGGTAGCAATCCCGAGATTACTACTTTTGAGGTCCTATGTTTTAATTTAGCTCCTAGCTCCTTAAATTCGTCTCATAGGACCTCATCCCTTTTTTTACCTATATCATTGGTACCAATGTGCACCATGACAACTGGCTGTTCACCCTCCCTTTTCAGAATGTCCTGCACCCGCTCCGAGTGAACAAGGAGTAGGACTAATTGGTGCAAGAACAAGATTGAATATCAAGGATGTTATCTGGCTATTATGCAGGCCCTGAGCTGGCTCAACAAAAGGTATGCTTAGAACCAGACGTATACAAGATGACCACTCGTTGACCTCGGGCTCAAGGCAGCAATAAAGAACATCCAAAGAGGAACTAATAGAACCATATAACCATATAAGGCGAGTGACACCTGGAAAGAGGGAACAAATGGGTATTTGATCATGCGTTGATAGAACCAATCACGTCACTGTTAAGGTCTGCCCACGAGGACACCCATGTGCTAAACCCTGTATAATTAAGGTGCAATTTGAACAGCTCGATGGTGATCCTCTCTCAGGGGCTGAGAAGTGAGATGCTCCCCCTTCACGTGTTGGAATTAATGTAATTGAAACTTATCCAAGGAATCCGTCTGTTGGATCCGGGCTTGTTAAGAGAGGACAAGGGCGATTCTCCCCATCAATTGGCGTAGTCGGCAGGATACAGACTCGCTGACCCGAAACGATGTGGCAGCTGTTGGGGTGAGTAAGTTTTAAATACCAGCTACAAGTTAGAGCTGTTACACTGTTTATGGGAAAGGAGGAAATCTGTAGAAAGAAGAAATAAATGAGCCACGGAGAGGATGGAGACCAAGGAATAAGGATGGTTTGGGGTGTGAGTAGGCTCTAACATGGTCAACCGGGGTGCAGTACTAGTGAACAAGTATTGGTCAGGAGACACGATGGAGGTACAAGAGTAGCCCACTAAGGGAAAGGCAGCCCCTTAGCGATCTTGGAAATGGCCGGTGAATATGACTGGGGACCGAGGGATCTGTCGGGAACATGCTAGCAGATAAAACATGAAATTAATTGAGGGAATGAAGAAAAAGGGATGGCAACCAGATGACCCACCGGAGAGGCAGGCAAAGTGGTGGGAGTGCCAGCCAAGAAATAAAGGGGACCAGGCTCATATGGTAATATTAGCCTGCTATTGGAAAAAAAATAAAGAGATGGAAAGAAAGGATAAGATAATACAGGAACTAAAAGCTAAAATAAAAAAGATGGAAGAGGCAGAAGTAAGCAGCAGGAATGGTAGAAAATGTTCCGCAGTAACTGGGCGACCAACAGCGCCACTGACCCACTGCCCCACTGCCCCACAATATATCCCCCACTGAGTGAAGAAATCGAGAATAGTGGGGGACCAGAGTGGGATGAGTTGGCCAATGAGGATCACAAATATAATCCAGACTGTGACGATTGGGGACGAGAAGGTGGGCCTCCCCCATACCAGAAGGTACAGGCAGCCCCGATCTGGGTAGAATCTGTACCCAGCTGTCCCAGCGGTACCAGCTGCCGGAGGCAACCCGGGCACACCCACAATACCCGCCGTGGTGCCTCGGATAAAAACCACCTCTGTGTCACTGACACCCGGGGACACATTGAAGTTATTACAAATGTTACCCAAGTTAGAGAGGAGACGAAGTACTGAAGAGTTTTGGCAGAAAATACGGGAAATAAGAATATGCTCAGCCTTCACAACCGCGATGTGGAAGCGTTAGTAAGAGCAAAAATGACTGAAGAAATGTGGCAACAGCTGGGACAACGAGACAGGGACGGCACTTGGTGTGCGATGATAACCCCCACTGTTGCCAATCGGAGGCAGAATATCAGGCGTTTAAAGCAGACCTAACTCGGGTAGCAGGAACAATACCCATAAACTGGGGAATAATCATGGGGGGGTCACTCAAAACAAGGGGAGTCCGCACAGGACTATGCAGAGCGAAAATGGTTGAACTTCCCAGCGTATTCGGGAATACTGAGCCCCACCAGGGATAATCAAGTATTCCTGAAAATATACAAAGACGGGTTGAGTACTGCACACCTCGACGTATTATAAACAGGGCTAGTCACAAGGCCAAACTATGACCACTTGTCCAGATGGGCATCTGAGTTGGATGCTACTCAGAAAAGGAAAGTAGCAGCGATAGAAGCACATGTGGCTGCAGTGGCAGCAGCTGTGGAAGGAATGAGTAAGCCCCCTTGACGTGTTTTAATTGTGGAAAAGAAAGCCACTTTAGTAGAGAGTGCCAGCAGAAAAAAGGGGCTCAAGGGAGGGGTGGACAATCAAGGCCAGAGTGCCAGAACTGTGACAAACTAGGCCACACAGTGAGGATATGCTGGGCTAAGGGGGGAGGAGGAAGGACAGGGACCCGGACAGATTAGAGCAGTCCCAGGTGAAGGACCACCTCTGACCAGGGGAGAAGTGGTAGTGAGCACATGCTGGGCTAAGGGGGGAGGGGGAAGGACAGGGACCAGGACAGATTAGAGCAGTCCCAGGTGAAGGACCACCTCTGACCAGGGGAGAAATGGTAGTGAGCACATGCTGGGCTAAGGGGCGAGGGGGAAGGACAGGGACCAAGACAGATTAGAGCAGTCCCAGGTGAAGGACCACCTCTGACCAGGGGAGAAGTGGCAGTGAGGATATGCTGGGCTAAGGGGGGAGGGGGAAGGACAGGGACCCGGACAGATTAGAGCAGCCCCAGGTGAAGGACCACCTCTGACCAGGGGAGAAGTGGTAGTGAGGATATGCTGGGCTAAGGGGGGAGGGGGGGAAGGACAGGGACCCGGACAGATTAGAGCAGTCCCAGGTGAAGGACCACCTCTGACCAGGGGAGAAGTGGTAGTGAGCACATGCTGGGCTAAGGGGGAAGGGGGAAGGACAGGGACCAGGACAGATTAGAGCAGTCCCAGGTGAAGGACCACCCCTGACCAGGGGAGAAATGGTAATGAGCACATGCTGGGCTAAGGGGGGAGGGGGAAGGACAGGGACCCGGACAGATTAGAGCAGTCCCAGGTGAAGGACCACCTCTGACCAGGGGAGAAGTGGTAGTGCTCCTTAGAGAAGCTCAGCGGCCTTCGCGGCCAACCCCCCCACAAGAGACGCTTTCTAACGAGTACATCACAAGTGTGCTACGGTTGGCAGCCACCCAATAGGGGTTACCGGCCCCCAGTGAAGATGTGGGATCACAAAGAGAGGACGCAAGAATGTTTGTTAGCGCAGTGTTAGAGGATCGGCAGTGCGAGATGCTGATAGACACAGGAGCATCAATATCCATAACTAATCGAGACTTACCCCTTACCAAGGAAACGATCAGCATACAAGGAGTGGGAGGAGGTAACAGAAAGGCAACTTTAAGAGAAATTGTACTATTGGAAGTGTTATATATGCAGACTCTCTGTGTAGTCACTGTATAGTTGCATAAGATGGGGACTTGTTATCTGATGTACTTTCAATAAGGTTTACACTGTGTATATACTATGCTGGCACCACTAGAGGGTGCAACTGGTGGGGACCGGGGTTTCCTGCCCCTGTGGCAGAGACTGTCCACCAGATGGCATTGTGGTGGGAAACCTGAGGGTCACCTGTACAGGTGTGCAGGGCACAGTATAAAAGGCTGCCCACCAAGCTTGTGCCTCACTCTAGAGTTACAAATAAAGGACCAAGGTCACTACAGTTTGAGTACAACACATTGCCTCGTGGAGTCATTCACAGACATAACAACTGGCGATGAGAATACAGAATTTCATGCAATTATGGCTACCTTTGACACACTAAAAGACTTTGTAGAGGGTGATGATTGGGATGCCTTCACGGAAAGCCTCAAGCAATATTTCATGGCAAACGACCTGGCAGGGGAGACGGACACATTGGCGGAGAAGCGCAAGGCTATACTGCTGCCCAGTTGTGGGCCCGAGGTCTACCGCCTCATCAGGGACTTGCTGGCACACACGAAGGCCAAGGATAAGACATACAATGAGCTGATTGAACTAATTCGTGACCAGCTAAAACCAAAACAGAGCATCCTCACGGCCAGGCACAGGTTCTACACTCACCGCAGACCTGAGGGCCAGGAGATTGCAAAATAAGCTGCCTACTTCAGGAGATTTGCGGCACCGTGTGATTTTGGCACGCACCTCAAGCATTGCGAAACATCTTCGTTATAGGAATTGGCCACGAGGGCCTCCTTCACAAGCTATTATCTGTCGACACCACAGTCAACCTGCAGAAGGCCATCAGCATCAGTCAGGCATTCATGACCCCGACCTGCAGCACCAAGCAAATTATTCATCCTGTGGGTCTCAAACCCGGCAAGTACTGTACACAGAATGGTGCCTTTCACAGGCAAGTCTGTAGAACGCAGCTCTGCCCAGGGCAGAGAGCACAGACCTCAGGGTTCCAGGACTCAGAGTCTGCCGAGGGGTGCTAATCGAGTAGCACCATGCTGGCGTTGTGGAGGAAAGCATAGGGCTCACCAGTGTCGTTTTGCTGAGTATATCGGCAAAGCCTGTAACATGAAGGGCCACCTCCAGCGTATGTATAAAAGAAATACGACTCATCGTCTAGCTGAGGAGTCGGTAGATGACTTTGAATCCAGTGGGGAGTCTGATGATTTGGCCAGAGAGGCAGCTCAGCCCCAAGAAGAAGTGTATGGAATGTATACCCGCACCACCGATTGTCCTCCAGTGAAGATGGAAGTCGAGATAAACGGCATTCTATTCTTCATGGAAGTGGACACGGGAGCGAGCCAGTCAGTGATGAGCCAGGATGCCTTTGAGAGGCTATGGATTGAAAAACGACCCGAGCTGGTTCCAGTACAGGAAAAGTTGTGCACCTACACCAAGGAGCTGATCCCAGTCCTGGGTAGTGCGGATGTAAGTGTAATCCATAATGGCGTGGTGCACAAGTGACCTCTGTGGATTGTTACAGGTGATGGTCCAACGTTACTCAGAAGAAGGTGGATGGGGAAGATCCAGTGGAAATGGGAAGACCTCTTCACTCCAGCAATTGATGTCCCCCGTGCTGAGAGGCAGAGCAAAACCTCACCTTCACTTGGGCCAGGCACCAGAGAACAGACCAGTGCAGCACCTGAGGCACAGACCGTCCATCACGGCTGCGTGGACCGACCTAAAAGTACCTTCCCAGCTCCAGTGGCAGGACTCCTGGGGAGGAAGATCGAATTTACAGGCACGCTTCCAGCTTTTGTGGCAGAATCGCGGGAGAGAAGGATCAAGGCAGTCGACCTCGAGGACAGAGGCAAGATGGCGTCCCTGCTGCAGTGAGGGGCAGCGTGGCTGAAAAAAAAGATGTCCGCGGCCAGACCACGAGGTGCAACGCTGAGGGACCAACACGTGGTGTCCAACAAAGGATCTGATTGGGGTAAAGCCAGCAGGGTTCTCTTAAAGGAAACCTGCAACCAACTGAACTTAAAGAGACATTGTATGCATGGCAATCAATGCATCGGTACCATTACTAATATAAAGAACTAAATGTTGTTGTGAGATGTCGGGAACAGAGTGTCCCCAAAAGTAGCAAGCAAGCGAATTCAGGAGGGTAAAGGCACTGATCCTGATACCCTGCCCCAGGTGTCCCCACAAGTTATAGGTCAGTGACCTCAGGAGGGTAGAGGCACTGATCCTGATACCCTGCCCCAGGTCTATCCCACAAGTTATAGGCCAGTGACCTCAGGAGGGTAAAGGCACTGATCCTGATGCCCTGCCCCAGGTGTCCCCACAAGTTATAGATCAGTGACCTCAGGAGGGTGAAGGCACTGACCCTGATGCCCTGCCCCAGGTGTCCCCACAAGTTATAGGTCAGCGACCTTAGGAGGGTGAAGGCACTGACCCTGATGCCCTGCCCCAGGTCTATCCCACAAGTTATAGGTCAGTGACCTCAGGAGGGTGAAGGCACTGACCCTGATACCCTGCCCCAGGTGTCCCCACAAGTTATAGGTCAGTGACCTCAGGAGGGTGAAGACACTGATCCTGATACCCTGCCCCAGTTGTCCCCACAAGTTATAGGTCAGTGACCTCAGGAGGGTAGAGGCACTGATCCTGATACCCTGCCCCAGGTGTCCCCACAAGTTATAGGTCAGTGACCTCAGGAGGGTGAAGACACTGACCCTGATGCCCTGCCCCAGGTCTATCCCACAAGTTATAGGTCAGTGACCTCAGGAGGGTGAAGGCACTGACCCTGATGCCCTGCCCCAGGTGTCCCCACAAGTTATAGGTCAGCGACCTTAGGAGGGTGAAGGCACTGACCCTGATGCCCTGCCCCAGGTGTCCCCACAAGTTATAGGTCAGTGACCTCAGGAGGGTGAAGACACTGATCCTGATACCCTGCCCCAGGTGTCCCCACAAGTTATAGGTCAGTGACCTCAGGAGGGTGAAGGCACTGATCCTGATGCCCTGCCCCAGGTGTCCCCACAAGTTATAGGTCAGTGACCTCAGGAGGGTGAAGGCACTGACCCTGATACCCTGCCCCAAGCCGATCCCATGCTGCAGGCATCCAATGGCATCATTCGCCAGGGACCCGGAAACGGAAATGGCACCAGTACAGGCAGTCGGCTGCCATTGCCCACCCCCCGGGTGG
Organism: Pristiophorus japonicus; assembly: GCF_044704955.1. Classification (NCBI taxonomy): domain Eukaryota; kingdom Metazoa; phylum Chordata; class Chondrichthyes; family Pristiophoridae; genus Pristiophorus; species Pristiophorus japonicus. Next base: position 1,128,461 of record NC_091977.1, read on the forward strand.
AGACGGTGCAGCCCCCAGACACAGTCCCTACCTCGGCCATGTCCGGGAGTGAAAGGTCAGATCCAGCGAGTTCCCCAAACGGGACCTGGAACAGCCAGGTTCCCAACACCGTGAGAGAGCAGGCAGAAGATTCTGCAGCACCTCAAAGGAGGACAGGGAGGCCACACACATCTGTGGCTCTGCCCACCACTAGGCAACGGTAAAGACCCTGAGTCCTGGCTAGGTGAGAGAACCAAGCCCCCCCGCTAGCAGGGGGCACAGTGTCACTATCAGACGACTAGGACCCTGTCCGGTTGCTCTAGAACCTGCGTCCTCGTATACCTGTACATACCTCAGTACTGACCATGACTGAACCATGAACGCAATCTACCCAATCCTGGCGCATGACCGTAAAACGTAACAAATGTAAGTCACTGAACCAAGGTGTCACAATACAAACTGTTTCTTTTTCTTCCTTTCTTTGTACTTGCACTGTGTCTGATCCTGTATGTTAATGTAACGGGCCAGCTGCATGATCTCGCTGTGCGGGGGGAATGGATGTATATAGCCAGGGACACACACACATGTGGATCACACCCAGAACCCACTGGAACCTCCACAGTATCATCGAACCATCCAAACTGGTCATCACTAACCCATCATCACAGGCAGTCCCTCGAAACGAGGATGACTTGCTTCCACGCCAAAAAAGGGATGAGTTCACAGGTGTTTCAATGAAGGACCTAATATTCCCGATCCCGAACTACATCCTGAAGGGTGGAAGATGCCTGTACGTGGATTTTTTTAACGTGGGGTGACCGTTGCACACCAGCCACCACACGGGGCTTGACAGAGTGAGGTCTTGGTCCAGTGGCAAGGATTAGCCAGGGAGACTGGAGACCTGCTCTGCTGCACGGGCCTAGTGCACACATATCGCAGTGTGGGCTGGTCCGTGCTGCTCCTGGGCCCTCGCCTCTTCTGGCCCTGAACTCGCGCCTCTCCTGGGCCCCGATCACGTTGCTCCACGCTCTCTCGCCGCTCCTTCGCCCCGACCTTGCTGCTCCTGATGTACCTGCCCACGCTGCAATCACCGACCTGGACCTTGATGATGTCCCTCTTCACTGCCGTCACCCTCCTGCACCAGCTCGTGCTGTACCTTGACAGCAGTAATCTGTGTCGACATTCCTGCGTCCCCGCGGCGGCTTCCAACACATCCAAGATGGCAGCGGCCGGGCTCCCGCGGCAGCTGTTGGGCACCGAGTGCCCCCCCACCCCCTGCCCGCCGATTGCCTCAGACATCCACACCTCGCGACACCGGCAGCAACAACGGCAGGCCTGAGTCCCCGTTCTACGTTACAGTCCGGACCACGGATCCTGCTCCGGCTCAAACCAGCCCACTCCAGGCCCGCTGGGACAGCGCTGGGAACTGGCCGGACACCCACTACCCAACGTTGTGGCAAAAGGACTTGGGGTTAACAGGGAGAGAGCCAAGCCAAAGCACAGCCAAGGTGCAAGGGCTATTGGCACTTATGTCTGGGGAGAGCTCAGCCAGAGCATATAGTGCAAAGGTAATTGGCACAAAGGACTTGGGGGAGAGTGATGTTATATATGCAGACTATAGATATACTCTCTGTGTAGTCACTGTATAGTTGCATCAGTTGGAGGCTTGTTTACCTAATATACTGACAATAAGGTTTACACTGTGTCTATACTATGCTGGCACCACTAGAGGGTGCAACTGGTGGAGACCAGGGTTTCCTGCCCTGGTGGCAGAGGCTGTATAAAAGGCTGCCCACAATGCATGTGCCTCACTCTGGAGTTACGGATAAAGGACCAAGGTCACTACAGTTTGAGTACAACACATTGCCTCGTGGAGTCATTCATAAGCACATCACAGACATAACAGAACAGTAGGATGTGTGTTGAGTGTCACACCGCTGACACTGGACTCCGAAACGACTGCTGCCTCACAAGGAAAGGGAGGATGGTATGTGAGCACCACGGCGATCAACATGACGGTGGGGGAATTACCCGCTGCCTATCACGATCATCGACTTCTGTTTTGTGCCAAAAGAAGTCATCGATATTCAGGGATATATCATATCCCTGATTGAAAGGAAAGTCCGTCAATGGGACGGCGGTGGACACTATCAAAACAGGGGATAAAGGTTTCGAGGAACCACAAGGACAACATGTACCCAGACAACATGTGCCATTGGGCCCACCAATTCCCTCCCCCATTCAATGAGATCATGACTGGTCTTCTGCCTCAACTCCACTTGCCTGCTCTATCCCCATATCCCTTGATTCCCTTAATAGCCACAACTCTATTGATCTCGGTCTTGAATATACTCAACGACTAAGCCTCCACAGCCCTCTGGGGTAGAGAATTCCAAAGATTCACCATCCTCTGAGTGAACATTTCTCCTCAATGCTTCATGTTTTCATTACTGATGCTTTGCTTTTGGATGGATAGTCCACTTAAAGTCTCTCTTAACTTTGCATAATTCTACAAAAAAAAGTGTTGTTTTAATTGAGCTGGTGCAGAATTTGGGATACTCAAAGCCATGACCGATTGGCCTGTGCTTTCCACTCTGTGCTCACAGCCTCTGACTTTCTTACTATTAAAGTGAAAACACACAACAGAAATCACAGATTGGCGAATGCAAAAGCAGAAAAAGTCGTCCAATATCGCCACTGATTCGATATAGAGGGCAGTGACCTATATTAGCAGCAGAGTTATTGTGGTCCACATTTGTTGCTCAGCAAACATCACTAAAACAGGTTGGGGGTGCAATTGGACGAGGGCAGGAATGTAAATTAGTCGATATCACATCGTTCATCTGGGATACTCTCCGCCCGATAGTCAGTTCTGCAGAGAGATCATCGACCTGAAACATTATCTGTTTCTCTCTTCACAGACGCTGCCTGACCCGCTGAGTATTTCCAGCATTGTTTGTATTCCCAATTTCCAGCCTCCGTGGTATTTTTTCAGTTCCATTGACTTCAATACAACAATCGGGCGTGTTGTATAACAGTCGGCAAACACCATTCTGCCCCTTGTGTGTCCTCAGCCATGTCCACTTTCTCCCCCATTGTTTTCTGGCTGTGGGCCCATTAACGGCCTCTTTCCCTCAGTTCACAAAGTGCTTCATTGACGATCGAAATAACCTGAAGATATGACAGTTCTTTAAAAGGACCAGCTCTTTCTATCGGTGTGTGATGTAAAAGATTCAGTTCACACAAGCGGCCTGTACCCAGGGTCAGATTTACTGCACCTGTAAAGTTTATTGAAGTCACTATTACTCTCATATATTTACAATATCTGAAACTCTGGAGAAATTATGTTTGGCTTAAAAGGTAGAATTACAGTTGGCTTCAAACTATCAGGCAATGCACCAAATAAAGACTTGATCAAATCGTAACTTTCTGGGAATGTTCCTCTCGAAAATAAGGGGGTGACATTAACCCCCTGTCCAGCAGCTACTGGGCAATGTCATTAAAATTGCCCCTCAGACCGTCGTGTTGTGTTGTCGCTCCAATCCCACATGCTCCCACCTTAACTGGGCTGTTTCTTAGGTAACGCCCAGGTACCTGGAGTGGGAGTTGTCTCACTATTTGCAAATCAAGAGCCTGCCGTTAGGACATGATGGCATTTTAACTGGTAACTGATTGCAGCAACTCCACTCAGTAAACCTTCTTGGGGAAGAAGCGAAAGCCTCAAATTAATCAATTTTAACTTATCTTTAGGAGTCAGGTCTAGGCCTCTGATGTCCTGGGCTCTGCCGTTTGAACCCGTTATACCCCACGGAACCCCTGCCATCCCTCCCTTGCAACTTTGTTCAGTGCCAGTGGGTTGCCTCTAGGCCACACAATCTTCACCTGCTGGGGGGCAGCCCCTCCTCCATTGCCAGGGGGCAGCCCCTCCCCCATTGCCGGGGGGCAGCCCCTCCCCCATTGCCGGAGGGCAGCCCCTCCCCCATTGCCGGAGGGCAGCCCCTCCCCCATTGCTGGGGGGCAGCTGGCTGGTGAGATGTAAATGAGGCCCAGAGGTTAAAATTGCCCGAGTGTGGGCAGTGGTGGGGGAAGTGTTTGAGGCATGGGGAGGGGTAGGAGCTAAGGAGGGGGTTGAGGTGTGCGGGAGGGGTGAGCGTGGGTGAGGGGTTTGAGGTGGGGAGTGGGGGAGGGGTTTTTGGTATGGGGAGGGGTGTGTGTGGGGGGGAGGTTGAAGTGTGAGGGACGGGTTTGAGCTGTGGGGGTGGGATTTGAGCTGTGGGGGTGGGGTTTGAGCTGTGGGAGTGGGGTTTGAGGTATGGGGGAGGGGTTTGAGATGTGGGAGAGGGGTTTGAGGTATGGGGGAGCGGTTTAAGATGTGGGGGAGGGGGTTGAGGTATGGGAGAGGGGTTTGAGGTGTGGGGGAGGGTTTTGAGATGTGGGAGAGGGGGTTGAGGTATGGGAGAGGGGTTTGAGGTGTGGGGGAGGGGTTTGAGGTATGGGAGAGGGGTTTGAGATGTGGGGGAGGGTGTTAAGATATGGGAGAGCGGTTTGAGGTGTGGGAGAGGGGGTTGAGGTATGGGAGAGGGGTTTGAGGTGTGGGAGAGGGGGTTGAGGTATGGGAGAGGGGTTTGAGGTGTGGGAGAGGGGGTTGAGGTATGGGAGAGGGGTTTGAGGTGTGGGAGAGGGGGTTGAGGTATGGGAGAGGGGTTTGAGATGTGGGGGAGGGGGTTGAGATATGGGAGAGGGGTTTGAGGTGTGGGAGAGGGGGTTGAGGTATGGGAGAGGGGTTTGAGGTGTGGGAGAGGGGGTTGAGGTATGGGGGAGGGGTTTGAGGTGTGGGGGAGGGTTTTGAGGCTCGCCCCGCCTGTTAGAAACATGCTTCAATTTAAAATTAACCAGAGTCACATGTCTACAACACTTGTGTTTCCCTTGGGTAAATTGTTAAATCATTCACTGATTTTTTCGCATTAAAGGAGATGTTGTTAAAGTTATGACTGGCCTGTGTCTCACTTCACTTTCACTCCAACTCCTTATCCTCACAGCTCATCGGCCATTATTTACAGCGGCCATCTATTTTGGGGCAGAGTCAGTTTACACCAGCCTGCGAGAATAACATGTACATGGTACAGACCTGGATTGTGGGAACACAGTCTTATCAGAAGTAGGAATCATTCTTCAGGCATTGATGGGAAATCTTGATTTCACTTCAACCAAAGTCTTGCATGGACCAGATGGATCTCCCTTTGCAACATTTCTTGTCGTGCTATATTAACCATACTGTTGTAGTCAATGCTTCTCTGAGCTTTTCTCCTTGTTCCTCCTAAGGTACAGATTTGCCATCTGACTCATTCTGCCTCTTACCCACATCCTCAACGTGTTGAAGTCAAGATATAAATACACTGCCATTGACTAAAAGCTAAGCAACAGCTTCAAAAGAAAGTTGCCACACAATCAGAAAGACCAACAACTCCCAAGCCACCCTGAATGTGAGTGTACAATGTGTGTGGTCATTTATGCTGCAAAGTGCACCCAAAATTATTACTCATCGTGAACGAGAAAAGTCAGAAGTTTATGAAAGTTTTAGGAGAGCACCAGTTTCGAAGGCACAAGATTTAATTTTTTGACCATTTTTCAGAATTTTAAATTCTAGAGTGAAAATGGACATTGATTTTATTTACATTAAAAATGGAGCAATCTGAGGATCATCTTGAATAAAACCTACCCTTGTCTGTAGGGGCCGGCACCCCGAGAGTGGGAAGCTGCCCCTCTGTACTGCCAGCCACCCTGTGGGGCCACAGGCCCTCGGGACAGGGTCAACGCTGGGCCATGCTGACAATGGGAAATCCCATCCCCTGCACTTCCATCAGGGGCAGGAGCCTCCAGCAATTTCAGGCCCCGTATAAAAGTAATTCGACATAAAAAGTCGATTTTTAATTTTGAGTTTTTAGTCGGGGTGTGGTGAAAAATGGCCGCATTAGATGGAACTGACACTAGTAAATAAGGATAACAGCAGTCGATGCATTGTTGAGTGAACTAATTCAATGCTGGTGGCTGTTAATGGGATGAATTTATCCAAATTAACCCAGTCGGGAACAGAAAAATTTGAGCTTAAGCAATACATTGCGCAGTTGAATCATCATTGTTGGTTATTACACTTCTGAGATATTAATTGAGTGGGCAACAAAATTACGTGCAACATCCAATTAATTTCCATAATGTAGCCGATGTTTGTGTTTACATAGCGTCTGCAGAAGCGTTGTTGAAGCAATGTTAAAAGAACCATTTCTATTGCAAGTTATCATTCATAAGTTATGTTCATGTTTGAAAAGCGTGCTGCAATGATTGTGATAAATCAGAGCAGATACCAGGAAGAAAGCTCCATATCTGTTCTCAGGTAAAAATATAAATTCCCAAAATGTTATGTTCCACATATCGAACTCCAAGCTCTTCCTCTCTGTCCTGTGCAACTCATGTATAGTCTGCTTGTGCTATTTGTGCATAGATGACAGATGAACCATCTTCCTTTGAAGGAGCCAGGTTCTGCAAGAGAGAAATTAACCATTTATAATAATGTGATCTATTATTGCATCTCTTAACATCAGATAACAACTTTACAAATTTGTTGCCGTTATTAATATTGTCGGTTGTGTGATTTCACCAATAGGGATTGATATACTTACAGGATCTGAAGATTGTTTATTGCACTGCGTACCGTGTCTGGACCCTGTGATAATTGCAAATATCACAATTAAAGGATGACATTGATCGATTGCTCTAACAATAAAACCTGACTAACGGTGAACCAATGGCCCGGAAATCCCGGACTCCCTGAGTCCGTACGGAGCGTCTACGCAATACGCAATGCGCTGAGACCGGCTTTTCCGATCTGTCAAGTTTCTTGCTTGACAGATCTCGCACATCTCGGGAGCGAGGATATTTGTACGGGCAGGATTGTGGGATTTACCCATATCTTTCCCGGCAAATATCCTCAAAACTCTCGCGCCTGATAAAACCAGGTGCATAGCCCACTGTTACAGGCATAAGAGTTTTAAAACACACAAACACATTGTAAAATAACATTTTAAAAATACGTATTATTGTTAAAACCCTCCCCACTACAGTAAGTTTATTTTAAACTATAATTTTAAAAACTTTTTTAAAAATTGGAAAAATATTTTTAAAATACATAAATAATTTAAAATTAAATTAATAAAAATATGTTTTTAATATTTTATAATAATAACTTTTATTATTGCATATTAGTGTTTTGGGGAGGGTTCTCATTCATAATAATGGGAATATACTTTACCTGATTGGCTGCCCAGAGCCATGTGACTCCAGCTCCCGGCCTGCGCACGTCCCGATGTGAGCACACTCCGTTGCGCAAGAAGAGGAGACCTCAAGTCCGGGATCTCTGGCGGGCATTCGACCAAAAGGTAAGTGCGCATCTTCTGTCCTATTGGTAGTCGAACGCCCACGAAGAAGAAACCGGGAATTCTGGGCCAACTTACTGCATTTCACTGGGACAGCCAATGATCAGCAAGACAGTGATTGACAGTGAACCCAGTTGTCCTCTGTATGACTCAGATCCACACTGAGCCCTGCATTTACACAGTGAGCCACAGGGGTGGTCATTAATGAACAAAGCTCCTTCTGTGATTGTTGGGAGATTACATGACCCACTGCTATCTCGGTCCGGTGCTGTCCCAGGTGAGGGCAGACCAGGCACTCTGGACATTCTGCATTTCTGGGTCACTGGAAGTCGTCAGGTTGGTTGTGAGGCGCTGGCTGAATAGGGCTTTCTTCGCAGGATCTTTGAGTGCTCCAGCGTTGATTTTCCTGCGGCATTGTTTCTGTTGCTGCCGCTGTTTTGGGGCTACATTGATGGAAATGACTGAGCGGATTAGACGGTGGTCCGTCCAGCAGTTGTCAGCTCCTGTCATGGCGCGGGTGATGCGCACATCCTTGCGATCCCTCGCTAAGACGATGATGTAGTCGAGCAGATGCCAGTGCTTGGAGCGAGGGTGTTGTCAGGAGGCCTTGTACTTGTCTCTCTGACCGAACAGGGTGTTGGTGATGACAAGACCATGCTTTGACCATTTCGCCAGGTGGAGGGTACCGCTGGAGTTGGTTTTCCCTACCCCTTCTCTCCCGATCACTCCTCCCCAGAGGTCTGTGTCCTTTCCGACCCTGGTGTGAAATTCGGCGAGAAGGATCAGCTTGTCGCCCGGTGGGACTTGGGACAGGGATTGTTCGAGGCTGGACGAGAATTCTTCTTTGGTCTTGTCTGTAGCTTCCAGTGTTGGGGCGAACGCACTGATGACATAGCGCACTGGTTCCAGGCTAGGGTGAGCCGAAGGGTCATGAGACGTTCACTAATCCCGCAGGGGGAGTCTCTGAGACGGCCCACCAGCTCGTTTTTTATGATGAAGCCAACCCCATGGAGGCGGTGATCTTCTTCTGGCTTCCCTTTCCAGAAGAAGGTGTAGCCACCACCTTGTTCTTTGAGTTGACCTTCCCCTGCCCACTGAGTCTCGCTAAGGGCAGCGATGTCTATGTCGAAGCGTTTGAGTTCCTGGGCAACGATAGCAGTACGGCATTCAGGTCTGTCGCTGTTGGGGTTGTCTATGAGGTCCTGACATTCCAGGTCCCAAACTTCATTTTAACACCAGCCACCACACTGGCCGACCCGGCTCCTGGGCCCGACCTCACTCCTGGGCCCTGACCTCACTCCTCGGCCCCGACCTCTCTCCTGGGCCATACCTCACTCCTGGGCCCTGACCTCACTCCTGGGCCCCGACCCGGCTTCTGGGCCCCGACCTCACTCCTGGGCCCTACCCTCATTCCTGGGCCCTGACCTCACTCCTGGGCCCCGACCTCACTCCTGGGCCCCGACCTCACTCCTGGGCCCCGACCTCACTCCTGGGCCCTGACCTCACTCCTGGGCCCCGACCTCACTCCTGGGCCCCGACCTCACTCCTGGGCCCCGACCTCACTCCTGGGCCCCGACCTCACTCCTGGGCCCTACCCTCATTCCTGGGCCCTGACCTCACTCCTGGGCCCCGACCTCACTCCTGGGCCCCGACCTCACTCCTGGGCCCCGACCTCACTCCTGGGCCCTACCCTCACTCCTGGGCCCTGACCTCTCACCTGGGCCCCGACCTCACTCCTGGGCCCCGACCTCGCTCCTGGGCCCCGACCTCACTCCTGGGCACCGACCTCACTCCTGGGCCCCGACCTGGCTCCTGGGCCCCGACCTCACCCCTCCCGACCCGGCTCCTGGGCCCTGACCTCACTCCTGGGCCCGACCTCACTCCTGGGCCCTGACCTCACTCCTGGGCCCGACCTCACTCCTGGGCCCCGAACTCACCCCTCCCGACCCGGCTCCTGGGCCCTGACCTCACTCCTGGGCCCGACCTCACTCCTGGGCCCTGACCTCACTCCTGGGCCCTGACCTCACTCCTGGGCCCTGACCTCACTCCTGGGCCCCGACCTCACCCCTCCCGACCTGGCTCCTGAGCCCCGACCTCACTCCTGGGCCCCGACCTCACCCCTCCCGACCCGGCTCCTGGGCCCTGACCTGACTCCTGGGCCCTGACCGCTCTCCTGGGCCCCGACCTCACTCCTGGGCCCTGACCTCACTCCAGGGCCCTGACCTCGCTCCTGGGCCCCGACCTCGCTCCTGGGCCCCGACCTCACTCCTGGGCACCGACCTCACTCCTGGGCCCCGACCTCACTCCTGGGCCCTGACCTCACTCCTGGGGCCCGACCTCACCCCTCCCGACCCGGCTCCTGAGCCCCGACCTCACTCCTGGGCCCCGACCTCACCCCTCCCGACCTGGCTCCTGGACCCTGACCTGACTCCTGGGCCCTGACCTCACCCCTCCCGACCCGGCTCCTGGGCCCCGACCTCACTCCTGGGCCCTGACCTCACTCCTAGGCCCGACCTCACTCCTGGGCCCCGACCTCACTCCTGGGCCTCGACCTCACTCCTGGGCCCCGACCTCACTCCTAGGCCCGACCTCAATCCTGGGCCCCGACCTCACTCCTGGGCCCCGACCTCACTCCTGGGCCCCGACCTCACTCCTGGGCCCCGACCTCACTCCTGGGCCCCGACCTCTCTCCTGGGCCCCGACCTCACTCCTGGGCCCCGACCTCGCTCCTGAGCCCCGACCTCACTCCTGGGCCCCGACCTCACTCCTGGGCCCTGACCTCACTCCTGGGCCCCGAACTCACTCCTGAGCCCCGACCTCACTCCTGGGCCCCGACCTCACTCCTGGGCCCCAACCTCACTCCTGGGCCCTGACCTCACTCCTGGGAACCGACCTCACTCCTGGGCCCCGACCTCACTCCTGGGCCCCGACCTCACTCCTGGGAACCGACCTCACTCCTGGGCCCCGACCTCACTCCTGGGCCCCGACCTCACTCCTGGGCCCCGACCTCACTCCTGGGCCCTGACCTCACTCCTGGGCCCCGAACTCACTCCTGAGCCCCGACCTCACTCCTGGGCCCCGACCTCACTCCTGGGCCCCAACCTCACTCCTGGGCCCTGACCTCACTCCTGGGAACCGACCTCACTCCTGGGCCCCGACCTCACTCCTGGGCCCCGACCTCACTCCTGGGAACCGACCTCACTCCTGGGCCCCGACCTCACTCCTGGGCCCCGACCTCACTCCTGGGCCCCGACCTCACTCCTTGGTACTGCCACCCCCCACCACCCACTCCCCACACACACGGCTCACCTCCCCCCGGGCCATACTGCCCTCCGCCCCCCCCCTACACACACCGGCTCACCTCCCCCGGGCACCCCCCCCCGCCCACACACACACACGGCTCACCTCCCCCGGGCCATACTGCCCTCCGCCCCCCCCCCCCACACACACGGCTCACCTCCCCCGGGCCGTACTGCCCCCCCCCACACACACACACACGGCTCACCTCCCCCGGGCCGTACTGCCCCCCCCCACACACACACACACGGCTCACCACCCCCGGGCCGTACTGCCCCCCCCACACGCACACACACACACGGCTCACCTCCCCCAGGCCGTACTGCCCCCCCCCACACACACACACACACGGCTCACCTCCCCCGGGCCATACTGCCCTCCGCCCCCCCCCCCCACACACACGGCTCACCTCCCCCGGGCCCCCCCCCCCCCACACACACACGACTCACCTCCCCCGGGCCCCCCCCCCCCCACACACACACGACTCACCTCCCACGGGCCCCCCGCCCCACACACACACACGGCTCACCTCCCCCGGGCCGTACTGCCCCCCCCCACACACACACACACACGGCTCACCTCCCCCCGGGCCCCCCCCCCCCACACACACACACGGCTCACCTCCCCCAGGCCGTACTGCCCCTCCCCCGCCCGCCGGGTACCTGACACCGAATGTCCCGGCAGGGCGCTGGATGCTGGCCCCCGGCTCGGAAATGCTTTCTGCCGCCATTACCGCCCCTCCGGGGAAAAAACAGAGGCAGCAACGAGTTTTATTACCCAGCATTAACATTCCTCACCTTGAAGAACACAAAACTGAGAGAAAAAAATAGCAATATTGGGTTTCATTACCTGGTGAACTTGTCTGAAAAGCGATGGATCCGTAATGAATATCTTCTCTTTCTGTGTCTGCAGAGAATAAGATGGAGATAAAGAATTTGCATCGATATATATATCGCGGCTGGCCATATCCCAAAGCAAGTAATGATCACTGTTAAAGTGGAAGTCCTGTTGTCAGGTAAACAAACACCATTCAAGGTCCCACAAGCAGGAAATGAGATAACAACCAGTTCATCTCTTGTGGTGGTGTTGGTTGAGGGAAGAATTATGTCAGGACAACACCCTGCTCACCATCAATAGATACAATTATATCTTTAACATTCACCAAAAAAGGTCTTAACTGAAAGGCAGCACTTTTGAAAATGCAGCAATCCCCTGAAGTGTCAGTGAAGAGTACGGGCTCGATGGGCCGAATGGCCCCCTGTGCTGTAACCATTCTATGATTCTGTGAAAGTCTGAAGTGGGGCTTGAACCCACAAGTTCCTGCCCCCAAAATGACAAGTTGACTCATAAATTGGAGAATGAACAAAGTGGTTCTGTGGCTGCAGATTTACTAAACAAGTTAAATGAAAAGCATTGCTCACGGATCAGGACTTTTCCCATTTGATTCTCTTTTCTCCCACCTCTCCTGACTCTCACTGGGCTCTGGGTCCACAAGGCCTGACAGCCCTCCAGTCTATAACTCAAATGTTGGTGCTTCATGTGTGAGCCTGGATATGAAGTGTTGGGAAGCTCTCGGATCATGTGGAGTCTCAAACTGAGCGGGATCCTGACATCCGCACTTGTTGCTACTTGTTTACTTTCTTTTAGTGATTCATATTGTTTCTAAACAGCCATTCCTATTGCAAACTTGTGATATACACAATCAGTAAAGTGACTGAATAAATAGGTTTCTGTATTGTGCGTGAAACCTTTTATAGTGGACCAGCATCACAAAGATCTATTTTACTGAAGATTGTTCAAGTATTTCAGAGTCTAACATTACATATCTGGAGAGCTCCTGAGCCAAAGTATGAAACTAGAAACAACATTTTATGAACTCTGACAGTTGCTATGTTAACAATCCCTACACAGAGAGAACCACATAATATGATTCATCTGCTCACCGTCTACTTTTGCCTTTCTATTGACAGTTGTATTTTCAGCCACACGACTTGTCTCAGGCACCGGCATCTCGGTAACACCTGGAAAATATATTTTTATGATGAAGACATTAGCATGGCCTGATTTTCAGAAAGCTGTATCAGGTATTTCTACAAAAGCTTCTCCATTGCGAATGAGATATATTGGAATGATCAGCAAAGTGGGATCAGTCCTTCAGAGAAAGCAATATTGCCTAGAAAAGATATTCACGTTATACTGAATCTTTGGCATTAGATGTTACGAGTGGATTTAGAAACACTGGAGTATTTGTGACGTGTGCTCGAGGTATTTAAGGGTTGTAGCATGATAGTTTAGTAAATGTGTGACCACGCTTTTGGAGGGGAAGAGGACTCAAAATACAGCTATTAATCAGAATATAAAGTAGTGAGAATACCACCACAGGTCGGGGTTATAAATAGAGCTGGAGCACTGGGCCCTGGAACATCATGGGCTGTCCCGACCTGTGTGAGAACATCACCGCAGGTCGGGTTTATAAATAGAGCTGGAGCACTGGGCCCTGGAACATCATGGGCTGTCCCGACCTGTGTGAGAACATCACCACAGGTCGGGGTTATAAATAGAGCTGGAGCACCGGGGCCTGGAACATCATGGGCTGTCCCGACCTGTGTGAGAACATCACCACAGGTCGGGGCTATAAATAGAGCTGGAGCACTGGGCCCTGGAACATCATGGGCTGTCCCGACCTGTGTGAGAACATCACCACAGGTCGGGGCTACAGAGCTGGAGCACTGGGCCCTGGAACATCATGGGCTGTCCCGACCTGTGTGAGAACATCACCACAGGTCGGGGCTATAGAGCTGGAGCGCTGGGGCCTGGACCATCATGGGCTGTCCCGACCTGTGTGAGAACATCACCACAGGTCGGGGCTATAGAGCTGGAGCACCGGGGCCTGGACCATCATGGGCTGTCCCGACCTGTGTGAGAACATCACCACAGGTCGGGGCTATAGAGCTGGAGCGCTGGGGCCTGGACCATCATGGCTGAGGTACGGCAAATGAGGATACGGGGCCCAGAAGAGCCGAGGGCCCAGGGGCAACACGGGCCAAGCCCACACTGCGATATGTGTGCGCACTAGGTCTGTGCAGCAGAGCAGGTCTCCAGTCGTCCTGGTTAACCCTTGCCACTGGATAAAGACCTAGCTCTGTCAAGACCGTGTGGTGCCTGATGTACAACGTCACCACACGTTAAAAAAATTTACACACAGGCATCTTCCACCCCCTCAATTGGAGATCAGGACTGGAACATCGGGTCCTTCATTGAAACATCAGTGAACTCATGTGGAAGCAAGTCATCCTGGTTCCAGGGATGAGATGATGATGAATTGAGATACATGGCTAACTATAAGTGAGATTTAAACTAATGCAGGTTGCATTGTTGTGTGATGTGATTTCTGAATGTTTATAGTTTGTGCAATGAGAAAGGGTTAATTAATAACCTTGTAGTAAAGGGGCCTTTAGGGAAGAGTGAACATAATATGATAGAATTTTATATTAAGTTTCATTGTGATTTAGTTAAATCCGAAACTAGGGTCTTCAATCTAAACAAAGCAAACCACGTAGGTATGAGGGGCGGGTACTGAGGGAATGATCAGCCATGATCTTATCGAATGGTGCTGCAGGCTCGAAGGGCCGAATGGCCGACTCCTGCACCTATTTTCTATGTTTCTATGTTTCTATGAGTTGGCTAAGATAGATTGGGAAATGACATTAAAAGGTATGACAGTAAACAAGCAATGGCTGACATTTAAAGAACTAATACATCATTTACAACAAACACACATTCCTTTAAGGCACAAAAACCCCACAGGAAAAGTGGTCCAACTGTGGCTAACAAGAGAAGTTAAAGATAGTATTCGATCAAAGGATGAGGCTTATAATGTTGCCAAAAAGAGCAGTAAGCCTGAGGATTACGAGGGTTTTAAAATTCAGCAAAGGAGGACCAAGAAATTGGCGAAGAAAGGGAAAATAGAATGTGAGTAAACTGGCAAGAGACATAAAAGCAGACTGTAAAAGCTTCTATAGGTATGTAAAAAGGAAAAGGTTAGTGAAAGTAAATGTGGGTCCCTTATAGGCTGAGACAGGAGAAATTATAATGGGGAATATGGAAATGACAGAGAAAATAAGCAAATACTTTGTGTCCATATTCTCACAGAAGAAGATGTAAAAAACCTCCCTGGAGTGGAGAACCAAAGATCCAATGAGAATCTATGGAAGTAACCCTACTTTTTAAGAAAGGAAGGAGAGAGAAAGCGGGGAACTACAGACCAGTTAACCTGACATCAGTCGGAGGGAAAATGATAGAATCTATTATTAAGGATGTGGAAACAGGGCACTTAGAAAATATTAATAGGATTGGGGAAAGGCAACTTTGATTTAAGAAATGGAATTCATGTTTGACAAATCTGTTGAGTTTTTTGAGGTTGTATCTCGCAGAATAGATGAGGGGGAACCAGTGGATGTGGTGTATTTGGATTTCAGAAGACATTCGATAAGTTGCCACACAAGAGGTTACTAAACAAGATTAGTGCTCATGGTATTGTGGATTATATACTGGAATGGATTGAAGATTGATTAACCGTCAGAAAACAGGGAGTAGGAATAAACGTGCCATTTTCGGGTTGGCAGACTGTAACTAGTGGAGTACCGCAAGGATCGGTGCTGGGCCCCAGCTCTTCACAATCTATATCAATGATTTAGATGAGAAGACTAAATGTTATATACCCAAGTTTGCTGAAGATACAAAGCTCGGTGGGAATGTAAGTTGTAAGGAGGATTCAAAGAGGCTTCAAGCGGATATACAGACAGGCTGAGTGAGTGGGCAAGAACATGGCAAATGGGATATATTGTGGAGAAAAGTGAAGTTATCCACTTTGGTAGGAAACATAGAAAAATATTTTTTAAACAGTGAGAGATTGGGAAATGTTGGTGTTCAGAGGGACCTGGGTGTCCTGGTACACAAATCACTGAAAGTTAACATGCAGGTACAGCAAGAAATTAAAAAAGCAAACGGTATGTTGCCCTTTATTGTAAGAGGATTTGAGTATAAGATTAAGACGTCTTACTGCAATGATATAGGGCCCTGGTGAGACCGCAACTGGAGTATTGTGTACAGTTTTGATCTATTACCTAAGGAAGGATATACTTGCCATAGAGGGAGTGCGACGAAGGTTCACCAGACTGATTCCTGGGATGGGGAGATTGAGTAGACTAGGCCTGTATTCTCTAGAGTTTAGAAGAATGAGAGGTGATGTCATTGAAACGTACAACATTCTTACAGGGCTTGATAAGGTAGATGCAGGGAGGATGTTTCCCCCGTGCTGGGGAGTCGAGAACCAGGGGTAACAGTCTCTGAATAAGGGGTCGGCCATTTAGAACTGAGATGAGGAGGAATTTCTTCACTCAGAGGGTGGTGAATCTTTGGAATTCACTAGCTTAGAGGGCTGTGGAGGCTCAGTCCTTGATTATGTTCAAGACAATGATAGAAGTATGACGTTCGGTCTGTCACTGTTGGGGTTGTCCATGAGGGTCCTGATGTTCCAGATCCCGAACTTCATTGTAAAGGGTGGAAGATGCCTGTGCGATGATTTTTTTAACGTGTGGTGGCCACTGCACACCAGCCGCCACACGGGCTTGACAGAGCGATGTCTTGGTCCAGTGGCAATGGGATCAAACACGACTGGAGACCAGGCTCCGCTACATGGGCCTAGTACATAGACACAAACATACTCCTACTGTGGGTCTGGCCTACATTCCTACTGAGCCCCTGCCTCCCTTCCTCCCTCCCTCAGGTCCTCTCGCTCTGCTTTTCAGAGATCGCAGTGTAGGTGAAGGCATCTTGGAGCAGCTTGTGAATTTGTCCATAAAATACTGACATTGTGCCCTGGGCCCCGAGGCTGCATCTCCAGCGCACTGGTCTCCTGCACTTCTCCGCTCTCTCCAGCCGCTCACGCTTTGGCCGTTAGTTCTTTACTAGTGACCACGCATATTCTGGCCTCGTGTCCCGACCTCGCTGCTGGTCCATGCTGAGCCTTCCCTGGGTCCCCACCTCCCTGTTGGCAATCCTTGCCGCCCGCAGATCCTCCGCTCCTTGCCGATCCAGCCGATCCTCCGCTCCTTGCCGCTCGCTGATCCTCCGCTCCTTGCCGATCGCCGATTCTCCGCTCCTTGCCGATCCAGCCGATCCTCCGCTCCTTGCCGCTCGCCGATTCTCCGCTCCTTGCCGCTCGCCGATTCTCCGCTCCTTGCCGCTCGCCGATTCTCCAATTCCTGCCACCCGCCGATTATCACCACCCATGGCCCCCGGCGCTACATTTTTTACTGGATTCTCGTACCTTGCCGCCGGATGTCGTCGTTGGGACACCTGTTCGTTGGGACACCTGTTCGTTGGGACACCTGTTTGTTGGGACACCTGTTCGTTGGGACACCTGTTCGTTGGGACACCTGTTCGTTGGGACACCTGTTTGTTGGGCCACCTGTTCGTTGGGACACCTGTTCGTTGGGACACCTGTTTGTTGGGACACCTGTTCGTTGGGACACCTGTTCGTTGGGACACCTGTTTGTTGGGACACCTGTTCGTTGGGACACCTGTTCGTTGGGACACCTGTTTGTTGGGACACCTGTTCGTTGGGACACCTGTTCATTGGGACACCTGTTTGTTGGGACACCTGTTTGTTGGGACACCTGTTTGTTGGGACACCTGTTCGTTGGGACACCTGTTTGTTGGGACACCTGTTTGTTGGGCCACCTGTTCATTGGGACACCTGTTTGTTGGGACACCTGTTTGTTGGGACACCTGTTTGTTGGGACAGCTGTTTGTTGGGACACCTGTTCATTGGGACACCTGTTCGTTGGGACACCTGTTCGTTGGGCCGCCACCATCCGTACTCCACGACTTACGTCGTATTACTATCATTACCCGGGAACTCAGACACTACGCCATCGACATCACCGCCCTGAGCAAGATGTGCAAAAACCCCTTTGACCACAAGGCCATAAATCAGTGGTCGGTACGTAAGGCCCTGGACGCCCTATGAAAGAAGGAGAGGGTGGACCCTGTCGGGTGGTTCCCCGAGCAGACTGTCGAACTCGTTTGGAAGAATGTCTCATCGCCAGAGCTTTCACACAAGCACCAAGGTGTAGCTTGGTTGGTGGTGAGGAGGGCCCTACCCGTCAGATCCTTCATACACAGCCGGGGTTTCAGAGACACGGCCCTCTGCCCCAGAGTTGGCTGTGGTGCGGACGAGACTGTCATCCATCTCCTTTGGGATTGCCCCTTTGCAAGGCAGGTCTGGATGGAGATGCAGTGGTTGCTGTCGAGGTTCATCCCAAGCAGCTCCGTAACACAGGACTCTGTGCTCTACGGGCTGTTCCCAGGGACACACACCGTAGACAGACATCATCAGCTGCTGGAGGGCCATCAACTCAGTGAAAGACACACTTTGGTCTTCCCGAAACTTGCTGGTCTTCCAGAGCAAGGAGATGTCCACGTCTGTGTGTTGCAGACTGGCACAATCCAAGATCCAGGAGTACGTGCTGAGGGTCACACTAACAATTGGTGCAGTCGCCGCAAAGGCACGGTGGGGAAGGGCCACAGTTTAAAGTCCTTCCACCACGGTAAACCCAGGGGCTGGAATCAGTATAAAACTCCCCTCGGGCTGTACTTGTAAACTTGTTGTATACATAGAGCACCATGTACTGAAAACACCTGTGTAGTGCCATGTATAATGCAAGGTCTGTTTCGTGATGCACGTTGGAAAGGAAAAATGTCAATGTACCGTCACCCATTCCGTGTCCTGTATCGTGACACACGTAATGTAATTTGTTGAATGTACTACAATGTATCCCGTATTGGACCGAATTGTACTTGGACTGAAAAGCAAGGAAATATATCGAACGGAACTGCCGTCAGCACCCAAATGTAGTGTATGGGATTGCTGACCACAGCTAAACGTACTGAACTGCTTTTGAATGTACTGTACAGATTTTATATGAATAAAGTATATTTTGAAATTAAAAAAGACCCTGAGCAAGACGCGTCGGGCAGGAGAAGGTCAGCTCAAGGAACAAGGTGCTGGATACACTTTCTTCTTGAAAGGCAAACCAGAAGAAGAATGCTGTTTCATAGAAACATAGAAAATAGGTGCAGGAGTAGGCCATTCGGCCCTTCTAGCCTGCACCGTCATTCAATGAGTTCATGGCTGAACATTCTACTTCAGTACCCCCTTCCTGCTTTCTCGCCATACTCCTTGATCCCCCTAGTAGTAAGGGTTGGCTTCGCCATCAAAAATGAGCTAGTGGGCCGTCTCAGAGACTCCCCCTACAGGATAAACAAACACCCCATAGCCCTTCGGCTCACCCTAACCCAGAACCAGTGTGCTACGGTCATCAGTGCATATGTCCCAAACCTGGAAGCTACTGATGAGGAATTCTACTCCAGCCTTGAACAATCCCTGTCCCGACTCCCAACGGGCGACAAGCTGATCCTCCTTGGCGACTTCAATGCCAGAGTTGGAAAGGACACAGAGCTCTGGGGAGGGGTGAGTGGCAGGGAATGGGTAGAGAAAACCAATTCCAATGGTATCTGCCTCCTGACAAAATGCTCAGAACATGGGCTTGTTATAACAAACACCTTGTTTCGTAACTACAAGGCCTCCTGGCAACACCTTCGCTCCAAGCACTGGTATCTGCTCGACTACATCATCGTTCGAGCGAGGGATCGCAAGGGTGTGCACATCACTCGCGCCATGACAGGAGCTGCTGGACGGACCACTGCCTAAACCGCTCGGTGATGTCCATCAATGTAGCCTCAAAATGCTGTGGCAACAGAATGACTGCCGCAAGAGGATCAACGCTGAAACACTCAAAGACCCGACAAAGAAAGCCCGAGTCAGCCAACATCTCATAGACAACCTGACGACTTCCAATGAACCGGAGCCGCAGAGTGTCCACAGTGCCTGGTCTGTCCTCAAGTCCACCATAATTAGCACCTGAGAAGTGACACTCGGTCACTCTACCAGAAAACATCTAGACTGGTTCGATGAGAACATAGAAAGCATAGAAAATAGGTGCAGGAGTAGGCCATTCGGCCCTTCGAGCCTGCACCACCATTCAATAAGATCATGGCTGATCATTCCCTCAGTACCACTTTCCTGCTTTCTCTCCATACCCCTTGATCCCTTTAGCCGTAAGGGCCATATCTAACTCCCTCTTGAATATATCCAGTGAACTGGCATCAACAACTCTCTGCGGCAGGGAATTCCACAGGTTAACAACTCTCTGAGTGAAAAAGTTTCTCCTCATCTCAGTCCTAAATGGCCTGCCCCTTATCCTAAGACTGTGTCCCCGGTTCTGGACTTCCCCAACATCAAGAACATTCTTCCCGCATCTAACCTGTCCAGTCCAGTCAGAATCTTATACGTTTCTATGAGATCCCCTCGCATCCTTCTAAACTCCAGTGTATAAATGCCCAGTTGATCCAGTCTCTCCTCATAAGACAGTCCAGCCATCCCTGGAATCAGTCTGGTGAACCTTCACTGCACTTGCTCAATAGCAAGAACGTGCTTCCTCAGATTAGGAGATCAAAACTGAACACAATATTCCAGGTGAGGCCTCACCAAGGCCCTGTGCAACTGCAGTAAGACCTCCCTGCTCCTATACTCAAATCCCCTAGCTATGAAGGCCAACATGCCATTTGCGTTCTTCACCGCCTGCTGTACCTGCATGCCAACCTTCAATGACTGATGAACCATGATACCTAGGTCTCGTTGCACCTCCCCTTTTCCTAATCTGCCGTCATTCAGATAATATTCTGCCTTCGTGTTTTTGCCCCCAAAGTGGATAACCTCACATTTATCGACATTATACTGCATCTGCCATGCATTTGCCCACTCACCTAACCTGTCCAAATCACCCTGCAGCCTCTTAGCATCCCCCTCACAGCTCATACCGCCACCCAGTTTAGTGTAATCTGCAAACTTGGAGATGTTACACTCAATTCCTTCATCCAAATCATTAATGTATATTGTAAAGAGCTGGGGTCCCAGCACTGAGCCCTGCGGCACTCCACTAGTCACTGCCTCCCATTCCGAAAAGAACCCGTTTATCCCGACTCTCTGCTTCTTGTCTGCAAACCAATTCTCTATCCATGCCAGAACATTAACACCCAATACCATATGTTTTGATTTTGCACACCAATCTCTTATGTGGGACCTTATCAAAGGCCTTTTGAAAGTCCAAATACACCACATCCACTGGTTCTCCCTTGTTCACTCTGCTAGTTACATTCTCAAAAAATTCCAGAAGATTTGTCAAGAACGATCAGGAGATCCAGGAGCTAATAAACCGCAAATACAAGGCATTTTTGAATTGAAACAACTCCACAATTGGAGTGAAAGAAAGCAGACTTACAGACAACTGAAGGCCGAGGTCCAATGAAAATCTCACGACCTAAAGAATAAACAGTGGCTGGAAAAAGCGCGAGAGATCCAGCATGTAACCGATAATCACGAGGTGCATGGAATTTTTAGCGCCATCAAGTCCACCTACGGCCCAAGCACTCAAGGTCCAATACCACTGAGAGTCAAGGAGAGGTTAGAAAGGTCAATGCCCGCTGGAAGGAGCACTTCGAGGATCTTCTCAACCAAAACTCTGTCTTTGACCTGAGTGTCCTTGACTCCATCCCGCAGCATGTCACCCGTCACCATCTCAATAAAACCCCAGCCCGGCACGAGGTTGAAAAGGCCATCCGACAACTGAGGAACAACAAGGCCTCGGGAGCAGCTGGAATCCACGCTGAAGCACTAAAACATGGCAGAGAAGTACTCTTGGCACAAATCCATGAACTCCTCTCTCTGACCTGGAAGGAGGAGAGCATGCCAGGGGATCACAGAGACACCATAATCGTGACCATATTAAAGAAAGGAGACAAGTCCGACTGCGGTAATTAAACAAGAGCTTTCCTGCTGTCTGCCACAGGGAAAACCATCACAAGAATCCTCCTCAATCATCTCCTCCCAGTGGCTGAAGAACTCCTCCCAGAGTCGCAATGTGGATTCCACCCACTAAGGGACACAACGGACATGATCTTCACCACGTGAAAAATCCAAGAAAAATGTAGAGAGCAGCATCAACCTCTGTACATGGCTTTCTTTGACCTCACAAAGGCCTTCGAATTTGTCGCAGGAGAAAAGATTTGCGATGGACTGAGTGATGATCAACGTGACATGTGTGTCGTCATCTGTGAACAAGTCAGCACCAGAGTCTGAAGCAGGTGTTGAGCGGCTGAACATGTCAGCTACGTGGTTGTGACTGCCAGCAATGTACTGGACATCAAAGTTATACTGATGAAGGCGATCTGACCATCGGCTGATCCGTAGTGGTCTGTGCCCAGATCCAGTTGTAGCGAGTAGCGTAGTTAGTGCTTGGTGATCTGTACGGAGGGTAAATTTCCTGCCATAGTGGTAGATGTGCCAGCGTTCACATGCGTAGATGCAAGCGAGTGCTTCGCGTTCTCCTGTAGAGTATTTACGTTCTGCAGACGAGAGCGTGTGAGAGGCGAATGCGACTGGATGTTCCAGGCCCTCAATCCATTGCCAGAGCACAGCACCCATGGTGGTGCCTGATGCATCTATGGTGACATATGTAGTGGCATTCGGATCAAAGTGTGCAAGGATAGGAGGGGATGTGATTTTCCCCTTAAGAGTGGTGAATGCCTGAGCCTGGGGATCTGTCCATTCCCAAGGGATGTCCTTGCACAGCAACTTGAGAAGTGGTTCGGCAATGTGCGCGTAGTGCGGGACCAACTTCAGATAGAAGTTGCAAGTGCCGAGGATGATGAAAGTTCTTCGACATTGGTAGCCTCCTGCATTCGCTGGATCGCCTCAATGTTGTGCTGTGACTCTGTAGCCCAGAAAGTTTATTTCTCCAGCAGCGAATGTACATTATTTATTGGCATGAAGTGTAATGTTATGTGTAGCAAGTCTAGCCATAAATGTGTGAAGTTGCTGGTCATGTTCTTCCATTGTCCGTCCATGGACTGCGATATCGTCAAGCAGATTGAGGACTCCCTCTATGCCTGCTAGCATAGTAGTGACAATCTTCTGAAATGCACTTGGTGCAGAAGATAGTCCGTAGGGCATGCGTCGATACTGATACAGACCATCATGTGTCGTGAATACCGTGAGCAGTTTGCTGTCCTCCGCTAGGGGTATTTGCAGGTAACTGCGGCGCATGTCGAGTTTCATAAAAACTATTGAGCCGTGGAATTCTGAAGACAGTTCGACGATGGTAGGAAGAGGATACTTGTCGGGGATGATGGCCTTGTTGACCTTTTTCAGGTCGATGTATAGGCGAATCTCCCCATGTTTACACCAAGCAATGACTAAGTTCGAGCTCCAGGGTGAGGAGTCGATGATCTCAATGATTCCCTGAGATTCGAGTCGCATTAATTCTGCGGATACTTGGTCACAAACCGTGAATGGGAGACGGCGAAGTCACTGCGTAACTGGTTTGACGGAAGGGTCAATGCAGGGACAACGGCAGAATTTTGTTGTCACTCCAAACCCTGTGAAAATTGAGGGATACTGCTTGTCAAAGTCCACCGTGTATACAGGTGTGTCGGTTGGGTCGTAAACTTTGAACCCAAGCTTGTCAAAAAGGTCAACACCCATGATGCTTCGTCCCTTCACGACATGAAAGGAAAAGTTCTCCAATGTTATGCCCTTGTAGTATATCGGGACATATATGACCCCAAGTACCTCAATTTTGGAGTCGGAGTGCCCATGTAGAGTGGAAGTTGCGGGCTGCAGTTGACAGTGCGTGAAGTGGGTTTTGTACACAGCCTCGCTCAAAATGGGGACTTTGGCTCCAAGGTCAATGAGGAGGCAGATGGGCGTGCCGTCAATGTTTACATCACAGTCCTTGAGTTTGCCCAAACCGATTTGCGAAATGTCACTAACGGTGTAAACCATACTGGGTTCATCATTATTGGAGTTATCCACCTGTAGAATATGCTGCGATGAGCGACAGACACGAGCAAAATGGTTCATTTTACCACATGCAGAGCATCTCTTCCCACGTGCAGGGCAGTTAGGACTCTTTGCTGCATGTGATTTGTCTCCACAGTTAAAGCAGTGGAAGTTAAGCCCGTGATCCATAGTGGGTGGCTTATTACTAGCCCTGGGTCTCTGCTGTGATTCCCACTTTGGACGAATGACTTGCACATGGGCTGTAACTGGTCGACTGCACAGGGGGAGCAGGGGATCTGATCACTTTTGAATCGGAAAACGCTGATTCGATTTGGATGGCCAAATTAGTTGCTTTGTCAAATGGCAATTTGTCACCTTCCATTAGCAAGCGTTCCCGAATGCGGGAGATCGTTGTTTTCTCAATCATTTGATCCCTGATCATTTCCTCGGTGATGCTCCAAAGTTACACGTAGCGATCAGTTCAGTTAATGAAATGATGTGCTGTTTGATTGGTTCACCGTTCTCTTGCCCCCTTTGACGAAAATGGAATCTTTCCATCATGATACTTTTCCTCGGCCAAAAATATTTCTCTCGGGTGCTTACCGCTTTGTCGTAGGACTCCGTGTCTTCGATTTGGCCAAAGATGCGTTGGCCTTCGGTGCAGAGGCAGTGGATAAGTATTGCACGGTGGTGAGCTGGTGTTGCGTTGTCACCGTCTAACCCACTCACCGTGATGTAGGTCGAAAAACGTTTTATCCATCTCGGCCACGGGATTGGAGGGTCCCCGGGTGTGGAGAGGCAAGGCGGGGTCAGTGGGTTGGGGCGTAGGGAGGTTAATTTGATTCATCCTGTAGTGTATGGAGAAAGAGTCAGACTGAACACTGTGAGCTCGAAGTAATGTGTGACCTTAGTCTTTTATTGCAGGTCTCCAGAGTGCCTCTCCAACCTGTGAAGCCACCTTAAATACCTGTGCTCCCAAGGGATTATGGGATCCCTTGGAACTCCGGAGAATGAGCCCCCTGGTGGCTGTACAGAGTATATCCAAGTCCAGATACATAACAACATTCCCCCCTAAAGTTAATCGTGTAATTATTTACAATGTGAGTCGATCTGGGGCCCTTCTTGCCCTGGTTGATCGTCTCGGTGTGAAGGCTGGTGTTGTTGAGTCCCTCGCTGGGGTGCTGTGGATGATGGGTTCTGCTTCGTGGTCAGCCATGGTGCTGGTTGCCACTGGTGTGTATGTTGGGGGATCAAAAAAGGCAGGGTCCAAGGTGGGTTGCTCAGGGTAGTCCGTGAATCTGAGTTTGATTTGGTCCAAATGTTTCCGGTGAATGAGTCCATTTGAAAGTTTGACCCGAAACACCCTGCTCCCCTCTTTGGCCACGACAGTGCCGGGAAGCCACTTGGGACCTTGCCCGTAATTTAATAAAAATACAGCATCATTGACTTCAATCTCGCGTGACACATTTGCACTACCATGGTATGTACTTTGTTGAAGCTGCCTGCTCTCTACCTGTTCATGTAGATCAGGGTGAACAAACGAGAGCCTTGTCTTAAATGCACTTTTCATGAGCAGTTCAGCAGGTGGTATCCCAGTGAGTGAGTGTGGTCTCGTGCGGTAGCTAAGCAGGACTCGGGATAGATGAGTCTGCAGTGAGCCTTCAATTACCCTCTTCAAGCCTTGCAATGCTCTCTCAGGCTGACTATTGGACACTGGTTTAAGCGGGGCAGATATGACATGTTTGATCCCGTTACAGGTCATAAATTCTTTGAACTTAGCACTGGTAAAACATGGCCCATTGTCGCTCACCAGGACATCAGGTAAGCCATGGGTGGCAAACATGGCCCGCAGGCTTTCAGTGGTGGTAGTGGACGTGCTGGCCGGCATTATCTCACATTCAATCCACTTGGACTCAAATGGACTCATGGTCTACAACCACAAGGAACATTTTACCCAAAAACGGGCCTGCATAGTCGACGTGTATCCTTGATCACGGTTTGGAGGGCCAAGACCATAAACTTAGCTGGGTACATTGCTTAACTGCGAGCGCGTATTACATCTGTGAACGCAGGATTCTAAGTCCGCATCGATGCCGGCCACCACATGTGGGATCTGGCTATCGCTTTCATCATTGCGATGCCTGAGTGGGTACTGTGGAGGTCATTGATGAAGGTGTCTCTGCCCTTCTTGGGGACCACGACTCGATTGCCCCACAGAAGGCAGTCTACCTGTATAGACATTTCATCTTTGCGCCGTTGGAACGGCTTTATCTCTTCCTGCAATTCCACTGGGACACTGGACCAGCTCCCATGAGGCACACAGCTTTTGACTAGGGATAATAAGGGGTCCTGGCTTGTCCAGGTTTTGATCTGCTGGGCAGTGACGGGTGATTGCTCACACTCCAAAACCATGGCTAGATCTGCGGGCTGCGCCATTTCTACCCCCGTGGTGGGCAATGGCAGCCTACTGAGAGCATCGGCGCAGTTTTCTGTGTCTGGCCTGTGGCAGATGGTGTAGTTTTATGTGGACAACATGAGAGCCCATCTCTGGCCAATGCGTTGGTATTTATCCCTTTGCTCTCGGAAAACAGGGATATAAGTGGCTTATGGTCAGTTTCCAATTCAAATTTTAGCCCAAACAGGTATTGATGCATTTTCTTTACCCCATAGACACACGCTAATGCTTCTTTTTTAATCATGCTGTCGGCTCTCTCGGCCTTAGACAGACTCCTGGATGCATAAGCAACCGGTTGCAGTTTCCCGAAATCATTAGCTTGTTGCAATACACACCCGACACCATATGACGACGCATCACATGCTAGTACCAAACGCTTACTGGATCATACAACACAAGCAATTTGTTTGAGCATAACAATTTTCTTGCTTTTACAAAGGCATTTTCTTGGCTTTTGCCCCAAACCCATTCGCCCCCTTTTCGTAGTCAGACAGGTTGTGGTTCTAGCAGTGTGCTGAGACACGCTAAGAAGTTACCAAAGTAGTTCAGGAGTCCCAGAAACGACTGCAGCTCCGTCACGTTCTGTGGTCTCGGTGTGTTCTCGATTGCCTCCGTCTTCGCATTGGTGGGCCTGATGCCATCCGCCACAATCCTCCTTCCAAAGAACTCCACTTCAGGTGCCGGGAAAACGCACTTCACCTGAGTCCCACGTGGTTGAGCCGATAATAACCTCCTCCAGGTTCTGCAGGTGCTCGACTGTGTTCCAACCTGTGACCAAGATGTCATCCTGGAAGACCACGGTGTGCGGGACTGACTTCAGTAAACTTTCCATGTTTCTCTGAAATATCGCCGCCGCTGATCGGATTCCAAATGGGCATCTGTTATAAACAAAAAGACCTTTGTGCGTGTTGATGCAGGTGAGGGCCTTCGATGATTCCTCCAGTTCCTGCGTCATGTAGACTGAAGTCAGATCCAGCTTCGTGAACGTCTTTCCTCCCGCCAGCGTTGCAAAGAGGTCGGCTTTTGGTCGTGGGTATTGGTCCTGCAGGGAGAAATGATTGATGGTTACTTTGTAATCGCCACAGATTCTGACGGTGCCGTCTCTCTTGAGGACTGGGACAATAGGACTGACCCACTCGCTGAACTCGATCGGGGAAATGATCCCCTCTCTTTGCAGCCGGTCTAGCTCGATCTCTACCCTTTCTCTCATCATGTACGGTACTGCTCTCGCCTTGTGATGGATGGGTCGCGCCCCCAGAATTAGGTGGATCTGCACTTTTGTTCCTTGGAATTTTCCGATGCCTGGTTCGAACAGCGAAGGAAATTTGTTTAAGACCTGTGCACACGAAGTGTCGTCAGCGGGCGATAGCGCTCGGATGTCGTCCCTGTTCCAGCGTATCTTTCCCAGCCAGCTCCTGCTGAGCAGCGTGGGACCATCGCCCGGTACCACCCAGAGTGGTAGCTTGTGCACCGCTCCATCGTAGGAGACCTTTACGGTATCACTGCCGATTACAGGAATCAGTTCTTTCGTGTACTTTCTTAGTTTCGTGCGAATTGGAATTAAGACTTGCCTTGAGGCCTTGTTGCACCACAATCTTCCAAAAGTCTTTTTGCCCATGATGGACTGGCTCGCGCCCCTGTCCAGCTCCATTGACACCGGGAGTCCATTTAGTTCAACATTCAGCATTATCGGGGGACAAATCGTGGTGAATGTGTGCACCCCATGTACCTCTGCCTCCTCTATCAGAGGTTCTGTTTCATCGTGACCCTCAGTGGATCTGTCCTCCTCTGCAACGTGGTGGTTTGCAGGTTTAGCAGGCCGAGCAGCTCGCCTGCACACTCGTTAGAGGTGTCCCATTGTTCCACAGCCCTTGCAAATGTATCCTTTGAATCAGCATGAATGAAAACGCTGATCACCCCCGCAGCGCCAACAAGGAGTTAATGGCCTTGCATTCATCACCCTTGATGGTGAACTCTGAGACATCTGCGGACGTGTAGCAGCAGGTAAGTGTGACCTGCCCTGTCCGTTACAATTCGAAAACAACATCACTTTGTTCACAGTACTTGGAGCAGCACTTGTGTGCTGAGAGATTTGCTTCGTATTGTCACTGGTGGCAATGAACACCTGGGCTATCGCTATGGCCTTACTCAAGGTTGGGGTCTCTACAGTCAAATGTTTGGGAAGTATGATTTCGTGGCCAATGCCAAGTAAGAAAAAGTCTCTGAGCATCTGCTCCAAATGTCCTTCAAATTCACAATGTTCTGCAAGACGTCTAAGCTCGGCGACATAACTTCCTGGCCTTCAGACCTTTTGTAGGTGTAGAACCGGTACCTCGCCATCAGAACGCTTTCCTTCGGGTTCAAATGCTCTCGGACCAGTGTGCACAAATCATCGTACGATTTTTCTGCGGGTTTCGCTGGAGTGAGCAGATTCTTCCTGAGACCATACGTTGGTGCCCCACAGAGGGTGAGGAGGATCGTTCTATGTTTGGCAGCGCTCCCTTCCCCATCTAGCTCGTTGGCCACGAAGTATTGGTCGAGTCGCTCCACAAAAATTTCCCAATCATCTCCCTCCGAGAATTTCTCCAGGATGCCCACTGTTCTCTGCATCTTTGGGTTCGCTATCTGTGTCTCGTTGACAGTTGTGGTGTATGGAGAAAGAGTCAGACTGAACACTGTGAGCTCAAAGTAAAGTGTGACCTTAGCCTTTTATTGCAGGTCTCCAGAGTGCCTCTCCAACCTGTGAAGCACTCTTAAATACCTGTGCTTCTGAGGGATTATCAGATCCCTTGGGACTCTGGGGAATGAGCCCTCTGGTGGCTGTACAGAATATATACAAGTCCAGATACATAACACATCCTCGTCACCAAACTATGTTGTGTACATAAATAACAGACTAACTGAAACAGGAGTAATGTAACTTAACTGTGCCCTTTAAAGCAACTCCCAAAATGGTTGTCCCCAAACCAGCATGAACCAGCATGTTTACAGCAGTATGTGAATATCTCCTGCAGGGTCCTAATGCCTGCCTAGTGAGGGTTCGTGTAACAAACAAACGGAGTATGAACACAACAGGGTGAAACTTGCTTGATAACGCTGCCTGTTAACACCCGGTGTTAGGTGACTAACGGGTGGCAAAGGACTTCCTTCGACAGTAAGCGGCATCGACGCTGCATCCTAAATTCAGTCGGCTCTTTGACAGAGGTGCCAGAGGCAATGCTACACCAGCCAACATCACCCCCGAGGTGACATCATCCAGCGTACAATCCCTCTGTCGCCTCTGTCGCGAGATTTGCTTTGTACGGCTGGTGTAACAGGAGGCGGCTGTACAGCCAGGAAAAGGTGGTCATAAACGAGTGGATCTCGGGCAGAATCTTTATTCGTTTCTGCGTGTTTTCATTAGTTTTAAGAGTGACAAAGTGTGTGTGTGTGGATCGTAGAAGTGTGAGTGATTTTTTCTTCCCTTTTTTCTCTAGCATGTTGGCAGCCTCCCGATGAGAGATTCAGTCGGCCTGCTGAGCTCCTGTTCGAGGATCAGTGTACAACGCCACTTGTTGGTGCTGCTCTCTCATCCTTGGGTGTAAAAACTGAACTGAGGACTCTGAGGCTGCGCCTAACGTCCGGCACTAAAATCAGCACTCAGGCGGTGACACCGCTCCAAAAACGGCCATAACCAATCTCGACCCCTGTGTGCTTCCACTTTCTCACCAGGGGACCTGTTCAACTGAGCAACCGGCCGTCATGTGTGAACCTGGAGCCTCACTGTTGGGCCCAATCTTCTTCTCTACAAATGTGCCCATCCACACATTTCATGAAAAACTCGAGGACATAATCAACATTATTCAAGGCAACATTCTACATCTCCTGGATAAACTTCAGAAAATGAACAGAGCTAGAGAGAATATTATAATATATTGGTTTATTCCAGTGCCATACAAATCTTTTCATTACCAGATATAACCAAAATAAGTGCCAAAGATAATATGAGGACCATTCAGCCCATTAAACCCATTCCTCCGGCAGACCATGTGCAGATGGTCCTATTGTGAAATCCAACCAACTTACTAAATATCCCAAATTATGTTTCCCCTGGTTTCAAAGATAACAGAAAATATCCAGAATACCCGTCAAATCTTGTAACCGATACAATGTCCAGTCTGGCAATGCCTTGATTTTAAAGTTCTCATCCTTGTTTGCAAATCCCTCCATGGCCTCGCCCCCTCTACATCGGTAAACTCCCCCAGCCCTACAACCTCCGCGATCTCTGCACTCCTCCAATTCTGGCCGCTTGCGTATCCCCAATGATCATCTCTGCATCATGGCGCCGTGCCCAGACCTTAAGCATTGGCACTTCCTCCTCAAACCTCTCCGCCGTGCCAACTGCCTATCTTGAGTTAAGATGCTCCTTAAAACCGACCTCTTTGACTAAGCTTTTTGTCATCTATCCCAATATCTCCTTGTGTGGATCTGAAGGAATTAAAAATCATTTAGTATTTCTAAAAAGTTTGTGGCTAAGCTTAAATTGAGCGTGGGACCAGAACGTATAACTCTCGAGAAGGGAGTATTTGGCAGATGTCCTAGCATAGACAGAATTACACGAGATATCGATAAACACCCCAGCTTTGTCTGTTTATTAACAGAAGATTTGGCCAAGGACAAATAGGTCTGGGAAAAAGTACTTTCACAGGAATTGCTTAACCATAGAAAAGTAATGATGTAGCACGTAACTGATCAGATAAAAGGCGCACAGGGGAGGTAATGAAGCTTGCTGTCAATATAATTGTATTACCCAATTAATATTTGTAATCATAGTAGTTAGTCGAAACTTTGTGATGCGGCAGGGAAACAACAAATGGAAAGCCTCCGCGTGGAACTTCATGATTTTGTATGTATTTTGACTGTATAAAAACAGTAACCCGATGATTGTTCGAAGAGAACGGCTGGTTTGGGTCACCGAGTTACTAAACTTGTGTAGAAGCTGTCTCTCCCTTGATCGAGTACTTTATAATAAACAATTCTTTTCTCCAAAACAGACTTGTGTTGAGTATCTTTGTAACATTCCACAACAGGCTGAGTATCAAATTTTATTTTATACTGCTTCTGTGAAGTGCCTTTTGAGATTTTAATACATTAAAGGCACTATATTAATGCAAGTTGTTGTTGTTATTTATCTGTGACCAGTTGGATAACCCAGTCTTGAACTCCTATCATTCTGGCCAGTTCAGGAACTATTGCCTCCCGAGAATATTTGACACATAGAAATGCAAACACATTGGTTAATCTAATCCTAATGGATTAAATTATCAATTTCAAACAAGGATATAATTGTCATTCCTAATTTTTGGAATCATGTGCCACATTCACATTTTATCACATGTATGAAACCTGAAATAGTTTGCAGCAATTTCCAGATCTTACCTGCAACCTTGCGTTTTCTCAGACACAGCACCACTGTCAGGACAATGACGAGGAGAAGAGCCAGACTCCCGAAAATAACCACATTGGTGTGTTTAAAAGTGTAATCATCTGGCAGAAGAATAAGCATAGATTTCACGTTTAGTTTATAGATTAACTTCTTAAACAAAAATAGGCTGCCCCAATGACCCAGTGGATAAACCTACTGCCTGATTCACCATTGAACCATACAGAGCAGAGGGCCCTCGGTTTCATTCCTGGAAACGAAGAGAAAATAGACAACAATGGAGTTTGGCCGTGCTACATGGTATATACTTCAATGCAAGGAGTCTGGGGAATAAGGCAGGTGAGCTGACAGCACAGATAGACACTTGGGAGTCCGACATTATCGCTATTACTGAGACATGGCTGAAAGAAGGGCAGGTATGGCAGCTCAACATTCCCAGTTACAGGGTTTCCAGACGGGATAGAGAGGGGAAAAGGAGGGAGAGTCACAGTATTGATTAAAGAAATAATTACAGCTGTGAGGGGGATGATATGTCAGAGGGATCATTAAATGAGGCCATATGGGTTGAAATGAAGAACAAAAAAGAGGCGATCACACTGCTGGGTGTATACTATCGATCCCCAAGTAGTCAGAGGGAGATAGAAAAGCAAATATGTCGGCAAATTTCTGAGAAGTGCAAAAACTATAGGGCTGTAATCGAAGGGGATTTCAACTACCCTAATATTAGCTGGGATAGATGTAATGTGATAGGTATGGAGGGTGCGGGATTCCTAAAATGCATTCAGGAGAACGTATTTAGCCAGTATGTCGCAAGCCCAACAAGGGAGGGGGCAGTTCTGGATTTGTTCTAGGGAATAATAGGAACATAAGGAATAGGAGCAGGAGTAGGCCATACGGCCCCTCGAGCCTGCTCCGCCATTTAATACAATCATGGCTGATCCAATCATGGACTCAGGTCCACTGCCCAGCCCGCTCCCCAAAACCCCTTATTCAATGTCCCAGCTTCCACAGCTCTCTGAGGCAGTGAATTCCATAGATTTACAACCCTCTGAGAGAAGAAATTCCTCCTCATCTCAGTTTTAAATGGGCGGCCTCTTATTCTAAGATTATGCCCCCAAGTTCTAGTCTCCCCTATCAGTGGAAACATCCTCTCTGCATCCACCTTGTCAAGCCACCTCATCATCTTATACGTTTCAATAAGATCACCTCTCATTCTTCTGAATTCCAATGAGTAAAGGCCCAACCTACTCAACTTTTCCTCATAAGTCAACCCCCTCATCCCTGGAATCAATCTAGTGAACCTTCTCTGAACTGCCTCCAAAGCAAGTATATCCTTTCCTAAACATGGAAACCAAAACTGCACGCAGTATTCCAGGTGTGGCCTCACCAATACCCTGTATAGCTTTAGCAAGACTTCCCTGCTCTTACACTCCATCCCCTTTGCAATAAAGGCCAAGATTCGATTGGCCTTCCTGATCACATGCTGTACCTGCATACTATCCTTTTGTGTTTCATACACAATTACCCCCAGGTACCGCTGCACTGCAGCACTTTGCAATCTTTCTCCATTTAAATAATAACTTGCTCTTTGATTTTTTCTGCCAAAGTGCATGACCTCACACTTGCCAACATTATACTCCATCTGCCAAATTTTTGCCCACTCACTTAGCCTGATTATGTCCTTTTGCAGATTTTTTGTGTCCTCCTCACACATTGCTTTTCCTCCCATCTTTGTATCATCAGCAAACTTGGCTACGTTACACTCAGTCCCTTCTTCCAAGTCATTAATATAGATTGTAAATAGTTGGGGTCCCAGCACTGATCCCTGCGGCACCCCACTAGTTACTGATTGCCAATCAGAGAATGAACCATTTATCCCAACTCTCTGTTTTCTGTTGTTAGCCAATCCTCTATCCATGTTAATATATTACCCCCAAACCCGTGAATTTTTATCTTGTGTAGTAACCTTTTATGTGGCACCTTGTCAAATGCCTTCTGCTTTTGCAGCTGGAAGGTGTATCAGTGGGAGAGCATTTTGGTGCTAGTGATCATAATTAAGTTAGATTTAGGGTAGTTATGGAAAAGGACAAAGATAGACCAGGAATAAAAGTTCTTAATTGGAGGAAAGCCAATTTTACTGAGCTGAGAGGTGATTTAGCCACAGTGGACTGGAAACAGCTCCTGGGAGGTAAATCAGTGACAGAGCAGTGGGAGGCATTCAAGGAGGAGATCCTGAGGGTTCAGAGCAAGTATGTTCCCTTAAAGAAAAAGGGTGGGGCTAACAAATCTAGAGCCCCCTGAATTTCAAGGGCCATACAGGGTAGGATAAAGAATAAAAGGGAGGCTTATGACAGATACCGAGGGCTCTATACTGCAGAAACCATCGAGGAGCATAAGAAGTGCAGGGGTGACATTAAAAAGGAAATTAGGAAAGCCAAGAGAGACCTTGAAAACATTTTGACAAGTAAAATCAAGGAAAATCCAAAGATGTTTTATAAATACATTAAGAGTAAGGGGATAACTAAAGAAAGGGGAGGGCCTATTAGGAACCATGAGGGTAATCTGTGTGTGGAGGCGGAAGACCTGGGTTTGGTTCTTAATTAATATTTTGCGTCTGTTTTCACAAAAGAGAGGGGCGATGCAGACATTGCATTCGGAGAGGAGGAGTGTGAAATATTAGATGAAATAAACATCGTGAGAGAGGAAGTATTAAGGGGTTTAGCAGCTTTGAAAGTGGATAACTCCCCAGGCCCGGATGAAATGTATCCCAGGCTGTTAAGAGAAACAGCAGAGGCTCTGACTATCATTTTCCAATCCTCTCTGGCCACAGGTGAGGTGCCAGAGGACTGGAGGACTGCTAATGTGGTACCCTTATTTAAAAGGGAGAAAGGGATAGACCGAGTAATTACAGGCCAGTCAGCCTAACCTCGGTGGTGGGAAAATTATTGGAGAAAATACTGAGGGACAGAATAAATCTTCATTGAGAAAGACATAGATTAATCAGGGACAGTCATACAGAATATTTGCCTTTATTAGCCAAGGCATAGAATATAAGAGCAGAGGGGTTATGCTTGAACTGTATAAAACACTAGTTTGGACACAGCTGGAGTGCTATGTGCATTTCTGGTTACCACATTACAGGAAAGATGTGATTGCCACAGAGAGGGTACAGAGGAGATTTACGAGGCTGATTCCTAGACTGGAGAATGTTAGCTATGAGGAAAGATTGTATAGGCCGGGTCTGTTTTCTTTAGAACAGAGGAGGCTGAGGGGAGACCTGATTGAGATGTATAAACTTATGAGGGTCTTAGATAGAGTGCATAGGAAAAATCTATTCCCCTTAGCAGAGGGGTCAACAACCAGGGGGCATAGATTTAAAGTAATTGGTTTCGAGGGGATTTGAGGGGAAATGTTATCACCCAGAGGGTAGTGGGGTCTGGAACTCACTGTCTGAAAGGGTGGTAGAGGCAGAAACCCTCACCACATTTAAAAAGTACTTGGGCATACACTTGAAGTGCCGTAACCTTCAGGGCTACGGACCAAGAGCTGGAAAGTGGGATTAGGTTGGGTAGCTCTTGGTCAGCCGGCGCGGACACGATGGGCCGAATGGCCTCCTTCCGTGCTGTAAATTTCTATGATTCTATGAAGATCTACCCCAACATGGGAGGTGAAGAGGAAAGAGGAGAAACAGACAGATAATTTTGACAGAAAATTTGTACAATATCTTCCTGGCTATAATTTTGAGCAATAATTAATCCATGACAGTGCTCCCTCAGGTATGGCCTGACAATGTATATTAGAGCAGCAAGACACGACCATGGAATGAGATTGTGACCACGATGTGTCACAACCCAAACATACAATCTCAGTCCAAGTTTCAGAAGGTGGGAAAAGTGTGGATGAGCATTCCCCAGGGAGGATGAAAAAATGCAGCGGCAACAACTCACCTCATGCACCTCCCTGTGGCAGGTTGGAGGGCACCTTTGGTAGAGACTGTCCACACTGTCTCAGGTAGATCCTAGAACATAAGGTTTAGGAGCAGGAGTAGGCCATTCAGTCCCTCGAGAGTCGATCATGCCTCAACTCCACTTTGCTGCACTGTCCCCATATCCCTTCATTTCCTTAATATCCAACAATCGATCGATCACTGCCTTGAATATACTCAGCGACTGAGCCTCCACAGCCCTCTGGGGTAGAGAATTCCAAAGATTCACCACCCTCTGAGTGAAGATATTTCTCCTCAGCTCAGTCCTAAATGACCGACCCCTTATTCTGAGACTGTGACCCCTGGTTCTAGACTCTCCAGCCTGGGAAACATCCTACCTGCATCTACCCTGTCAAGCCCTGTTAGAATTGTATATGTTTCAATGAGATCCCCTCTCATTCTTCTAAACTCTAGAGAATATAGGCCTAGTTTATTCAAGGTCTCCTCATAGGACAATCCCCCCATCCCAGGGATCAGTCTGGTGAACCTTCGTTGCACTCCCTCTACAGCAAGTATATCCTTCCTTCGGTAAAAAGATCAAAACTGTGCACAATACTCCAGGTGTGGTCTCACCAGGACCCGATATAATTGCAGTAAGATGTCTTTAGTCTTATACCCAAATCCTTATATAATAAAGGCCAACATACCATTTGCTTTCTTAATTGCTTGCTGTACTTGCATATTAACTTTCAGTGATTCGTGTACAAGAGCACCAACATTTCCCAATCTCACACCATTTAAAAAATACTCTGTTTTTTTATTTTTCCTACCAAAGTGGATAACTTCACATTTCTCCACATTATATTCCATTTGCCATGTTCTTGCCCAGCCTTCTATATCCCCTTGAAGCCTCTTTGTATCCTCCTCACAACTTAGATTCCCACCGAGCTTTGTATCATCAGCAAACTTACATAAATTACATTTTGTCCCCTCATCCAAATCATTGACATGGATTGTGAATAACTGGGGCCCAAGCACTGATCCTTGCGGTACCCCACTAGTTACTGCCTGCCAACCCGAAAATGACCCGTTTATTCCTACACCTCCAAGTTTCCCTCCGAGTCACGCACCATACTGACTTGGAAATATATCGGCCGTTCCTTCATCATCGCTGTGTCACAATCCTGGAACTCCCTCCCTAACAGCACTGTGGGAGTACCTTCACCACACAGACTGCAGCGGTTCAAGAAGGCGGCTCACCACCACCTTCTCAAGGGCGATTGGGGATGGGCAATAAATGCCGGCCTTGCCAGCGACGCCCACATCCCAGGAATTTAAAAAATGACCCCCAGTCCTATGAACCCTAATTTTGTTTAATAACCTCTTGTGTGGCACCTTATCAAATGCCTTCTGAAAATCCAAATATACCACATCCACTGGTCCGCCCTTATCTATTCTACTGGTTACAACCTCAAAGAATTCCAACAGATTTGTCAAATATGATTTCCCTTTCATAAATCCTTGTTGAATCTGCCACTCCTATTATTATTTTCTAAATGGCGTTACCACGTCCTTAATAATAGATTCTAGCATTTTCCACACGATATGGTGCAAGAGATGGGATACCAAAAGAAAAATGTTCCCAAACATTTAAGGGGAGAATCGACTGAACTGAGCATCTAAATAGCCACATAGCAACACTGCATGCAAGGAAAACCATTAAGTTATCAGCTTCTAGCACCCCCCTCTCCCACCCAACCTCCTGATAGAAATTCTGGCCTTAGAGAGTGTTGTGTATGCAATAACTGTTAGACTGAGTACTGTGTAACTCCAAGAGGTATGACCTTGGCTCTGCTTTATTAAGGCCAAAGTGACTCATATACAAAATGGCTGGCCTTTTATACTTGGGCTGCACACACGCGCATGCAGCCCAATGGCCTCCAACAGTGACGCCATCTGGTGGCTAGTGAGCCCAAAAGTACATACATGACAGAGAGGGAATTCCAGAGCTCAGGGCATAGGCAGCTGAAGCCACACCCGCCGATTGTGAAGCAATGAAAATCAGGCTTGCACAAAATGCCAACATTGTAGGAGAGCAGAGATCTCGGAGGGTTTCATCCAACCTCGATATGAAAATTAGGAGATGAGACTCAATATTAAAAAAAATAGGAGAATGTTTTTAAAGCAGCGCGGAGAAATGAAGAGGAGGAAAGTTTTGTGGTATTTCCAGACTCTGGCTGAAGGCTGAAGATCAAAGGTAGTCACGGCAGTCAGGGGAAATAGTGGAGTGGGAGAGCTGGGTGTCCTCAACACACGGGCAGTGACCCCGTGCATGATGTCACCGAGACGCAACATGTAGATTAGGAAAAGGAAGGAACATTATATTCGGAAACAACCAGCTGCTTTTTTCAACCTCATCTATGTTTTTGCTTTTCCACAGGTATCTAGTCTATCTATGTACCAGGGCAGAGAAAAACTCCAGAACTTTAGGTGGGCTTTCTTACCCTCCAGAGGGTTGGCAGCACATTCTGGACCTTTTCATGGCATCGCCCTGTGACCAAATATCCCCAACACTCCAGGTTCATGCTGGACCCCTGCAAACTCTCCTCCTCTACCACATACTGTACTACCTCTTCAGACCTCCCTTCCCACAGCCTCCACTGTTGGCCATGATAACCACTGCTGAAACCCTCATCCTTGCCTTTGTTGCCTCTAGACTTCACTATTCCAAAGCACTCTTGGCTGGCCTCTCACATTCTACCCTACGTAAACTAGAGATGATCCTAAACTCGACTGTCCGTGTCCTAACTCGCACCAAGTCCCACTCACCCATCACCCTCTGTGCTCGCTGACCTACATTGGCTCCCAGTTAAGCAACATCTCGGTTTCAAAATTGTCATCCTTGTTTTCAAATCCCTCCATGGTCTCGCCCCTCCCGATCTCTGTAATCTCCTCCAGCCCCTCACCCCCCGCCCCCCATCCCCCGAGATGTCTGCGCTCCTCTATTTCTGCCCTCTTGAACAGCCCTGATTAGAATCGCTCCACCATTGGTGGCCATGCCTTCTGTTGTCTAGACCCCAAGCTCTGGAACTCCCTGCCTAAACCTCCCCGCCTCTCTAGCTCTCTTTCCTCCTTCAAAACACTTCTTAAAACATACCTCTGACCAAGCTTTTGGTCCCCTGCCGTGATTTCTACTTATGCAGCTCGGTGTCAAATATTTGTCTCATAATATTCCTATGAAGCACCTTGGGATGTTTCACTACGTTAAAGGCGCTCTATAAATACAAGTTGTTGTGTTATTGTTGTTGTGCAATGAGTTAATGGAACGTTTTGACCAAAATCTAGGCAGCCTGTGGCTCCTCTGCTCCCTCCTCTCCCCCATCTTACACACTGCTTCGTGATCCGAGGAGGAAGACATTCACTAATCGCCCAAGGGTTGCTATGGTAACTGTGCTTACACTTTGCCTCCTTTTACAATCTGACCTTCCAACACAGGCTGTCAGCACTTCACTGCAAGTTTAATGGGGCATCAAGGTGGGAAAATGTACAGCTCTCTGACAACTGTTCACCCACTTTGCAAATACACAGAAACACTGTACACCCGAGCACACTGCCAACACAAGATATCTGCACACTGCGTGTTCACAGACTCACAAACGGTGGATGTTAGGCTCGGTCTAGGGTGGCACTGTCTCTGCTCACAATACCAGAAAATGTCTCTTCTCTACCTGCTTACAGAAGGCTGCACAAGTGAAGAGATTTGTACCTGAGGGGGACCTCCCAACCAGTGCTCACTGACTGAGAGTAAACTCAGCAATTCCACACTCCCAGTGTAAATGTTTCTGACAGTGAAATGCAGAAGAAGTTGTTTAATTTTCATACCAACGTTAATCCCCGGGAATGTCCCTTCCCACAATCTGCCTGTGGTGTTCCCAAATTAGCTCATTTACATACATTATAAGGAGGGCCAGTGGATTTGCAGCCTTGAATTTCCTGCTTTTGATCTCACAGTGCACAAGCCCGAGCAGACTGTCGAACTCGTCTGGCAGAACGTCTCATCGCCAGAGCTTTCACACAAGCACCAAGGTGTGGCTTGGTTGGCGGTGAGGAGGGCCCTACCCGTCAGATCCTTCATGCACAGCCGGGGTTTCAGAGACACGGCCCTCTGCCCCAGAGTTGGCTGTGGTGCGGACGAGACAGTCATCCATCTCCTTCGGGATTGCGCCTTTGCAAGGCAGGTCTGGATGGAGATACAGTGGTTGCTGTCGAGGTTCATCGAGGTAACACAGGACCCTGTGCTCTACGGGCTGTTCCCAGGGACACACACCGAGACAGACATCATCTGCTGCTGGAGGGCCATCAACTCAGTGAAAGACGCACTTTGGTCTTCCCGAAACTTGCTGGTCTTCCAGAGCAAGGAGATGTCCACGTCTGCGTGTTGCAGACTGGCACAATCCAAGATCCAGGAGTACGTGCTGAGGGTCACACTAACAATTGGTGCAGTCGCCGCAAAGGCACGGTGGGGAAGGGCCACAGTTTAAAGCCCTTCCACCACGGTAAACCAAGGGGCAGGAATCAGTATAAAACTCCCCTCGGGCTGTACTTGTAAACTTGTTGTATACATAGAGCACCATGATCTGAAAACACCTGTGTAGTGCCATGTATAATGCAAGTTCTGTTTAGTAATGTATGTTGCAAAGAAATGTAACTGTACCCTCACCCATTCCGTGTACCGTATAGTGTCACTAGTAAAGTAATATGATGACTGTATTACAATGTATCCTGGATTGTACTGAAATATACCTCGAAATGTAAAGCAAGCAAATGTATTGAACTGAACTGCCGTCAGCACCCAAATGTATTGTATGGAATTACTGACCACATCCAAATGTACTGAACTGCCTCCAATGTATTGTGCACATTTTTATATCAATAAAGTACATTTTGAAATTTAAAAAAAAGGAGGGATCATCATCATAGGCAGTCCCTTTTGGGAGCTGAGTGCTTTGAAGTGTTGCTGCTCAGTGGCACTCTCTGTGGATTGGCCATTCATGTGCTAATTGACTAATTGCAGAAACTCATCTTTCCAGTTTGGCTGGGTCTGGTCTTTTTGCTCGGGACAAGCACCAATTGTAGAAATCTGCACGTCGAACGACCAACGGTCAGCCAAGGTGCCGGACTGGCACCACGAAAGATTGAAGGCTTCGGCCAAAACACAAGCTGAAAGGAGGAATCTGCAAATGGATGGTGGCCAACCGAGCGGTGAACCAGGGCGTCCGAAACACCATCCGAGTGAGGGTGAAGAAAGTGGAAGGACAGACAACG
Organism: Pristiophorus japonicus; assembly: GCF_044704955.1. Lineage (NCBI taxonomy): Eukaryota > Metazoa > Chordata > Chondrichthyes > Pristiophoridae > Pristiophorus > Pristiophorus japonicus. The sequence continues at coordinate 1,169,258 of NC_091977.1, forward strand.
ATGCACCGGGACCTCTTCGTGAAGAAAGTCCTGCTTGGAACCTGTGGCATGAAAGTCGCTGATGTCTTCACCTTGCAGGACATCCCGAAGAGAGGTTACTTTGATGTGACCTTCAGAAACGTCACCCAATGCCTGAAGTTCCTGAGGGGATTGAAGGAGGTGAGTGAACCACTGCGGTCAATGCTGACTTGGGAACCACTGTTCATCCTCCCGTCGCAGAGAAGACGCACTATCACAGTGCAGATGTACAACCCCCACATCCCGGTCATTGATGTGCTGACATTCCTCGCCAGGTATGTCGATGGGGCAGGAAACAGCATCGACCTGAAAGACCTCCACGGGATATAGACCAGCAAGTGCCAGATCCAGGTCACCATGAAAGTGGACGCCAGCGGAACCATCCTGCACCCTCCCTCCAGCTTCACCATCGGAGGAAGTCGGGGCTACATGGTGTACGCCGGACAACCCAACGTGTGCCGGACCTGCGGGAAGGCAGGCCACGTGGTGGCAAGCTGCACAACTGTCATCTGCTGCAACTGCAAGAAGGAAGGCCACCAGACAAAGGACTGTAAGGAGACCAAGTGCTGCAACCTTTGTGGTCAGGCTGGAGATCTGTACAAGGCCTGCCCCAAGCACAATGTCAGCTCTGCGCAGGCGGCAAAGAACATGGTGACACGTGAGGAGAAAGCTGAGGAACACAATGCTCCAGAGGAGACCGACACCGCCCTCCCTCCCAACACACCGTGCGAACAAACCACTGCCCTAGTCGACACTGACCGAGAGGAGGAAGGGCAGTCTGCCACAGCAAGCCGCCAGACACTAACACCCAGCAGTGAAATTCCCCCCGAGACACCGAGTCCATGGAAGAGGAGGGAGCAGGAGCAGAAGGAAAACAGGAATGGCAGCTCATCAAGATGAAGAAGAAGGCGGCCCACAAGTCAAGGGAAAAGAGGCCTCCTGCAGAAACGAGAGGCAAAAGACAGCTACTGTCCACGACGGACAGCAGTGGCTGCAGCTCACCCGATGACGAAGGGCGAGGCAAAAGCCCCCACTACCACCAGCAGAAGGGGCAAAACACCAATGTGACCAGCGCAGTCCAGCTCCGGGACCCTGGGAGCAGTGATGTCACCAATACCCCCCGCTCCGGATCTCTGGGAGTGACGAAGTGACAGATGCCCCCCGCTCCGGATCTCTGGGAGTGACGAAGTGACAGATACCCCCCCGCTCCGGATCTCTGGGAGTGACGAAGTGACAGATACCCCCCCGCTCCGGATCTCTGGGAGTGATGAAGTGACAGATGCACCCCCGCTCCGGATCTCTGGGAGCGATGAAGTGACAGATGCCCCCCGCTCCGGATCTCTGGGAGCGATGAAGTGACAGATGCCCCCCGCTCCGGATCTCTGGGAGCGATGAAGTGACAGATACACCCCCGCTCCGGATCTCTGGGAGCGATGAAGTGACAGATGCACCCCCGCTCCGGATCTCTGGGAGCGACGAAGTGACAGATACACCCCCGCTCCGGATCTCTGGGAGCGACAAAGTGACAGATACACCCCCGCTCCGGATCTCTGGGAGCGACAAAGTGACAGATACACCCCCGCTCCGGATCTCTGGGAGCGATGAAGTGACAGATACACCCCCGCTCCGGATCTCTGGGAGCGATGAAGTGACAGATACACCCCCGCTCCGGATCTCTGGGAGCGACGACATCACAGGGGATGCACACAAGGAACAACCAACACCAGGCAAGGGCAGCCCAGTTAACATGGAGGTCCCCCGTCCATACTGCTGGTGTCCCCTGGTCAAACCATCCCCAAGGCAGAGGACAACCCATATCTCAGCCAAGGTGCAGTAGAAAAGTTTAAAGTTAACCTATGTATACGGGAACAGGCCACAGGGCCAAAGGACTGTGTGTTTGAAATGTAATGTTTGGATTGTAATCACCAATTTAAAAATGGGTTTAAAGATAGCATCCATTAACGTGCGTAGCATTAAGTCATCTACGCGATGTGTTTCCACCTTGGGGTACCTCGCCAAGGTCAAGGCAGACCTGCTGTTCTTGCCGGAGTGTGGCCTGCCGCACTTCAGCAGTTACCGGCAGTGGTCGCAATGGACCATCCGTCTGGTCAGGAGGCAACGATTGCCGTTCCTCCGGCCTGGGCATTCTGCTGCGGGGAGGTCACTTCACCATCACCGAAGTTAAGGAGGTGGTGGGCGGCCGCCTCCTCGTAGCAGATGTATTGTATAAAAATGTTCCTCTAAGGCTAATTAACGTGTATGCCTCGCATCTCAGAAGCCAGCGACTGTTCCTCCTCCAGCAGCTCCCACTGCTGCTGGCGACATCCAGGCCGGTCGTTCTGGGCAGTGACTCCAACTGTACCATCGATGTGGCTGGACGATCCAGCAGAGCTGACAGCAAACTGGACACCACGTCCAGACTCCTGATGGACGCGGTAAAAGATGCCAAGCTGTGCGATGTCTTCAGCAACCCTGCAGACGGAGCACCGCGCAGATACACCTGGTCGAGACCAGACGGGTCCGTCCATTCCAGAATAGACTTCCTGTTTGTGTCCCACACGCTCAAGGTCGATCCACATACGTCACGCCGGTGTTCTTCTCTGACCACTGCCTCCTACTGGCCGACTGCCTCCCACAGGAAAACCAGAAAGTTGGCAGGGGGATATGGAAGCTCAACATGAAACTGTTGACTCCGGAAAACATTGAGGAATCAAGAGGGATTACAAAGGTTGGAGAACTGTAAAACCCCTCTGTGATTCCCCGATGCACTGGTAGGAAACAATCAAGACAAACATCAAGAGGCTCTTCATCCTCAAAGGTGTTCAGGAGGCGAGAGGGAGACAGAGGGAATTGTCCCAACTCCAGAAGAGTATGCAAAACCTGTTCCTGCTGCAGTCGATGGGGGTTGATGTCGCGGAGGGACTCCAAGAGGTGAAGGGCCAGCAAGTCTCGCTCCTTGCCTCAGAGTCCTCCAAAATCATCTTCCGCTCCAGAGTCCGCTCCGTCGAGCAGGATGAGACGTGTTCGCGTTTCTTCTTCCAAAAAGGTACACACGGGGAGCTCTGTGATCACCAGCCTAAAGGAAGAAGATGGTTCTGTGACGTCTTCACAGCCCGACATGCTGAGGATCAGCAAATCCTTCTATGCCGGGCTGTACGACGTCAAGCCCACAGACCGTGTGGCCTCCCGTCCTTCCTATCGTCTATCTCAGAGGTCTTAGACGACAGCGAGCGGGAGAGTCTGGACCACCCGCTAACTCTGGACGATCTGACAAAGGCCGTCCGGTCCCTCGCGACGAGTAAAACTCCCGGAAGCGACGGCTTACCGGTCGAGTTGTATTGGGCTCTGTGGGACTGGATAGGCCCAGACCTGCTGGAAGTGTACGGGGGTATGCTTCTGGCCGGCAGCATGTCAGAATCAATGAGGAAACGCATCATCACCCTCATCTACAAGCAGAAGCGGGAGAGGGAGGAATTCAAAAACTGGCAGCCCATCTCGCTGCTCAATGTGGACTACAAGATCCTGTCAAAGGTCATCGCCAACAGGGTCAAGTCTGCTCTGGAGCTGGTGATCCACCCGGACCAGACCTGCACTGTCCCCGGCAGGAAGATCTCTGATAGCCTGGCGCTACTCAGGGATACGATCGCCTACGTGCGGGACAGGAGGGTGGACACCTGTTTAATCAGCTTGGACCAGGAGAAGGCCTTTGACAGGATATCGCACACGTACCTGATGGGCGTGCTCTCCAAGATGGGCTTTGGGAAGACTTCCAATTGCAATATTTGCAGCTGGGAATTATTTGCTCTGATTTTTCGGAGCATTCTGATTGATTCTGTGTCAGAAAACCAACAGAAATGACTTCTGTACCACTGGATTGTCAAACTTAAATGCTTGTCCTGTCTCAGTGAGTTTACCAAGAGCGTAGTTGAGGCACACAGACCAGGAAAGTTCCTCGCTCGATCCCAGGCTGTGCTGAGTTATCTCAGGGTAGATTTCCTGAGGCTCTGAACCACTGTACAGCTTCACACACAGGATATAAAGGAGGGGTTACTCCTGGCAACAAGAACAATAAGTGACAAGAATTTCCTGTGGAGATTATAAGATTAAAGAGCAAACCCTGAGTCACTTACCACTGGGCTCCAGATAGTACGGGACTAAAACCTGGGGCTGGTTTTGATAAAACACAGCACATATCCAGTTCCCTCTGCCTCTGTCAGCTTTCTGAATAATCAGTCGCAATGATTTCTCTTCCCCATTCCGTCCATTCAATGTTTTCTCTCCAACAGTTCTGCCGTCACTATTGATCCAAACCAGTCTCATTGGTTCAGTGACATCAGACACAGAGCAGGTCGGGGTAACGGTGTCTCCCTCAGTCTCTGCATCAGATGGTTCAGCTGTGACTGTGGAAACAGGAAAATCATTCAGCTTTTACACAATGACTTTATCATTGAAAACACCAGCAACATTCTGTGTCCTACCTTTAACTGTGATTAGTTTAATGGTCACAAATTTACTTGATCCCAGAGAACATGTGTAAACTCCTGCATCGTCAAACAGTACAGGGACAATCCTCACACTGAAGGTCCTGCCATTAAAATGTCCCACTGTGGGCACCAGTCGACTCCCAAAGTCGGTCCTGTTCACATCGATAGGCTGAGATTTCGAAGCAGTTGCTATTTTTTTCTCCTGATTTGGAAGATGATGTGAGCTCCAGGTCCATGCAGCAGCATTGTAAGTAGAGGCAACAGAATAGCAAATCAGGTCGAGTTCACTGCGATCTGTGCCTGACCGATAAAGTGTGTAACTCTCTTGATATAAATCTGTGATAGAGAGACAGAGAACAACGTGTTAGAATTTAACAGTTTCTAAGGTAGAGAGAAAAGCCAGAATAATTATTGGCAAAAATTATATAAAACTATTTTGTGTTTTGATTATCATAACTAGCCACGCCTCTCGCCAAGCTGTCCCAGTACAGCTACAACACTGGGATCTACCCGACAATGTGGAAAACTGCCCAGGTATGTCCTACAATCAAAAAGCAGGACAAATCCAATCCAGCCAATTACCGCCCCTTCAGTCTACTCTCAATCTTCAGCAAAGTGATGGAAGGTGTCGTCAACAGAGCTATCAAGCAGCCCTTACTCACCAATAACCTGCTCACGATACTCAGTTTGTATTCAGTGGAGTGGTTCATTCACAGTGAGCATCTGTCTCCTTCTGTATTGAACATTCTGCACAGACTTTATACCTGTGCCTTTTCTATTCTTTCTTTGTTGCTTTCTTTCTTTCTCCTGATATTTCTTTCACTATTTCCACTAAAGCCTTCACATTTTCTCAGCAAGACTAACCCAGAGTCATTTTAATTGCTTTTGCAATACAACTTGGCAGTTGACAAGATGGGAAAATTGGCAAACCTTTCCTTATTGTCCAAGGGGCAATCACGATACTTTCTTTCAAAAACATGGGGGTAATTTGGCCTTGTGCGATAGTGTAAAAGAGGTGATAGTGAATGTGATATCTGCCTTACCACATCACAGACACACACATGCACAAGATGGCTCGACAGGAACTTGTTATGTCTTGTCACATGATGCTTGTATTGAATTTGCATGAGAAGTTGCATTACCACAGTAGTCCACTAAGTGGAGCTCTATTACACTTCTCCCTTCTTAATGAAGAAGTAATCATAACAATGCAGCTCCAACAACACTCAAGAAGCTCGACACCATCCAGGACAAAGCACCCATTTGATTGGCACCCCATACACCACGTTAAACATTCACTCCCTCCACCACCGGCGCACCGTGGCTGCAGTGTGTACCATCTACAAGATGCACTGCAGAAACTCGCCAAGGCTTCTCCAAAATCACCTCCCAAACCCGCGACCTCTACTTCCCAGAAGGATAAGGGCAGCAGGCACATGGGAACACCACCACCTCAACGTTCCCCTCCCAGTCACACACCATCCCGACATGGGAATATATCGGCCGTTCCTTCATCATCGCTGGGTCAAAATCCTGGAACTCCCTCCCCAACAGCACTGTGGGAACACCTTCACCACACGGACTGCAGCGGTTCAAGAAGGCGGCTCATCGCCAACTTTGAGGGCAATTAGGAATGGGCAATAAATGCCGGCCTTGCCAGCGACGCCCACATCATTGGGAACAAATAAAAATACATTGCCTTTAACCCCTACTTTTTTTTTCACCTTCCTTTTAATCCAGTTTGCTATCCTCCTCCAAATTCCACACCCCTTAATCTTCTGGAGTAATCTCTTGTGCAGTAATCTTATCGGATCGACTAGGCTTATATTCATTGGAATTTAAAAGAATGAGGGGGATCTCATAGAAACATATAAAATTCTGACAGGACTGGACAGGTTAGATGCAGGAAGAATGTTCCCGATGTTGGGGAAGTCCAGAACCAGGGGTCACAGTCTAAGGATAAGGGGCAACCATTTAGGACCGAGATGAGGAGGAATTTCTTCACCCAGAGAGTGGTGAACCTGTGGAATTCTCTACCGCAGAGAGTTGTTGAGGCCAGTTCGTTAGATATATTCAAAAGGGAGTTAGGTGTGGCCCTTACGGCTAAAGGGATCAAGGGGTATGGAGAGAAAGCAGGATGGGGTACTGAAGTTGTATGATCAGCCATGATCATATTGAATGGTGGTGCAGGCTCGAAGGGCCGAATGGCCTACTCCTGCACCTATTTCCTATGTTTCTAAACAATCACCATACATAATTTGCATGGTTAAACACAACAAATATAGACTTATTTTTCCATTTTTACAAATCAAACTTTACCACTTGTTTTCTGTTTCGAAGAGGATACTTTCACTCTCGAACAGATCTTTCCAAACTTGATGTCGAACTTAAACTCATTCTAGGCTGAGCCTGAGGAGAGTTTTTCTTCAAGGGCAACCCTTGATCTACATTTTGACTCTCTACAACTTCAGACTATCTGTCTGCCTGACTCAGACTCAGACTTAAATTCTGACTTTCTTTTGGACTTGTTTCTAGAACATCTGATGTAGGATTTGCTACTGGTACTCTACTTGTAATAAGACTATCTGTCTCATCAGAAATAATCGAATCATTCCAACTTTCAACTCCTTCCACATCTGTAGGTAAAATATGGTCAATGTGAACAAACCTAACCTTTCCATGATCAAACATCTTGTCCAAATATGTTCGAGAGTCGCATATCCTCACTACGCTTCCTGGTAACCATTTTAACCAATTATGGTGATGGTTCTTCACTCTCACCTTCTGATTTAATTTCACACTTCTCTCTCTTATTTTACCTCTATCATGATTCTTTTTCTGTCTTAGTTGTTTCTCTTCTACTAACTGTGCCAAGTTTGGCTTCAACAACGAGAACCTGATTCGTGGTTGTCGTTTGAGAAACAATTCTGCTGGTGTTCTACCAGTAGTTGTATCAGGAGTATTACGATACATAATCAGAACATTTGCTAGTTTGTGATCCAATGACAACTGCCATTTCTTTGGATTTGGATCCAATATTTGCTTGTTGAGGACAGGGTTTTACAATTTGTACTGTGCACTCGGTGCACCATTTGAAGCAGGATGGTATGGTGGAACCTTGGTATGTTTCACACTGTTCCTGCTCATGAACTGTGAAAATTCTTCTAAACAAAATTGCGGCCCATTATCAGAAACAATTTCTTCTGGGACACCATATGAAGAAAACAATCTTTGCAAATTGTCTATTATTTTATTTGTTGTTATTTTCTGCATCGGAAATACTTCTACCCATTTCGAATGATTATCAATCACAATGAACAATTGTTGTCCTTCTAGCTCAGCAAAATCTACTTGTAACTTTTGCCACACCCTGGGAGGCCATTTCTATGGCTGTAATGGTACTGATGGTGGTATCTTGCTTACCGATTGACATATTGTACACTGACTGATGATGCACTCTGTATCTTTATCTAGACCTGGCCACCATAAGTAACTGTGTGCAAAACTCTTGGTCAGGCACATTCCCAGGTGCTGGTCATGAAGATCTCCTAACAACTTGGACCTGAACTTATTTGGGATAACTACTCTTGCACCCACATGATAAATCTTTATCGACTGATAATTCATTCCTATGGACGAAGTATGGATGAATATCTTCCTCTGATATCTGGTTTGGCCAGCCATTTGCTATACAATCATACACCTTTGACATAACTGAGTCATGCTTAGTAGCTCTACCAAGCTCTTCAGCTGTGACAGGCAACTGATCAATGTATGAAAAATAGAACACTTCTTCCTCATTGGGTGTAACTTGTGATGGGGATGGCAACCTGGACATAGCATCAGCATTACCATCTGACTTAGGTACAACAACAATGGGTATAGCCCAATAATTAGGTCTACTTTAGAGATAATGTTCTCAGTTTCTAGTCTTTTGAGTACTTGACCAACTTTCTCTTTGAGTTCGTATGGCATGGGATATGGCTTGCAGTAAACTGGTCAAGCATTCTTCTGTACCCTGACATTCACCTTGAAACCTAGGATTGCACTGCCTGTTTCACGGACACCTTTGGATACTGTTTGATGACATCATCCTTCGATGCAAATCTCGTTTCAACTCAAAAAATCTCACTCCAATCCAGTTTCAATGATCCCCACCTATTTCTACCTATTAAGGCTTGTCTCCTGCTATGACTAAGAGAGGTAAGCTCTGAAACTGATCCTTGTATTTTACCGGTACGGTGATACATCCTACCACAGGGATTTGCTCTCCTGAGTAGCCTCGCAGTTCTATGTTTGACTTTTCCAGTGAAAAATCACTCAACTTGTCGAGATATAACAATTCCAGTACTACGCTCACGGATGCACCAGTGTTGATTTCCATGGGTATCCTGGTTCCTGCAACGTCTACTTGGATGACGATACTTCATGAATTATTGTTAGGTACCGTTGTGCTCCTGATGACGTGTGTCTTCAGAACCTCCTCATCCTGAGGCTTCTGTTCAATGCTACATAATCTCTGGTGATTTCTACTTATAGCATAAAACAGCAGTTTACCCTTCAGTCGGCATGCCTTCGCAAGATATCCAGTTTTCTTGCAGAAGAAACACTCTGCCTTCACATACGTACAATTTTGAGCGATGTGTTGTCCCAATCACCGATAGCATGACTTCAATGCGCTGTTACCTTGGTCAGTTGCAGAGGCCTTGAGGTCCAACTGCCTTTTACTTCTAGCCTGAAGCCGAGTCACTTCGGTTGTCTGAAGACTGGAAATGGCGTGAAATTCTCGGGAATATTGGTCTGCCATACCCATCGACATAGCTGTCTTACAAGCTAAATCAAAAGTCAAGTTAGGGGTTGTCAACAACTTTCTTCTGATTGCTTTATTTTTCATTCCACAAACAATGTGGTCACGCAATGCTTGGTCCTGAAAGTTTACGAAATGACAGTGAATGGGAAGCTTTTTTAAAGCTACAATGTACTCACTGATACTCTCGTCAATGAATTGATTTCATATTCCAAAACATTAACTTTCAGCAACTTCCAGGGGCTCAGGACTGTCGTGCTAACAATCTCCGTCAGTGGCGGGCCCTTTGTCTTGTCAGGAACAAGCACATTTTTCAGGGTTGCATCCACCTCCAGGCCTGATTAAGTCAGGAAAATAGCCCGTTTTCTTTCTAACACCACCCGGTTACGGTTTTCATCATCGGGGACCTCGATGATACTTTTCGCGGTGAAAAACATTTCTAGCCACTCCATGTATGCTCGAAAGTCTCTCAGTCAGGATGGAACTCACCCAAGCACCCTATTATTCCCATAGGTGTGGCCATCTGGACTCTGGCAATGTTAACAGTGTGCTTGAAATTTACCTTGGATTTTTAGTTGTGTTGCAAATCAAAGAACCTCTCAAAGTCTCTCTGCTGGTTGGCTGGAACAGCCACCAAAAAAATTTCAGCTCGGGAATCCAGAAATCCCATCCTACATCGCCAATGTGATATCTTCCTTACAACATCACAAACACACACATACACAAGATGGCTGTACTGGAACTTGTCAGGTGACCTTGTCACATGATGCTTTTATTGTATATACGTGAGTAGTTACATTACCACAGTAGTCCACTAGGTGGATCAGTAGTCCACCAGGTTGAGCTCTATTATGTGATAGTGTAAAACAGCTGGTAGTGAATTGGAAACACATTTTACATCTCACAAAGATAACTTACTATTGCACAAAGTCAAAATGACCCATCCACATTCTCTCCCACACTAAAACCTCCTACTTTGTCTACACACACACTGAAAACCTATCTCTGACCAAGCTTTCAGTCACCTCTCTTTCTCACTAATACCGATGTCCACTTCATTCTTCCTCAGTGAAGCATCGTTTTATTTCTTTCTTCAAGGTGCTGTTACTGAAAGCATTTTCTGTTTTTGTTTTATCTCCGGTACCATTTATTAAAAAAACGCTGCAATTCAGATTTTCTACCTTCCAGTGTTGAACTGCTTCATTTACTTTAACAATTCTAGACAAGATAAACCAACATTGACTGCAGCCTTGTCACTCTCCTCCACTTGCCTCTCAACAGCTGGTGAAGTGGTTCCCCATTCAGTTACCTGTACAGAACCGGCCACATTATAACCACCCACCCTCCCTCCACTCCCAATCTATTGATATCAGATGCTAACGACCACACAGCACCATAACTGTTTGTACACTTCTGGTACGACCAATGATGTTCAACCAAAGTCACTCAGTATTGTCCCCTATGTGTGTGTATTGGGAGAGCACTGAGTAGTCAGTCAGGGCTGGACTGTAATTCTGTGCCTGTGCAGTGAGTAAAGTGAACCATATTTAGAAAATAATTGTCTCTGTGTTATGGTCACTGATGAGCTGTGTGAGAATGTTTCTGTTCACCTTTAACCCTTTAGCTATTTATTATCCAATCCAACAAGATCTGGTTGTTGATATTTGCCCAGTGTATTGCAATGTTATATTTACACCAATGTTCCAAAGAGAAAATACAGCCCAGTCTGTAGTAAAAGCATCTGATGTCTCTGTGCTCCCTGGACATTGTGTGGAACAGTGTTATTTCAGTAACTCTTTAATATCTACTGTAAGGTAGTTCTGGGCTTACCCAGATCCACATCAATAGTTTTGATGCTATTTTAATAAGAGTATTTTTTCTACACTTCACACAAATACACGTTCTTATCTTCTGTTCCAAAGCCCCACTCCCAGCTTTTCCTCTCTCCCTCCCCCAAAGCCCCACTCCCAGCCTTTGTCGTTTCCCCCTGCCCACCATCTCTCCTCTACATTCCCAACATTTCCATCCTTCCCTCTCCCGTTCATGGCCACTGATTCCCTGCCCTTCCCTCTTCCCTTAATCCTGCTCCTGGCTCAATGCTTATTTGAAGCTGAGAGTATGCAGCGCCTGGAATCACTTCCAATAGCAGCAGAACTGGGTTAGAAGTGACATTGAGGGGAGAGAGGCCAGTTTGTGTTCAATGCTGATATGTGCACCAGGCCCCCACATGCTGACTGTGGGCATGGTGCTGATGGTTGTAATGTATGGTTCCACTTTATATGTAACAGTTTTATATTAGTAACTCTTTAATATCCACTGTGAGGTAACTGCACTTACTGTTGGCCACAGAGAAATGTGCTTTTCCTGTGAGAATACTGGATCCATTTTCCTGCACTTCACACGTGTACAACTCCTGATCCTCTACTGCAACGTGTCTGACTATCAGATAGACTGTGTTATTTAGTCGGATCTGATCAGTGTTCCTCCTGTCCTGCTGAGATGAATCTCTGGGTTTCCATTGAAGACTGACTGTATCTGAGAGTTTGGAGATGGTACAGCTGAGTGTAACGTCACTGCCCACCACAGCTCTCTGTGGACTTCTCTCAACTGTGAAAAACAGATCAATAAGATTTAGTGTACGTCGTGACATGTACAATCCAATGATTAGGTTCTAACTGACAGTAGAATGTGCCCATTATCAATACTTGTAACTTGCTGCATTAAAGAGTCAGGCCAGGTTACACACAGTGCATTTTAATCAGTAAAATATTGGGCCCGAAATCTCTCGGTCCTGCTCCACCAATGTAAGTGAGGCAGAGTGGGGTCGATGAACTTTACCCCTGACCCTGCTGGAGTATCCGGGGTCAGGTCAAGGTTACACAGTATGGATGGTATTTGGGGATGGTCAGGTGAAGAAACTCACCAGAGGAGGGTGTGCTGGAAATGTAGCACCATATTATCAGACATGGAGAGGGCTCCAGTCCTACTCAGTTCTCTATGGGCCGAGCACACTGCAGTAAGACCAGCCAACACATGCACTGGGAGCCTGTTCACAAAACCCACCTCAAAGGTCATTACAGTCCCAGACATTATTTAAATGAGTGTGCTCCCAGAATGCTCCTGAGCAGAGCTCCAATCATTGAGCCTCCACGAGGAATGGAACTTCAGGAGACACTTGTTCTAAAAATGTTCACCCTGACGTTCAGTCCCACCGACAACATAACAAGTAAAAATCAAATCTTCAACAGGGACTTTATTTCCAATGCCAGGCAAATATAATGGTGGCATCCATTCGGTGCTGGCACCCAACACACTGGTGCCCGACCCATGTGGCATTCCCCATGTACCACGCACAATGTACCATGAGTGCCACTAACACGTGTAAATGGGTGGACTTTCTATCATGGTCAACTCGTGCTGGTGCAGTTTGGGCCAACACCTCAGGAACAATTTTCTTTTCTCTTGTCTATTGAATAGAGTAGGCTGAGGAGTGACCTGATAATGGTCTTTAAAATGATGAATGGTGTTGATCGAGTAGATACAGAGAGAGAGTTTCCACTTGTGGGGAAGAGCAGAACTAGAGGCCACCAATATAAGATAGTCACCCAAGAAATCCAATGGGTAATTCAGAAGAAACTTCTTTACCCAGAGAGTGGTGAGAATGTGGAACTCACTACCACAGGGAGGGGTTGAAGTGAATAGTATCGATGTATTTAAGGGGAGGCTGGATAAGCTTATGAGGGAGAAGGGAATGGAGGGTTATGCTGATAGATTTAGATGAGGTAAGACGGGAGGAGGATCCAGTGGAGCATAAACTGGACTGGTTGGGCCGAATGGCCTGTTTATGTTCTGTATATCCGATAGCTGAAGGCATGGTCACCGATGGTGAGATGAAGGAGGGGATTTACAAGAGGCGAGAGTTAGAGGAATGCAGTTATGGGGCATGGAAGGGATGGGTTGCATGGTTAGGGAAGGTTACAGTGACCTAAGGGTGAAGCCATGAAAGGATTTAAACACAGGGATGATAATCTTCAATTAGATTAATTGTGGGATCCGGAACCAATGTAGGTCCTCAAGAACAAGGGTGATGGATGAGTGGAACTTGGTGTTGGATAGAATTTGGACATCAGAGTTTTGAACAAGCTGAAGTTTACAGAGGGTAGAGGGTGTGATGCCGGCCAGGAAAACATTGCAATAGTCAAGTCTGGAGGTGACAAATACACGAATGAGAGTTTTAGCGGCAGATAGGCTGGAGTAGGGGAAGAGTCGGGCGGTATTGCAGAAGTGGAAGGGATACTCTATCTGTAACTGATATATAGCCACCATACAACCACAGGGGGCAGATGGATGTTTGATATTAACAATCAATTTAGTGGTTGGAGATCAATGGCTCATTCTATGTTTCCGAAACCCCTTAGTGACCCCTCGGGGCCATAAAAGGAGCAGCGAGCGATGGCCATGGGCAGTGTGGAGACCCCGACCTGCGAGGGAACATCAGCGGCAGGTCGGGCCATAAAAGGAGCAGTGAGCGATGGCCATGGGCAGTGTGGAGACCCCGACCTGCGAGGGAACATCAGCGGCAGGTCGGGCCATAAAAGGAGCAGTGAGCGATGGCCATGGGCAGTGTGGAGACCCCGACCTGCGAGGGAACATCAGCGGCAGGTCAGGCCATAAAAGGAGCAGTGAGCGATGGCCATGGGCAGTGTGGCTGCATACCACGGCAAGGTACTGCGCGAGCTGGTGCAGGAGGGCGACGGCAACCAAGAGTGAAGTCATCAAGGTCCAGGTCAGTGATTGGAGCGTGGGCAGATACAGCAGGAGCAGCGAGGTCGGGGTGAAGGAGCTGTGAGAGACTGTGGAGGGAGGTGATCGGGGCCCAGGGGAGGCATGAGTTCAGGGCCAGGGGCCCAGGGGCAGCACGGTCCAGCCCACACTGCGATATGTGTGCGCACTAGGCCCGTGCAGCAGAGCAGGTCTCCAGTTGTCTTGGGTAATCCTTGCCACTGGACCAAGACCTAGCTCTGTCAAGTCCGTGTGGTGGCTGGTGTGCAACGGTCACCCCACGTTAAAAAATCCACGCACTGACATCTTCCACCCTTCAACATGGAGTTCGGGATCGGGAATATTAGGTCCTTCATTGAAACACTTGTGAACTCGTCCTTTTTTTGGCGTTTCGAGGACCGCCTATGATGATGATATCCGATGTATTCCTATGTAATGGTCCAGGGACAGTACCGTCACGATCATATTTTGTCCATGATGATATTTCAGGATAGGATGATATTTTGTGTCAAGTTCATTTGACGGTGACCTTCGCCTCATTTAGATGTTCCACCCATCAATCAACCAGGATGTGAAGCTGTTCAGCAACATCTTTTGTTGGCACCATTTAAAGATTTTGATTTATTTACACTAAAGATTTTAAATATTATTGAATTGACACAATATACCTATTTTTCTCTGTCATGTTCCTTCCCGCTTTCCTGAAGGCGTTAACTCTTTGGCAGAGCACAAGTTCCACAGACACCCCACATCCTCTGGGACCTGAACCAAGTGCCACATCTAACGGGTTCAGTGGGCACCAATCAGGAGCAGTGATACTGGCCCATCGTATACCTGTCCCACAGTGCTGAGGCCTATTACTACAGTGACCTATTGGTTGGCAGACAGGAAGCAGAGAGTCAGGATAAACGGGTCTTTTTCAGAATGTCAGGCAGTGACTAGTGGAGTGCCGCAGGGCTCAGTGCTGGGACCCCAGCTCTTTACAATATACATCAATGAATTGGATGAAAGAATTGAGTGTAATATCTCCAAGTTTGCAGATGACACTAAGCTGGGTAGGTGGGAGGACGCTACGAGGCTGCAGGGTGACTTGGACAGGTTAGGTGAGTGGAATTCCCTGCCGCAGAGAGTTGTTGATGCCAGTTCATTGGATATATTCAAGAGGGAGTTAGATATGACGCTTACGGCTAAAGGGATCAAGGCATATGGAGAGAAATCAGGAAAGGGGTACTGAGGTGAATGATCAGCCATGATCTTGAATGGTGGTGCAGGCTCGAAGGGTCAAATGGCCTACTCCTGCACCTATTTTCTATGTTTCTATGTTTCTATCTTACAGAGAGTGCGTCAGTGTACAGACCATAATACTCTCTGTGGGCTAGATTCCTCCGTTTGCTATTTCTGGTGAAATTATCAACACATTTTTACTCATGTTGACTATTTCAGGAGAAACAACGAACAAAATCTTTCCCCTGTTTAATGAGAGCTGCTCTCTGCACTGGGTGATATCAATCTCACGTGGTCCTGGCAATCTCTCATCATTACATGTGAAATTATTTACCGAGAATCGTTTTGTTGACCTTTTTCTGCTCTTTGTCCCACTCACCTTTGATCCCAAATAGTTCGTACAGTTTCAGGGTTTTATTACTCGGCTGTGTTTGAGTTAAGATGAATGATCCCGCAAGTTTAAATGTGGGATTGTAAATTCTTAGATTGATGGTACCAGAATCCTGCCGTACTTTACTGTACAAGTCCTGATCTCCAGTCTGATCATTCCATTGTGCGTCCCACCAGCCCGAACTCCTCTTGTGAAAAGTTAGCAGCTGCTGCATTACTTGCCCTGAGTGTGCTTTCCATTCCCAGACAACAGGGCCATCCCCAGGATTGTCTGGTCCTTTTAATCGAATGTCAGCTCTCTCATCTAAAAAATAAATATGATTGGTGTTTCCTGTTGGAAAAAGAAACAATGTCAGCACTTTGATATCAAATCACAATTCCTTAATCCAATGTTAGTAATTATTTATTAGTTCATTTATTTACAGTCATATTTGTATATTTAACTGATCATGTTACCTTCACTGCAGTCACTATTACAGAGAAAAACAGAACAATTCCATTATACATTCAGTGTATCCATTACTAGAGTTATAAAAACATACAGCATTACTACAATTATCAACATAAAAAGAGAGGAAATAGTTCATTCCAGGTTACAGGATATAAAGGCTCCAAATATCTTAAAAAAATGTATTCATGGGATGTGATCGTCACTGCCAAGCCCGACATTTATTGTCCATCACTAACTGCCCCTTGAGAAGGTGGTGGTGAGCCGCCTTCTTGAACCGCTGCAGTCCGTGTGGTGAAGGTGCTCCCACAGTGCTGTTCGGGAGGGAGTTCCAGGATTGTGATCCAGCGACGATGAATGAACGGCCGATATATTTCAAGTCAGGATGGTGTGTGACTCGGAGGGGAACGTGGAGGTGGTGGTGTTCCCATGTGCCTCCTGCACTTGTCTATCGAGGTGGTAGAGGTCGCGGGTTTGCGAGTTGCTGCCGAAGAAGCCTTGAGAGTCGTCTGATCGGGCTGTAATTGGCCAGATTGGATTTGTCCTCCATTTGTGGACAGGACTTACCTGGGCAGTTTCCCACATTGTCAGGTCGATGCCAGTGTGGTAGCTGTACTGGAACAGCTTGGCGAGAGACGCGGCTAGTTCTGGAGCACAAGTCTTCAGCACAACAGTCAGGATGCTGTTGGGACCTATAGCCTTTGCTGTATCCAGTGCGCTCAGCCGTTTCTTGGTATCACGTGGAGTGAATCGACTTGGCTGAAGTCTGGCTTCTGTAATTGTTGGGACCTCAGGTGGAGGCCAATATGGATCATCCACTCGGCACTTCTGGCTGAAGATGGTTGTAAACGCTTCAGCCTTGTCTTTTGCACTCACGTGCTGGGTTCCGCCATCGTTGAGGATGGGGATATTCATGGAGACTCCTCCTCCAGTTGTTACATTCATGACTGGATGTGGCAGAACTGCAGAGCTTTGATCTGGTCCGTTGATTGTGGGATCGCTTAGCTCTGTCTATAGCATGCTGTTTCTGCTGTGTAGCATGTATGTAGTCTTGTGTTGCAGATTCTCCAGGTTGGCACTTCATTTTCAAGTACGCCTGGTGCTGCTCCTGGCATGCTCTTCTCCACTCCTCATTGAACCAGGGTTGGTCCCCTGGCTCGATGGTAACAGTAGAGTGAGGGATATGTCGGGCCATGAGGTTACAGATTGTGGTGGAATACAATTCTGCTGCTGCTGATGGCCCACAGCGCCTCAGGGATGACCAGATTTGATCTTCTAGATCTGTTCTGAATCTATCCCATTGAGCACGGTGGTAGTTCCACACAACACGATGGAGGGTGTCCTCAGTGTGAAGATGGGACTTTGCCTCCACAATGACTGTGTGGTGGTCACTGCTACCAATGCTGTCATGGACAGAAGCATCTGTGACAGGTAGATTGGTGAGGACAAGGTCAAGTAGGTTGCTCTCTCATGTTGGTTCTCTCACCACCTGCCGCAGGCCCAGTCTGGGAGCTATGTCCTTCAGGACTCGGCCAGTTCGGTCAGTAGTGGTGCTACCGAGCCACTCCTGGTGATGGACATTGAAGTCCCCCACCCAGAGTACATTCTGTGCCCTTGCTACCCTCAGTGCTTCTACCAAGTGGTGTTGAACATGGAGGAGAACTGATTCATCAGCTGAGGGAGGGCGGTAGGTGGGAATCAGCAGGAGGTTTCTGTGTCCATGTTTGACCTGAAGCCATGAGACCCCATGGGGTCCGGAGTCAATGTTGAGGACTCCCAGGGCCACTCCCTCCGCACTGTATACCACTGAGCCACCACCTCGGGTGGGTCTGTCCTGCCGGTGGGATGGTGATGGAGGAGTCTGGGACATTGTCTGAACGGTATGATTGTGTGAGTATGAGTATGTCAGGCTGTTGCTTGACTGGTCAGTGGGACAGCTCTCCCAATTTTACCACAAGTCCCCAGACATTGGTGAGGAGGACTTTGCCGGGTGAGCTGGGCTGGGTGGGCCGTTATCGTGCCCGAAGCCAGTGCCAAGGTCGATGTCGGATGGTCCGTCCGGTTTTATTCTTATTATTGTTTTTCATTGCGGTTTGTTACAACTGAGTGGCTTGCTATGTGATTGCAGAGGGCAGTTAAGGGTCAACCACATCTGAGGCCTTGCAGAGAGCAAGGGGAGAGGCGTTGAAGTGTGTCAGCACTGTGTGGAGCATCCACATAGAGCTTCCTTCAGTTCCCCAATAGTGCTCCGGGTCCCACCCCCAAAGGAAGTGCAGCGCGTGAGATTGTGTTCCACTTCCTGTGTGGGGCAATTCCGGGCGCTGAAAGTCCTGGCCCCAGAAACTTACTGCCCCAATCAGGGCACAGGGCAAGCTTTCCCCCAAAGTATTGTTAGATCATTGTGGCCAGTGATTATTCCTTTTCTCTGTACTTCAGCAATTGTAAAAATGTTTTTTTGAATTAATTCTTGTGATATGAGCATCACTGCCAAGGCCACCCTTTAGTGGCCCTCCCTAATTGCCCGTGAGAAGCTGATGGTAAGCCGCCTTCCTGAACCGCAGAGGGCAGTTCAAAGTCAATCACATTGCTGTGGGTCTGGAGTCACATGTAGGCCAGACCGGGTAGGGCATTAGTGAACCAGATGGGGATTATAGCAATCAGATAGTTTCATGGTAACCATAACTGATAATAGCTTTTCATTCCAGATTTTAACTCACTGAATATTTTATTCCCCAGTTGCCGTGGTGGGATTTGAACTCTGGCCTCTGGATCATTAGTCCAGGCCTCTGGATTACTGGCCCAGTAACATAACCACTATGAATATAAGAACATAAGAAATAGGAGCAGGAGTAGGCCATACGACCCCTCGAGCCTGCTCCGCCATTCAATAAAATCATGGCTGATCCGATCATGGACTCAGCTCCACTTCCCCGCCCACTCCCCATAACCCCTTATTCCCTTATCAGTTAAGAAACTGTCTATCTCTGTCTTAAATTTATTCAATGTCCCAGCTTCCACAGCTCTCCAAGGCAGTGAATCCTACAGATTTACAACCCTCTGAGAGAAGAAATTTCTCCTCATCTCAGTTTTAAATGGATGGCCCCTTATTCTAAGATCATGCCCCCTAGTTCTGGTCTCCCCCATCAGTGGAAACATCCTCTCTGCATCCACCTTGTCAAGCCCCCTCATAATCTTATACGTTTCGATAAGATCACCTCTCATTCTTCTGAATTCCAATGAGTAGAGGCCCAACCTACTCAACCTTTCCTCATAAGTCAACCCCCTCATCACCGGAATCAACCCAGTGAACCTTCTCTGAACTGCCTCCAAAGCAAGCATATTCTTTCGTAAAAATATGGAAACCAAAACTGCACGCAGTATTCCAGGTGTGACCTCACCAATACCCTGTATAACTGTAGCAAGACTTCCCTGCTTTTATATTCCACCCCCTTTGCAATAAAGGCCAAGATACCATTGGCCTTCCTGATCACTTGCTGTACCTACCTACTATCCTTTTGTGTTTCATGCACCAGTACCCCCATGTTACTGTTACAACTCCTGGTCAACTGTGGCTGTGACAGTGACAAATGTACTTCAGGTTAATGTATTCCGATACTTCCAGGTGGCCTCTGGTGACAGTGGTCACATCATTCAGTCAATAGTCCATCACTACCAATCACAGAACTGCACTTTCACCTTTGATTCATGAGGTGCCTTCACTCTAAGCACAGCAGTAAACAAATATTATTGGATACTCAAGGGTAACAGTACAATCCCCATTGTTACCATTTTAAAATTTACTTGTTCATAAATGAACTTAGCTGAAGTGACAAATTCCAAGTATCTGTGACTCTAGATTAAATAGCAATTCACATCACAGTTAGCAAAAATAAAAGTGTTCCATGCTCAATGTATACACAGTGAAGTTTAAACACAGAGGTCGAGGAATTGGCCTCCTCAGCACCTCCCGTTGTTACCTCTGGGGGGGCGATACTGGTCCCTAAACATTTACTGACCATCTGCAGGGAGAAGATCAACTCAACAGTTGTTTATCGCACTGGAGGGAGGTACACAGTGGTGTTCCCCAGGGTCGGTACACAGTGGTGTTCCCCAGGGTCGGTACACAGTGGTGTACCCCAGGATCGTTACACAGTGTCGTTCCCCAGGGTCGGTACTCAGTGTTGTTCCCCAGGGTCAGTACACAGTGGTGTTCCCCAGGAATGGTACACAGTGGTGTTCCCCAGGGTCGGTACACAGTGGTGTTCCCCAGGATCGGTACATAGTGTAGTTCCCCAGGAATGGTACACAGTGGTGTTCACCAGGGTGGGTACACAGTGTTGTTCCCCAGGGTCGGTACACAGTGGTGTTCCCCAGGAACGGTACACAATGGTGTTCTCTCGGGTCGGTCCACCATGATTTTCCCCAGGATCGGTACACAGTGTCGTTCCCCAGGGTAGGTACACAGTGGTGTTCCCCAGGTTCGGTACACAGTGGTGTTCCCCAGGGTCGGTACACAGTGGTGTTCCCCAGGAACGGTACACAGTGGTGTTCCCCAGGGTCGGTACACAGTGGTGTTCCCCAGGGTCGGTATACAGTGGTGTTCCCCAGGGTCGGTACACAGTGGTGTACCCCAGGGTCGGTACACAGTGGTGCTACCCAGGGTCGGTACACAGTGGTGTACCCCAGGGTCGCTACACAGTGGTGTTCCCCAGGATCGGTACACAGTGTAGTTCCCCAGGAATGGTACACAGTGGTGTTCACCAGGGTGGGTACACAGTGTTGTTCCCCAGGGTCGGTACACAGTGGTGTTCCCCAGGAACGGTACACAATGGTGTTCTCTCGGGTCGGTCCACCATGATTTTCCCCAGGATCGGTACACAGTGTCGTTCCCCAGGGTAGGTACACAGTGGTGTTCCCCAGGTTCGGTACACAGTGGTGTTCCCCAGGGTCGGTACACAGTGGTGTTCCCCAGGAACGGTACACAGTGGTGTTCCCCAGGGTCGGTACACAGTGGTGTTCCCCAGGGTCGGTATACAGTGGTGTTCCCCAGGGTCGGTACACAGTGGTGTACCCCAGGGTCGGTACACAGTGGTGCTACCCAGGGTCGGTACACAGTGGTGTTCCCCAGGGTCGGTATTGGGACCGTTGCTTTCTGCAAGGTCTCTGCTCCACGGCTCCACTCAGTGACCCCCCCCGCTACCCCCCCGGCCCAGTGTGCCCCCCCCACCAGATCAGTCCCCCCCCCCGCTACCCCCCCGGCACAGTGTGCACCCCCCACCAGATCAGTGCCCCCCCCCCGCTACCCCCCCGGCCCAGTGTGCCCCCCAGTGCCCAGTGTGCCCCCCAGTGCCCAGTGTGCCCCCCAGTGCCCAGTGTGCTCCCCAGGCCAGTGACCCCTCCCCCTGCCCGCTGCCCATCGCGCTCCAGGAAGGAAGTGGAACCTTACTGCCCACTGGGCAAACGGAAAATGTTGTAAAAGTTTGAAATCATTTGCGTTTGGAACTAATTTTTTAAACTTTTAAAAGTTAACAGCCCACACGGGGTGCTCCCCAATTTCAGCCCCGATGAGTCTCTGATTCTAAAGGAGCAGGGACATGAAAATTATGGGTCTCAATTTTCCCCAGTGATTTGTGCCGTTTTTTTGACCTAAATTTTAAAGTCCAAGTTTCCCCAAAGATTGTGTGCCAGCGTAACTCAGTTAGTTACGGTTTGTTTGAGACATAGTAACCTGATGTCTGTGTCATTTTTACACAATTATGCAAGTTTGGCCAACTTCCATTTCTCCGAGGACAGCGAATGTGACCACTCCTAAAAAACCTTCTGGGCACTTACAAAAAACCAGCGCACGTCAAAAAATCAACGCAGAAAAACACCGTTGTGTTTCGGTGAAGTTTTGGAGGGAGTCACGAACACATAAATACACATCATCGGGCTTCATTTGTCCAACTGAAGATGCAGAGAATGGAGCTTTCGTGCAATTCTTTAAGTTTGGATAATTTTTAAAGTGCCACGCCCCCACCGGACATCTCCAAACCGGGCTCGAGGGTCGGAGCGTCAACCGGCAGAATCAGTCCCTCGCCCGCACACAGGGGCTCGGGGCTCGGCTCGAAAAGCCCAGCGGGGTGGGCTGGGGGGTGGCGGGGGGTGTGGAATCTGAACTGAAGGGATGAGAACCCTTACACTATGTCACTCTGCATCAAATAAATCCAGCGGGGGGAGGTTCCCGATCTATGCAAACCCATTGCACATGCTCAGACCTGGGTGTGGTCCATACTGGGACATTGACCTTGGGGAGCGAGACAACAAAGAAACTTGTCCTGCCTGTCGTTTTGAGCTTCTTGCAAAGGTACAATTTAATCATGGGGGCAATAGTGACAATGCCATACTACGTGCAAGCCTGCTGCATGATGGTGCTGCGGAGGAGACAATTGATTCGACGCCATCGTGTGAGGAACCTCAGAACATGTAGGATGATGGGCAGGAGGCCTTACCCACCTCGGGTATATTGAGACAGGTGTTAGTACCTGCACCTGAGTGATGCAGACTGTGTCAGAAGGCTGCATTTCCACAAAAAAGTTGTAACTGAGATCTGTGAGTTAGTGAAAGCAGACCTGCAACCTAGAAGCGTCAGGAGGATTGCTTTGTCAGTTGAAGTGAAGGTTCCAGCTGCACTTTCATTCTATGCATCTGGATCGTTTCCAGCTACAACTGGGGATGTGTGCACCATTTCTCAACATGCAACACATGTCTGCATTCGGCAGGTGACTGCTGCAGTATATGCCCGGAGGAATGACTACATGTCCACCCAGGCAATGCGAGAAAGGGCTGTGGGCTTCTCCAGGATTGCTGGCTTCCCAAGGGTACAAGGCGGCATTGATTGTACCCACATCGCCTTGCATGCATCTTGGGAGGAATGCGAGTTGTACAGGAACAGAAAAGGCTTCCACTCCATTAATGTGCAACTCATGTGTGACGACATGAATCGCATCATGTCAGTTGATGCAAGATACCCTGGGAGCACCCATGATACGTTCATCCAATGCAAGAGCGCTATATCTACCATGTTTCAGCAGCAGCCAGAAGGGCAGAGCTGACTACTGGGAGACAAAGGGTACGGCCTGCCACCTGGCTCATGATGCCCTTGCGTATAACCCGGACGGAAGCTGACCGGGAATACAACATGTCGCACATTGCGACGCACAGCATAATAGAGAGGACCATTGGCATCTTGAAACAGTGTTTCCGATGCCTGGACCATTCTGGAGGCTACTTGCTGTACTCCCCTGAGATTGTCGGTCAGTTCACTGTTGTGTGCTGCATGCTGCATAACTTAGTCATGAGGCAGCAGCAGCTGGTAGTGAAGACCCACCTGAGGTGAGAGTGGCTGATGATGATGAGGAAGCTGCAGATGAGGAGGAGGAGGAGGAAGAGGAGGAGGAGGAGGACGAGGAGGAGGAGGAGGAGGAGAAGGAGGAGGAGGAGGAGGAGGAGGAGGAGGAGGAGGAGGAGGAGGAGGACGAGGAGGAGGAGGAGGAGGAGAAGGAGGAGGAGGAGGAGGAGGAGGAAGAGGAGGAGGAGGAGGACGAGGAGGAGGAGGAGGAGGAGAAGGAGGAGGAGGAGGAGGAGGAGGAGGAGGAGGAGGAGGAGGACGAGGAGGAGGAGGAGGAGGAGAAGGAGGAGGAGGAGGAGGACGAGGAGGAGGAGGAGGAGGAGGAGGAGGACGAGGACGAGGACGAGGAGGAGGAGGAGGAGGAGGAGGAGGAGGAGGACGAGGAGGAGGAGGAGGAGGAGGAGGAGGACGAGGAAGCCATGCAACTACCTGAACCCAGAGTACGATGGCGGAGGAGAGCGGGCCTTCGTGCCCCTTTAACGATTGCTCGAGCCTTGCACCAGCAGCTCATCCATGAACACTTTGCTGCCGAGGGCTCAGCGGCAACTATTCCGTAATGTTAATTGTGTTAATGGAACAAATCATGGAAATGATTCTTGTTTACTTCAAAATCTTGTGTTAGTAATGGAACAAATAATGGCAATGATTCAGTTATAATTTAAAATATATTTTATTCAAAAGTTTAACAAACATTTGTTTGTACTTACCTTTAATAAAAATATTCTTGTATCAAACTTTAAAGTTTTCAGTTAAGATCACTGACAAACTTTAACATTGCTGACAAATCTAAGATCACTTCAAACTCTAAGATCATTAAAAGCTTTAAGATCACTTTGAAACTTTGAAACTTGTAAATTTATATAACTTACAAAAATGTTTAATTTGAGAACAGTGACAACAGTAACAGCAATAATAAAAAGAACAGCAGCAGCAAAGAAAGGCAGCACCCATCTCTCCTCCACCTTATTCTCAGACCGCCCGCTGTACTTGGTGTTGGTGACACGCATCGTTTCTTGGGTTGGTACCAAGCTTATTCTTTCGAACATCTCGGATATTGTGCACTTCTTGATGGGGGGGTCGGGGGGGGAGGGGCGGTAATGTAGAAGGCCCGACTTGGGCCCCTTCAGAGGCTGGTCTGGGGATTGGAGTGGGAGTGGCAACTGATTCTGTCAATGGGCGCAGGGTCTGAGCGCGTTCCCCTATTGCAGCAGCTAACTCCGACATTCCCTCCCTCATGTGCCCCGACTGCGTCTCACCTACCTGCAACATTCCCTCCCTCATGTTCACTAACAGTGTGTCACCTACCTGCAACATTCCCTCCCTCATGTTCACTAACAGTGTGTCACCTACCTGTGACATTCCCTCCCTCATGTTCACTAACAGTGTGTCACCTACCTGTGACATTCCTCCCTCATGTTCACTAACAGTGTGTCACCTACCTGTGACATTCCCTCCCTCATGTTCACTAACAGTGTGTCACCTACCTGTGACATTCCCTCCCTCATGTTCACTAACAGTGTGTCAACGACCTGTGACATTCCCTCCCTCATGTTCACTAACAGTGTGTCAACTACCTGTGACATTCCCTCCCTCATGTTCACTAACATTGTGTCAACTACCTGTGACATTCCCTCCCTCACGTTCACCGACAATGTATCAGCCACCTGCAAAACTCCCTCCCTCATGTTCCCGCAGTGTTTCCATTTCTCCTGAGAGTGTTGTTACTTCTCCCGACAGTCCTGATACCTCATCACCCATCCCACTATTGGTGTCCAGGAGTGATCGTGTAAGGTCAATGCTCTCCACATTCTTTTGCCATCATCTGAACCACATCTGTTAGATCCTGCACCTGAGGAGAGCGCTGTCGAGCTCTCCTTCCCCTCCTCACCCTGGCTGTGGCTCACTTCATCCCACTGGGACCCGCAGCCTCGGACAGTGGGGCCCTGGGTGTGGCTCTCTGCATCCCACTGGGACCCACAGCCTCGGACTGTGGGAACCCATGGAATGTCCCAGCAACACTCGTACCACTCAGGAAAGGGGATGGCACCTCAATGGGGGACACCTGCACCTCCTCCAGAGTGAGTACAACCCCTCCCCCTCACCCTCATGCTCTTGGTCGGGAAGATGGGATTGGCTTGTCCGTGTCTCAATCTTCTGCATCGTCAAGGTTGGCCTCAAGTTCTGCAAAATATAACAGAACAGACAAATGGTTAGCAGCAGAGGAGGGGCCAGGGTGGGGGGTATGAGGAGGCTCACACAGTGCAGGCAGCAGGCTGATTTGAAGGACCACGATGAATGATAGCACATTGCATCAACTGAAGTGTAGCTGATAGAGACATCCCCATGAACCGAAGCGTGGCTAGCCCGCGCGGTACTTAACATTTAGCAAAGGCAGACTGTGGAATTTGTAGGACTTACCCTCTCCCTCGAGTGTGGGCCCAGCTTGTGTCGTGGTGATTGCTTTTCTCCAGGCAGGACCATCAAAGCAGTGAGCCTCTCTTCCAAGGGTGTCGGTGGGTGCAGGTTTACCAGGCTCCTCCTGTTCGAGTTCTTTCCCTTTTGTTGTGTGCCAGCTTCCTCTGCAAAGATGAAAACATAACTTTTTAGGAAGGGTGTCTTTCTGCTGTGTGGGACATGCAGCTGGTCACATTTACAATTGCAATTCCATTGAATAAATGAAAATATTACTTACACTGACTACTTGACCAAGGTCCTGCCACTTCTCTCTGCACCGACCTCCAGACCTCGGGGTGGTCAGCATTGCACAGTAATCTTCTGCAAGTTGGTTCCAGCGTTTCTTCATTTCTTTTGGTGAAACTTTTATGTGACCTCTGCTGGTGTCCAGCTCATGCCATCTGGCCTCAATCACAGTAACTAGTGCCTCCACTTCACCCTGTAAGGAATTCTAGGTCCTTGTGCCGCGTTGCATCTTGTATTGCAGCTCGGATTTTTCCAATGAGAATTAAAGTTCTCACACCCAACTGGTCCTTTACAAATGGCCGAGAGCAGACCGCGAGCTGTCCTGTGCATGCGCGCCCACAGCAATCACGTCAAAAACATCCATTTTTTTCACGCATGCGCAGAAGGGGGACATTGTTTTTTCGGCGCAGACATTAGGCTCCACCCCCTGAAGATACAGGGCAGGCTGCGTGGCCCCAATTTCAAACAATAGACCGGGGAAACTTGCTACTTATTTTTTTGGAGTTGAGGCGTAACTCTGGCAATACGCTAAAAAAACGGCATTGGGGAAATTTGAGGCCATAGACCTTACGTACTTCCTGAATACCCGCTGAATGAATTCATTAAACAGTGATACAGTAAAACTGTGATTGGTGGAAATAAGACACTTACTGTGTGTGAGAACAGACGGAAGGAGAAACACACAGAAACTGAACATCAAACCAGCTGGCATTTTGCTGCAGACAAATCGTCGACTCATTTCACAGATTCACTCTCTTTCCCTGTAAGAAATACACACATAGATACAGATATATATAGTACCAGAAAACCACCAGACGTAAAACTGAGGCACATTTCTTCAATATGTTTAACACTTCGGACTGTGAAGAAAAATAAAACGGATAAAACAGCTTACCAAATGATTTCCTCACGCATGGGAACACCATCGCCTCCAAGTTCCCCTCCAAGTCACATGTCACCCTGTCTATATTCTTGAACTCCCTCCCTAAGGGCATTGTAGGAATATCTTTGCCACACGGACTGCAGCGGTTCAAGAAGGCGGCCCATCACCACCTTCTCAAGGGCAAATAGAGATGGGCAAAAATGCCTGCCTTACCAGCGACGCCCATATCCCGAGAAGAATTATTAATAAAATATATTTGAAAGACTTTTACCAGGCCGTTATGCACCCCGGCAAAAAGGTATTACAGGATACCATCTCACAAACTGATGTAAAACATAAACTACTGGTCGGGATTGGGGTTAAAAGAACTAGTTAGCAAAAGGAAAGTCTTGGTGTGACTATCACTAACACTGAGCCAAATCAGAGGTAACTTAGTTCCATCACACCTGACCACCGCTACATTTTGCACCTCAGTTGTGTGATCTATTTGGCAGCCTTCCCTCAGGTTGGTGCTCTCTGCAGTGACCAATGAAACTCTTTGTAAATAAGGTTGTATCAAATCAGCAGCCTGGAGTTGGAAGCTGTCTTGAGGCTGAGACTCAGGCCTAGAAACTCGATGGGGCAGCGCCCATTTTTTGGGCACAAGCTGGATCCCTAACCTTCCAATATGGTGGGCAGCGATGTCATAGGGTTGAGATGATTGGCTTGAAATTGTCACAACCATCGTCGTCGCTCATTCCCACTGATACCAGTTTTACAGGGGCTCCTTACTGCCTCACTTGGTTAAATGCTGTCTTGATTTCAAGCACAGTATATAAGTACCAGTTCTTTCTCTCTAATGCGTGTGTGCATGCACATACACGTGTGTGCGTGTGTGGAACTGGGTTGGAGTGAAGCTGAAGAGACACCATTCCTTGTACAAGATCTCCCACTTTGTGCTTATTCTCTCAGCAGCATTTCTTGTTCTCTACATCTCAGGCAGAATCTATACAAGTAACTGATTCGCTCCAGGATTCGGTTCTCTCTGATGGATACAATGATAATTGCTCACTATATTCTTCAATGGTGTCACTCCTTTCTATAGAGACATTGAAGATTACATCAGAGGAAGTTGTCCCGTTGTGTCTGTGCCAACACTTTGCTCGAACAATCCAAAAACTAATCCCACTGCCCCACTCTCTCACAGCCCTAAATCTTACACCGCTTCAAATATTTATCCAATTTTCCCTTAAAGATGCACAAACGTATCTGTGAGAGTGTTCCACTGAGCCACGGCTGACACCTTATATACAGAGTCTTGTGTCAGAAAGTTAGGTGAAACTAATCATTTTTATATTTCGTGTTACAAATAAAACGTAGAATACCAACTCCGAAACACGAGCTAAAATGTTTTCTTATGAATCTTTGAAATGTCGGACAATAGTGAAATGGTGGTGGGCTTGTTTAATTGGTCCTGACTTTGGTCATGTGAGAGACCCAAAGCAGTAGATAGTTATCTTAGTGTCACTGTTTCGCATTAACCACATTTACATCCTTCACTGAACTGTCAAGGCCCAGATAACTGTAAATGGGAAGTAATCCTTCCGTTTAAATATTTCCAAACAGAATTCTTGAAAGGCAGTAGGGGTTAAATTGAATAACCCCTGAGAACGTGATAGAGCGTTCTAATCTCTATCAATCAGGACTCAACCCAAACATTCATGTGTTTCACCTCACCCTCACACACTTAGCACTTTTGCAAGCCTCCAACCTACATCTCACAGCTTGCACACACAGGCAGCTATTCAACCATGTCAGTCACATCACCCGGACAGATTGCACAATACTCACTGACACACTTCCATCTTTCTCGGTGGAGAAGGTAATGCAGAACCGGATGCAGCAGGGACTAACCGGAGAGGGTGAGGCGTGTCTGCATGTTGGAACCTCTATGGAGATACGATGCTGGCCATTTTGGGAAGGGCCATTGTTGAGGCCGTGGCCACCAGCGGGGCTGAGACCATTGAAGATAAGGGTATCCACATTCCTAATCCTCCTTCTCTCATCCCACCTCTGTCCCATCCCACAATCTCTTCTGACTGAGAAGCTGCAGATGGTGTAAACAAGCACTTCTTACTTTCTCCTCGCCCCTCACCACAACCCTTCACGTGTCACTTTTCATTTGAAATAGCCAGGAACTACGAGCTGCCCAGACAGTGGAGGCAGAGCAGGAAGACACACCGTCACTGGGTTTCACAGTCGCAGCCACCAGCTCACATACTGACATTGTGTGTAATTGCGAGAGGAAAGAGGTGGGATCTGCACACGGTGAGACACTGGGCACAAGTGCGCTGCAGCCAGGGCAGGGGGAAATGACAGCTCAGGTAGCAGCTCGCCGCAGGTTGAGGTCACGCACTAGTTCTGATATAGAGGACTCAGCTAATGACTTCGATGGGCCAGGCTACACCAGAGGCTGCTGGGTGGACACACCGGAAAGCCTGCCAGAAGCCTACCTTCAATGTTAAGGAGCATGGACAACTCAGGCACTAACTTGGCACAGGGCTTTGTGCAGAGCTTGGAGCCCATCATTTCCAACATGGAACGGGTGGCTACCTCCAGCAGCACACCTGTGGAACCAACCAGGACGCAGCGTCTGATGGCCGATGTCCCAGCATCCATTGCAACACAAGCAGCACCCACCCAAAGTCTGAGTGTTGCAGAGGAAGCTCAGACTGTTGTCAGGCAATCTCAGCGTGTGGTCATTGGATCCTCAGACTGTTGTCAGGCAATCTCAGCGTGTGGTCATTGGATCCTCAGACTGTTGTCAGGCAATCTCAGCGTGTGGTCATTGGATCCTCAGACTGTTGTCAGGCAATCTCAGCGTGTGGTCATTGGATCCTCAGACTGTTGTCAGGCAATCTCAGCTTGTGGTCATTGGATCCTCAGACTGTTGTCAGGCAATCTCAGCTTGTGGTCATTGGATCCTCAGACTGTTGTCAGGCAATCTCAGCTTGTGGTCATTGGATCCTCAGACTGTTGTCAGGTAATCTCAGCTTGTGGTCATTGGATCCTCAGACTGTTGTCAGGCAATCTCAGCTTGTGGTCATTGGCAGCTCAGACTGTTGTCAGGCAATCTCAGCTTGTGGTCATTGGATCCTCAGACTGTTGTCTGGCAATCTCAGCTTGTGGTCATTGGATCCTCAGACTATTGTCAGGCAATCTCAGCTTGTGGTCATTGGATCCTCAGACTGTTGTCTGGCAATCTCAGCTTGTGGTCATTGGATCCTCAGACTGTTGTCAGGCAATCTCAGCGTGTGGTCATTGGATCCTCAGACTGTTGTCAGTCAATCTCAGCTTGTGGTCATTGGATCCTCAGACTGTTGTCAGGCAATCTCAGCGTGTGGTCATTGGATCCTCAGACTGTTGTCAGGCAATCTCAGCGTGTGGTCATTGGCAGCTCAGACTGTTGTCAGGCAATCTCAGCGTGTGGTCATTGGATCCTCAGACTGTTGTCAGGCAATCTCAGCGTGTGGTCATTGGCAGCTCAGACTGTTGTCAGGCAATCTCAGCGTGTGGTCATTGGATCCTCAGACTGTTGTCAGTCAATCTCAGCTTGTGGTCATTGGATCCTCAGACTGTTGTCAGGCAATCTCAGCGTGTGGTCATTGGATCCTCAGACTGCTGCCATCGTGGCCGTAGTTACCAATGTTCAAAGGACTTTCCAGGGCATCACAACACTCCAGGAGTTTGTTCATCAACAGACCTGCTCCCTGAAGGCTCTCTGTGGATATGGCCTCCTGCTGAGCACACTTAACCCCCTCCTCCTCCCTCCTCCTCCCTCTTCCAGCAGATGTACTGCTCTGCGTGGCCTCTGCTCACTCTCCCAGTCATGCTCAAAGCCAAGAGGAAACCCTACTAGGCCACTTATGCCTGGAAGCAACTGGTTTGTGCACAAGCCTTTACGTTACCAAAATGTAATTCAGCACCAGACAGACCGCTCCATGTGGAATATTGAAACTTTTAACCAGTATGGAAAACATCCAAACCATAGAATTTCAGCAACTTACAGAAGAAATAATCCACCAACTAACCCGCAAGTAGTTTATGATACTTTTAAATAGCGCTGGTGGTGGTGTCCCTCATACAGTTGAACGTGCTATCACTGAGTCCATCTATTTCCACCTCCGTAACATCGCCCAACTCCACCCCTATCTCAGCTCATCTACTGCTGAAGCCCTCATCCATGCCTTTGTTACCTCTAGACTTGACTATTTCAACACACTCCTGGCTGGCATCCCACGTCCTGTGCTCCATAAATTCATCCAAAAGTCTGCTGCCGTGTCCTAACTCGCACCAAGTCCCACTCACCTATCAGCCACTGTGCTGACCCGTGTCCTAACTCGCATCGAATCCGCTCACCTTTCACCCCCTGTGCTCGCTGACCCCTGTCCTAACTCGCACCAAGTCCCAATCAACCATCACCCCCTGTGCTCGCTGACCCATGTCCTACCTCGCACCAAGTCCCAATCACCCATCACCCCCTGTGCTCGCTGACCCATGTCCTAACTCGCACCAAGTCCCGATCACCCATCACCCACTGTGCTCGCTGCCTGTGACCTAACTCACACCAAGACCCATTCACCCATCACCCTCTGTGCTCACTGACCTGTGTCCTAACTCGCACCAAGTCCCACTCACCCATCACCCCGTGCTGACCCGTGTCCTAACTCACACCAAGACCCGTTCACCCATCACCCCCTGTGCTCACTGACCTGTGTCCTAACTCACACCAAGTCCCGTTCACCCATCACCTCCTGTGCTCACTGACCTGTGTCCTAACTCACACCAAGTCCCGCTCACCCATCACACACTGTGCTCACTGACCTGTGTCCTAACTCGCACCAAGTCCTGCTCACCCATCACACACTCTGCTGACCCGTGTCCTAACTCGCACCATTGTAACCAATGTAACCCCACTTTTTCAAAAAAGGAGGGAGAGAGAAAACAGGGAATTATAGACCGGTCAACCTGACATCAGCAGTGGGTAAAATGATGGAATCAATTATTAAGGATATTACAGCAGCGCATTTGGAAAGAGGTGACATGATAGGTCCAAGTCAGCATGGATTTGTGAAAGGGAAATCATGCTTGACAAATCTTCTGGAATTTTTTGAGGATGTTTCCAGTAGAGTGGACAAGGGAGAACGAGTTGATGTGGTATATTTGGACTTTCAGAAGGCTTTCGACAAGGTCCCACACAAGAAATTAATGTGCAAAGTTAAAGCACATGGGATTGGGGGTAGTGTGCTGACATGGATTGAGAACTGGTTGTCAGACAGGAAGCAAAGAGTAGGAGTAAATGGTTACTTATCAGAATGGCAGGCAGTGACTAGTGGGGTACTGCAAGGTTCTGTGCTGGGGCCCCAGCTGTTTACATTGTACATTAATGATTTCGACGAGGGGATTAAATGTAGTATCTCCAAATTTGCGGATGACACTAAGTTGGGTGGCAGTGTGAGCTGCGAGGAGGATGCTATGAGGCTGCAGAGTGACTTGGATAGGTTAGGTGAGTGGGCAAATGCATGGCAGATGAAGTATAATGTGGATAAATGTGAGGTTATCCACTTTGGTGGTAAAAACAGAGAGACAGACTATTATCTGAATGGTGACAGATTTGGAAAAGGGGAGGTGCAACAAGACCTGGGTGTCATGGTACATCAGTCATTGAAGGTTGGCATGCAGGTACAGCAGGCGGTTAAGAAAGCAAATGGCTTGTTGGCCTTCATAGCGAGGGGATTTGAATACAGGGGCAGGGAGGTGTTTCTACAGTTGTACAGGGCCTTGGTGAGGCCACACCTGGAGTATTGTGTACAGTTTTGGTTTCCTAACTTGAGGAAGGACATTCTTGCTATTGAGGGAGTGCAGCGAAGGTTCACCAGACTGATTCCCGGGATGGCGGGACTGACATATCAAGATAGACTGGATCAACTGGGCTTGTATTCACTGGCGTTCAGAAGAATGAGAGGGAATCTCATAGAAACGTTTAAAATTCTGACAGGTTTAGACAGGTTAGATGCAGGAAGAATGTTCCCAATGTTGGGGAAGTCCAGAACCAGGGGTCACAGTCTAAGGATAAGGACCGAGATGAGGAGAAACTTCTTCACCCAGAGAGTGGTGAACCTGTGGAATTCTCTACCACAGAAAGTTGTTGAGGCCAATTCACTAAATATATTCAAAAGGAGTTAGATGTTGTCCTTACTACTCGGGGGATCAAGGGGTATGGTGAGAAAGCAGGAATGGGGTACTGAAGTTGCATGTTCAGCCATGAACTCATTGAATGGTGGTGCAGGCTCGAAGGGCCGAATGGCCGACTCCTGCACCTATTTTCTATGTTTCTATGTTTAAGTCCTGCTCACCCATCACCCCCTGTGCTCACTGACCGTGTCCTAACTCGCACCAAGTCCTGCTCACCCATCACCCGCTGTGCTCACTGACCTACATTGACTCTCGGTTGAGCAATGCCTAAAATTGTTATTATTTTTACTTGGTCCTCCTTACTGAATTCTAAAATCCTCCCAACCCTCAGGCTTACTTCTCCTTTAGGCAACATTATAAGCCTCTTCCTTTAATCTAATACTATCTTTAACTTCCCTTGTTAGCCACGGTTGGACTACGTTTCCCGTAGGGATTTTATTCCTTAAGCGAATTTATATTCGTTGTGAATTATTTCTTTAAATGTTTGCCATTGCTTTACTACCATCAAATCTTTTAAAGTCGTTTCCCAATCTACCTCAGCCCACTCGCCCCTCATACCTACGTAATTTGCTTTGGTCAGATTTAAGACCCTAATTTTAGACAAAAGTTGGCCGTCAGTTAGTTGTAAGAAACCTCCTTCTTGGAGCTTTATGAAAAATGAGACAAACCAAATAAATAAGCACTTGATGCCCGTGTTTAGTCTAAAGAGGAACAGGGTGCAACAGAGGAAGTGACCTGAAAGAGTGAAAGATCAACAAGGGACAAGGTCTTTGAGCAATGCCCAAATGGGATCAGTTATTGAAACCACATTTACATCAATCCTTTGAAAAGAAGTATGATTGCAGTAAGATTGCCTACCTTGTGGGAAGAGACCAGTGAAGGAGTCCAGAGACGGAGCAGCAAAGCTCCCAGCGATACACAACACTCTGAGGTCTCAGTCATTACTCTGCACAAAGTAACTGACGTAGTCTCTTGTGAAAGCACAGGACAGGCAAGATTCCTCTTCCCTTTCAGCTCAGGGGTCAGACATCATTGGTGCTGTGCCTGTTCGAGCTGAGATAGAATATTGGCTCAATAAATAAAACACAGGGCAGCTCAAAATGGGAACTTATCAAGCTCAAAAACATTTAGGGGTGGGAGGCAAAGGGGTTAGTCTTGGTCATTTAAATGTTACTGGAGGATCTCAAATGGCAGAGCTCATGGTAAATGGGAGAAGCTGCTGTTTGATAATGAAAGGAGTGTTTACCATGAAGTGCCAGGGTTGAAATTCAGGGGTTCCAGCCCCACGACAGAACAGGGACAGAGCAGATCTCCTGGCCATCTCTAGCCATAAACACTGACCCCGCCCCAAATCCCAGGGATGGGTTCATTCGCACGTTTGGGTGATTCCATCAGACCTGTCAGGTTAATCTGTGATTCCCCCTCGATCCACTCCTGGTGATAAGGATCGGGAGATGACGGCTCCAGATAGCAGAAAATGAGAGAGGGCAAATCAGGAACATTATAACCAGATTCAGAAGGACTGAAATCTTACAGCCACAAATCTATCAGACAATGAGTGGAACCCTTTCTGCACTGCTGTGTACATCTTTGGTCACCCAATAACAGGAAGGATATTATTACCGATAGAGGATTACAGAGATGAGCAAGAAAGATGATTTGGAGATCAGGAGTGTAATTTATCAGGAAAGGTTCAGGAAGTCACACCTGGAGATTGTCAGACGGAAATGTTCAAGATCCTTAGAGAGCAGACAGAATTGATCCGTACAAGTTGCTCCGTATGATGAGGGGCGACATACCGGGTGAGACAAATTAAGTTCTGCATAGGAAGCGAGGGCAGGGAGAATGTTTTCACTGAAAGGATATTAGTGATGGGATCAGATAACAGGGAAGACCATTGAATCAGATGGTAGACAGGGGATGAAGAGAGAATCCGATACATTCCCAGAGAGAGGAGGGATTGAGAAAGTAAAACAAACGGGAAGAATGAGCAGGGGGCAGTGGAATGGGTCTGAGGGAATCCTGAGCCCAGCGCTCACCTTCATGGGAGCCAGGCTGCTGTCCAGAATGGCTGGTGTGGGGCAGGCACAGAAATACTGGTTTACCCTCATTCTCTGCACATAGCTCTTATTGTCAGTCTTTACACTTTTGGGTCCTGTTGCTATTTATTGTTAAAGTGAAAATTAAAAGTAAAAAATTAGTCTCATCTACACGAAATAATGTTTTTTTTATTTGTTCACAGGATGTGGGCGTTGCTGCCAAGGCCGGCATTTATTGCCCATCACTAACTGCCCCTTGAGAAGGTGGTGGTGAGCTGCCTTCCTGAACCGCTGCAGTCCGTGTGGTGAAGGTGCTCCCACAGTGCTGTTAGGGAGGGAGTTCCAGGATTGTGACCCAGCGACGATGAAGGAAAAGCAATATGTTTCCAAATCAGGATGATGTGTGACTGGGAGGGGAACGTGGAGGTGGTGGTGTTCCCATACGCCTGCTGCCCTTGTCCTTCTAGGTGGTAGAGGTCCCGGGTTTGGGAGGTGCTGCTGAAGAAGCCTTGGCGAGTTGCTGCAGTGCATCTTGTAGATGGTACACACTGCAGCCAGGGGGCGCCGGTGGTGGAGGGAGTGAGTGTTGAAGGTAGTGGATGGGGAGCCAATCAAGCGGCTGCTTTGTCCTGGATGGTGTCGAGCTTCTCGAGTGTTGTTGGAGCTGCACTCATCCAGGCAAGTGGGGAGTATTCCATCACACTCCTGACTTGTGCCTTGTAGATGGTGGAAAGGCTTTGGGGAGTCAGGAGGTGAGACACTTGCCACAGAATACTCAGCCACTGACCCGCTCTTGTTGCCACAGTATTTATGTGGCTGGTCCGGTTAAGTTTCTGGTCAATGGTGATACCTAGGATGTTGAAGGTGGGGGATTCGGTGATGGTAATGCTATTGAATGTTAAGTGGCAGTGGTTAGACTCTCGGTAGTCATTGCCTGGCACTTGTGTGGCATGAATGTTACTTGCCACTTATCAGCCCAAGCCTGAATGCTATCCAGATCTTGTTGTATGCAGGCATGGACTGCTTCATTATCTGAGGAGTTGTGAATGGAACTGAACACTGTGCAGTCAGCAGCGAACATCCCCCACTTCTGACCTTATGATGGAGGGAAGGTCATTGATGAAACAGCTGAAGATGGTTGGGCCTAAGACACTGCCCCGAGGAACTCCTGCAGCGATGTCCTGGGTCAGGGATGATTGAACTCCAACCACCACAACCATCTTCCTTTGTGCTGGGTATGTCTCCAGCCAGTGGAGAGTTTTCCCCCTGATTCCCATTGACTTCATTACTAGGGCTCCTTGCTGCCACACTTGTTTGAGAGGAGACCGATGGGGCGGTAATTGGCCGGATTGGATTTGTCCTGCTTTTTGTGGGCAGGACATACCTGGGCAGTTTTCCACATTGTCAGGTACACGCCAGTGTTGTAGCTGTACTGGAACAGCTTGGCTAGAGGCGAGACTAGTTCTGGAGCATGTGTTCAACGCAACAGCCGGGCTGTTGTCGAGGCCCATAGCCTTTGCTGTATCCCGTGCACTAAGCCATTTCTTGGTGTCACATGGAGTGAATCGAGTTGGCTGAAGACCGGCTTCTGTGATGGTGGGGACCTCAGCAGAAAGCCACTCAGTACTTCTGGCTGAAGACGGTTGCAAAGGCTTCAGCCTTGTCTTTTACGCTCACAGCTGGTTTCCGCCATCATTGAGGATGGGGATATTCGTGGAGCCTCCTCCTCCCATTAGTTGTTTAATGGTCCACCACTAAACAACTAATGGGAGGAGGAGGCTCCATGAATTCACGTCTGGATGTGGCAAGACTGCAGAGCTTTGATCTGATCCGTTGATTGTGGGATCGCTTAGCTCTGTCTATAGCATGCTGCTTCTGCTGTGTAGCATGTATGTAGTCCTGTGTTGCAGATTCTCCAGGTTGGCACCTCATTTTTAGGTTTGTCTGGTGCTGCTCCTGGCATGCTCTTTACACTCCTCATTGAACCAGGATTGGTCTCCTGGCTCGATGGTAATGGTAGAGTGAGGGATGTGTCGGGCCATGAGGTTACAGATTGTGGTGGAATACAATTCTGCTGCTGCTGATGGCCCACAGCCCCTCAGGGATGACCAGATTTGCCCTTCTAGGTCTGTTCTGAATCTATCCCATTGAGCACGGTGGCAGTGCCACACAACACGACGGAGAGTGTCCTCAGTGTGAAGACGGGACTTTGTCTCCACAATGACTGTGTGGTGGTCACTGCTACCAATGCTGTCATGGACAGATGCATCTGTGACAGGTAGATTGGTGAGGACAAGGTCAAGTACGTTGCTCTCTCGTGTTGGTTCTCTCACCACCTGCCGCAGGCCCAGTCTGTCAGCTATGTCCTTCAGGACTCGGCCAGTTCGGTCAGTAGTGGTGCTACCGAGCCACTCCTGGTGATGGACATTGAAGTCCCCCACCCAGAGTACATTCTGTGCCCTTGCTACCCTCAGTGCTTCTACCAAGTGGTGTTGAACATGGAGGAGAACTGATTCATCAACTGAGGGAGGGCGGTAGGTGGGAATCAGCAGGAGGTTTCTGTGTCCATGTTTGACCTGAAGCCATGAGACCTCATGGGGTCCGGAGTCAATGTTGAGGACTCCCAGGGCCACTCCCTCTACACTGTATACCACTGAGCCACCACCTCGGGTGGGTCTGTCCTGCCGCTGGGATGGTGATGGAGGAGTCTGGGACATTGGTTGAAAGGTATGATTGTGTAAGTATGAGTATGTCAGGCTGTTGCTCTCCCAATTTTACCACGTCCCCAGATGTGGGTGAGGAGGACTTTGCCGGGTGGGCTGGGCTGGGTGGGCCGTTGTCGTGTGTGAAGCAGGTACCGAGGTCAATGCTGGGTGGTCCGTCCAGTTTTATTCTTCTTGTTTTTCGTAGCGGTTTGTTACAACTGAGGGTCTTGCGCTGTGATTGCAGAGGGCAGTTAAGGTCAACCACATTGCTGTGGGTCTGATTTCCTTTCAATTGGATTAATTTAGAAGCAAATACCAAAAAAACACCAGGAACATCAGTCCACCTGGTCTCAGGCATCATTTTCCAGTTACATTCAAGTGTGTGGAGAAGGAGCTGCCCATCAGATGTACGGGCAGGCAGTAACACGGGGGGTGGGGGGAGTGTGTGGGGGGAGGGGGAGGGCGTGGGGGGGGAGGGGGAGTGTGTGGGGGGGAGGGGGAGGGCGTGCGGGGGGGAGGGGGAGTGTGTGGGGGGAGGGGAGGGCGTGCGGGGGGGAGGGGGAGTGTGTGGGGGGGAGGGAGAGGGGAGTGTGTGGGGGCAGTGTGGGGGAGGGTGAGTGTGTGCGGGGAGCGGGAGGGCGTGGGGGGGAGGGGGAGTGTGTGGGGGGAGGGGAGGGCGTGGGGGGGGGAGGGGGAGTGTGTGGGGGGAGGGGGAGGGCATGGGGGGGGAGGGGGAGTGTGTGGGGGGAGGGGTAGGGCGTGGGGGGGAGGGGAGGGGAAGTGTGTCTGGTGGGGGAGGGGGAGTGTGGGGGCAGTGTGGGGGAGGGGGAGTGTGTGTGGTGGGGAGGGGGAGTGTGGGGTGAGTGTGGGGGAGGGGAAGTGTGTGTGGTGGGGGAGGGGGAGTGTGGGTGCAGTGTGGGGGAGGGGGAGTGTGGGGGAGGGGAAGTGTGTATGGTGGGGAAGGGGAGTGTGGGGTGTGTGGGAGAGGGGGAGTGTTGGGGGAGGGGGAGTGTGGGGGGAGGGGGAGTGTGGGAGAGGCGGAGTGTGGGGGGAGGGGGAGTGTAGGGGAGGATGTGTGGGGGAAGGGGAGGGGAGCAGGACGTCAGTCACCATGACGACGGGTTCACAAGTTGGGAAATTGGGGAAATTATTTGTGTTTAAAACGTTCCACTTTCCTCGTACATCCTCCATTGTACTCCGTGCTGATGTTACAGAATACACCCAGACTTTCACAATCTGTGAACAGAACTAATGTGGTCTGTTTATGGCCAGGCTGAGTTGCTGGCTTTTCTCTGAAACCTGTCTGCAGCACTTCCTGTGCTGAAGGGGCATCATTTGTAAAACGTATGTTACAGCGAGCAAACCCTCTTTACACACAGGCTGGTGAAAATGTGGAACTCACTGCCCCAATAGTTTGTGGATGCTGCGACAATTGAAATGTTCAAGGCTGAGGATGGAAGATCTTTGTTGCGTAAATGTATCAAGGGATATGGAGCAACGGTGGGTGAATGGAGTATATCGAGAGATCAGATATAATCTAATTGAACGGCAGTTAATAGGCTCAAGGAGCCTGTTCACAATTTGAGTTAGTGACTATTCATTTGTGTATTCTGAGTTATAATTAAAACTTACCAAATAAACCTCTGATCTGGGTTAAAATATTTCATATAAGGACCATCAAGTGACCTGCGCTCCGTGGTCACACTCTCGCCTCTGAGTTGGATGGTTGGAGGTTCAAGGGCGTTAAGTACAAGACATTGTTCACATTGATCAGTTAAAAACTGCCAAAGAGTAAATACTACACTGATGGTGTTTCCCACAGACCATGATACGGAGCCTTATGGTTGCCGGGACAACACTGGCCACGACCGAAGCTGAGGGAAGATGGAGAACATCAATGTGCTTTGAGATGCGATGGTGCACTGAAGATACGGGAAGGGGAGAGTCTCCGCTGGAGATGTTATTGTTCTGTAATAAATCCCCTACGTGTGGCTACACATTACGGGGTGGGGACCGAGTCAGGTCATCCACCTTTCTCTCTCTCTCAATGTAAAACCCATTATACAGCAGCCATCCACCTCACAGAAACAGAAACAGCAGAGCTATCAGAACCCTCTCAATGTTTGTGATATATGAGCCCTGAGGAGCCCTGTTCTTTCTAAAACAACATGCTTATCTCATCATCATCATCATCATAGGCAGTCCCTCGGAATCGAGGAAGACTTGCTTCCACTCCTCAAGTCAGTTCTTCAGTGGCTGAACAGTCCAATACGAGAACCACAGTCCCTGTCACAGGTGGGACAGATAGTTGTTGAGGGAAGGGGTAGGTGGGACTGGTTTACCGCACGCTCTTTCTGCTGGCTGCGCTTGATTTCTGCACGCTCTCTGCATTGAGACTCGAAGTGCTCAGCGCCCTATACCTGGCCTTTTTCAGCTTACAAAGGCCTTGGCTAGGATAGACTGGCAAATGATACTTAAAGGGTTGACAGTGGATAGGCAATGGCAGACATTTATAGATTACTTGGATGAACTTCAACAATTGTACATTCCTGTCTGGAGTAAAAATAAAAAGGGGAAGGTAGCTCAATCATGGCTAACAAGGGAAATTAAGGATAGTGTTAAATCCAAGGAAGAGGCATATAAATTGGCCAGAAAAATCAGCAAACCTGAGGACTGGGAGAAATTTAGAATTCAGCAGAAGAGGGCAAAGGGTCTAATTAGGAGGGGGAAAATAAAGTGAGAGGAAGCTTGCATGGAACATAAAAACTGACTGCAAAAGCTTCTATAGATGTGTGAAGGGAAAAAGATTAGTGAAGACCAACATCGGTCCTTTGCAGACACAATCAGGTGAATTTATAATGAGGAACAAAGAAATGGCAGACAAATTGAACAAATACTTTGGATCTGTCTTCACTAAGCAAGACACAAATAACCTTCTGGAAATCCTCGGGGTTCGAGGGTGTAGCGAAAAAGAGGAACTGAAGGAAATCGTTATTAGTCAGGAAATTGTGTTCGGGAAATTGATGGGATTGAAGGCCAATAAATCCCCAGGGCCTGATAGGCTGCATTCCAGAGTACTTAAGGAAGTGGCCCCAGAAATAATAGTGACTGCTTTGGTGATCATTTTCCAACATTCTATTGATTCTGGATCAGTTCCTATGGACTGGAGGGTAGCTAATGTAACACCATTTTTTAAAAAAGGAGGGAGAGAGAAAGCGGGCAATTATAGACCGGTCAGCCTGACATCGCTGGTGAGGATAATGTTGGAATCAATCATTAAAGATCGAATAGTAGCGCATTTGGAAAGCAGTGACAGGATCGGTCCAAGTCAGCATGGATTTATGAAGGGGAAATCATGCTTGATAAATCTTCTAGAATTTTTTGAGGATGTAACTAGTTGAGTGGACAAGGGAGAACCAGTGGATGTGGTGTATTTGGACTTTCAAAAGGCTGTTGACAAGGTCCCACACAAAAGATTAGTGTGCAAAATTAAGGCACATGGTATTGGGGGTAATGTATTGACGTGAATTGAGAACTGGTTGGCAGACAGAAAGCAGAGAGTCAGAATAAACAGATCCTTTTCAGAATGGCCGCAGGGTTCAGTGCTGGGACCTCAGCTATTTACAATATACATCAATGATTTAGATGAAGGAATTGAGTGTAATATTTCCAAGTTTGCAGATGACACCAAGCTGGGTGATGGTGTGAGCTGTGAGGAGCACGCTAAAAGGCTCCGGGGGACTTGGACAGGTTAGGTGAGTGGGCGTGGCAGATGCAGTATAATGTGGATAAATGTGAGGTTATCCACTTTGGTGGCAAAAACAGGAAGACAGAATATTATCTGAATGGTGACAGATTAGGAAATGGGGAGGTGCAACGAGACCTGGGTGTCATGGTACATCAGTCATTGAAAGTTGGCATGCAGGTACAGCAGGTGGTGAGGAAGGCAAATGGCATGTTGGCCTTCATAGCTAGAGGATTTGAGTATAGGAGCAGAGAGGTCTTACTGCAGTCGTACAGAGCCTTGGTGAGGCCACACCTGGAATATTGTGTTCAGTTTTGGTCTCCTAATCTGAGGAAGGACGTTATTGCTATTGAGGGAGTACAGCGGTGGTTCACCAGATTGATTCCCGGGATGGCAGGACTGACATATGAGGAGTGACTGGATCAACTGGGTTTGTTTCCACTGGAGTTTAGAAGAAATATATCCTCATAGAAATATATACAATTCTGACGGGATTAGACAGGTTAGAGGTGGGAAGAATGTTCCCGTTGCTGGGGAGTTCCAGAACCAGGTGTCACCGTCTAAGGATAAGGGGTAAGCCATTTAGACCGAGATGAGGAAAAACGTCTTCACTCAGAGAGTGGTTAACGTGTGGAATTCTCGACCGCAGAAAACTGTTGAGGCCAGTTTGATAGATATATTGAAAAGGGAGTTAGATCTGGCCCTTACGGCTAAAGGGATCAAGGGGTATGGAGAGAAAGCAGGAAAGGGGTACTGAGGTTGAATGATCAGCCATGATTTTATTGAATGGCAGTGCAGGCTCGAAGGGCCGAATGGCCGATTCCTGCACCTCATTTCTATGTTTCTATGTCAACCGCGAGAATCTATGGAACGTCCTCCTCCATTTCGGATGCCCCCAAAAGTTTTCCAACATCCTTCACCTGCTCCACGGCGACATGCAGGCCATGATCCTTAGCAACGGATCCATTACAGATGTGCTTATCTCTGCGAATGTTACTGATAAAACTAGTATTATTAATGTCTAATATTTGAGCATGATCTTCCAAGGTGCATACTGATACAAATTACTCATTCAATTTTTCCGCCATACTCAGTGAGTCATTAGTAACCTGTCTTTGAATGTGCGGCCCGATCCGGCATTCTGCACAGCGGCCCCGACCTGCAAGGACCATCAACAGGTCGGGGCCTTCAAAGGAGCAGCGCGGAGCGTACCGCCTCAAGGTACAGCGCGGGCTGGAGAGTGACGGCTGTGGAGAGGATGACTGGATTGGACATCACCAAGGTCCAGGTTGCTGATTGGAGCGTGGGCAGGTACAGCAGGAGCGGTGAGGTTGGGGCAAAGGAGCAGCGAGAGATTGTGGAGCGATGTGATCGGGGCCCAGGAGAGGCGAGAGTTCGGGGCCCAGAAGAGGCGAGGGCCCAGGGGCAGCATGGCCCAGCTCACACTGTGATATGTGTGCACACTGGGTCCGTGCAGCAGAGCTGATCTCCAGTCATCTTGGTTCATCCTTGCCACTGGACCAAGACCTCGCTCTGTCAAGCCCGTGTGGTGGCTGGTGTGCAACGGTCACCCCACGTTAAAAAAATCCACAAACAGACATCTTCCACCCTTCAACATAGAGTCTGGGACCTGGAATATTCGGTCCTTCATTGAAACACCTGTGCACTCATCCCTTTTTGGCGTGGAAGCAAGTCATCCTCGATACGAGGGAGTGCCTGTGATGATGATGATGTCCTTGAACACCCTTCAGTGGCCCAATACAGTCTTTGATAGTTCTCTGACTCTTCACATAACTAAACAAGCTCTTCCCATTACTGCCACAGTTGTCTACAATCCTTTTTTCCATCAGCCTTTTTGCTGATCTAATAGCAGCCTTAGTTTTCTTTAGTTGTTCTTTGTAATCAACCCTATTTAGTTGAGTGTTAAATTTCTTTAGTTCATAAAAACATTTCTGTTTACATCTTATTTGTCTTTGTACAGAGTCAGTCGGCCACCTGGGCCTTTTCTTACCACATTTCCACCTTTAGATCTTGGGTACATGTTTGTTTTCCACATTTTTAATCTTATTCTTAAAAACTTTCCATTTATATTCAACATCGGACGCTTCACCACGAGGAGGGTTGGCCCATTTACCTGTTGCACGACCTCTGCCATTTTGGAGAAGGTTGCCCTTCTGAAATGTGGTCTGAGTTGCAGGTTCTCAGTCCCTTTGGTTCTCCCGGCCAATTGGGATGTATAATGTGATCACTGTTGCCCAGATGTTCCCCCATACGGAGACCTGATACAAGGTCAGGCTCACGACTGAACACCAGATTCAATCTATGGTTTTCCCCAGTTACTTCATTCACATGTTGATTCAGGAAACAGTCCTGTAAATGTTCAATACATTTTCCAGCTGCACTTCCCACCTCAGCAGCAGGTAAACCATGGTGCCACTGAATGGCAGAAAATTAAAATCACCCACCAGACAAAGGTGGCATTTTATATTAAAAACATCAGTGATCCGTTTCCATAATAATTCGTCACGTTCAAGTGTCTGACCCGGGGGACTATAACAATTACCGATAATTAATCCCTGCCCGTGAGCTTGGTCCACTGGAACCCAGATAGCTCCAGCTGAGCCTGATCAGACAATATCAAGTCTCTGTCTAGCTGTTAGATTCTCACTGATAAAAATAGCAACCCCACCTCCCCTCTGACCCACCCTATCCTTTCTCAAACCCTCGTAGCCCTTTAGGTGAATGTCTGACCTATCATTGTCATCCAGCCATGTCTCAGAAATACACGATACGTTTAAATTCCTCACCACAGCATTTGCTGCTAACACTCCGTGCATTTACAGCAAAGCAATTTAAAGGTCTCCATCAAATTTCTTAAAGTTATTCATTATTTGTTCCCTACCTGGTTCATCTTTCTGCTTAGCATGTATGTAGTTATTACTAACTTTGAACTTATCGCCACTCTCCCCATTCTGACTTAGTTTAAATGCTTTCTGAACACATGCTCAATATCCTCTGCCAGCCTTTGTGCTCCCACGAAGTTAAGATGGAGACCGTCCCTTCGAAACAACTTGCCTTGCCCAGCGAACAGCTCCCAATTATCGAAGTGAAGCTTCTTTTTGCAGAGATCCCGAAGCC
Source organism: Pristiophorus japonicus (assembly GCF_044704955.1). Lineage (NCBI taxonomy): Eukaryota > Metazoa > Chordata > Chondrichthyes > Pristiophoridae > Pristiophorus > Pristiophorus japonicus. The sequence goes on from NC_091977.1 coordinate 1,214,245, forward strand.
AGATGTTGAATCCCACGATCCGGGTATTCCTCTCCATCGATCGGGACATGGCCGGTAATAGCCCAGAGACTATTGCCCTCGCACCCCTTTGCTGAAGGACATTAATGAGGCTTTTGTAGGTATCCTGCAAAACCAATGGTCTTCTATCCATAATATCGTCAGTTCCAATATGTAAGCCTATTACAGTATCTTTACACTCACCTTTCATCAGTTTATGTACACGATCCTGGAGATCAGCTACCTTATCCCCTGGAAAACAGAAAACTGCTCTAGACAGAGCCTTACCTCCACATAACAACATAAGAAATAGAAGCATGAGTAGGCCACCTGGCCCCTCGAGCCTGCTCCACCGTTTAATACAATCATGGCTGATCTGATCATGGACTTAGCTCCACTCCCCTGCCCGCTCCCCATAACCCTTTATTCTCTTGTCGCTCAAAAATCTGTCTATCTCCCCCTTAAATATATTCAATGACCCAGCCTCCACAGCTCTCTGGGGCACAGAATTCCACAGATTTACACCCTCTGAGAGAAGAAATTCCTCCTCATCTCAGTTTTAAATGGGCGGCCCCTTATTCTGAAACAATGCCCCCTAGTTCTAGTCTCCCCCATCAGTGGAAACATCCTCTCTGCATCCACCTTGTCATAGAAACATAGAAAATAGGTGCAGGAGTAGGCCCTTCGAGCCTGCACCACCATTCAATAAGATCATGGCTGATCATTCCTTCAGTACCCCTTTCCTGCTTTCTCTCCATACCCCTTGATCCCTTCAGCTGTAAGGGCCATATCTAACTCCCTCTTGAATATATCCAATGAACTGGCCTCAACAACTCTCTGCGGCAGGGAATTCCACAGGTTAACAATTCTCTGAGTGAAGAAGTTTCTCCTCATCTCAGTCCTAAATGGCCTACCCCCTATCCTGAGACTATGTCCCCTGGTTCTGGACTTCCCCAACATCGGGAACATTCTTCCCACATCTAACCTGTCCAGTCCCATCAGAATCTTATTAGTTTCTATGAGATCCCCTCTCATCCTTCTAAACTCCAATGAATAAAGGCCCAGTTGATCCAGTCTCTCCTCATATGACAACCCAGCCATCCATGGAATCAGTCTTGTGAACCTTCGCTGCACTCCTTCAATAGCAAGAACGTCCTTCCTCAGACTAGGAGACCAAAACTGAACACAATATTCAAGGTGAGGCCTCACCAAGGCCCTGTACAACTGCATTAAGTCCTCCCTGCTCCTATATTCAAATCCCCTATCTATGAAGGCCAACATACCATTTGCCTTCTTTACCGCCTGCTGTACCTGCATGCCCACTTTCAGTGACTGATGAAGATGAACCATGACACCCAGGTCTCGTTGCACCTCCCCTTTTCCTAATCTGCCGCCATTCAGATAATATTCTGTCGTGTTTTTGCCTCCAATATGGATAATCTCACATTTATCCACATTATATTGCATCTGCCATGCATTTGCCCACTCACCTAACCTGTCCAAGTCACCCTGCAGCCTCTTACTGTCCTCCTCACAACTCACACTGCCACCCAGCTTAGTGTCATCCGCAAACTTGGAGGTGTTACACTCTATTCCTTCATCTAAATCGTTAATGTTTATTGTAAAGAGCTGGGGTCCCAGCACTGGGCCTTGCGGCACTCCACTAGTCACTGCCTGCCATTCTGAAAAGGACCCGTTTATCCCAACTCTCTACCAACCAGTTCTCTATCCACGTCAATACATTACCCCCAATACCATGCACTTTGGCATTGCACATCAATCTCTTTTGCGGGACCTTGTCAAAAGCCTTTTGAAAGTCCAAATACATCACATCCCTTGTCCACTCTGCTAGTTACATCCTCAAAAAATTCTAGAAGGTTCGTCAAGCATGATTTCCCTTTCATAAATCCATGCTGACTCGGTCCAATCCTGTCACTGCTTTCCAACTGGGCTGCTATTTCATCCTTAATGATTGATTCCAAAACATTTTCCCCACTACTGATGTCAGGCTAACTGGTCTATAATTACCCGCTTTCTCTCTCCCTCCTTTTTTAAAAAGTGGTGTTACATTTTCTACCCTCCAGTCCATAGGAACTGATCCAGAGTCGATAGATTGTTGGAAAATTATCACCAATGCATCCACTATTTCTAGGGCCACTTCCTTAAGTACTCTGGGATGCAGACTATCAGGACCCGGGGATTTATCGGCCTTTAATCCCATCAATTTCCCGAACACAATTTCCCGCCTAATAAGGATATCTTTCAGTTCCTCCTTCTCACTAGACCCACTGTTCCCGAGTACATTCGGAATGGCCATGGCCTGCGCAGTCCCAGCCTGCAAGACCAACAACCAACAGCACCAAGAAACAGAGCACATGATCATTCATCTCATTTACTGTTGCAGGATCTTCACTGGATCAATTGGATTGCTACGTTTGCCTCGATAACAACAGTGACTACACTTCAAATGTAAGTCATTGGTTGTGAAGTGCCTGAGGAAGTGATGGTGTCTTGTGGACTAGCCCGAAACGGGCACACCTACCATTTTTTAGCTGCTGTGTCCACCCGAATGCATAGGGCGGACATTCCGCCGATTTTAAGCCCTTTGGTTTATATTTCCGGTTGGAGTGGTGCTGGTGTCAGGAGAGGGGCGTGAGTGGGGGCGGGGCAGAGTGACCATCACTAGCGGGGGGAGGGGCAGGACAGAGTGACTGTCACCAGCGGAGAGAGGGGGGAGAGAGTGGGGGTAGGGTGGAGTGACCATCACTAGCGGGGGAGGGGGGGTGTCGGAGTGACCATCACTAGTGGGGGAGGGGGGGTGTCGGAGTGACCATCACTAGCCAGGGGGAGGGGGGAGAGAGTGGGGGTAGGGTGGAGTGACCATCACTCACCGGGGGGGGAGAGGGTCGGAGTGACCCCTCACTAGCGGGGGGAGGGGGGGTTGGAGTGACCCCTCACTAGCGGGGGGAGGAGGGGTTGGAGTGACCCCTCACTAGCGGGGGAGGGGACGGGTTGGAGTGACCCCTCACTAGCGGGGGGAGGAGGGGTTGGAGTGACCGTCACTAACAAGATCATTCGGCCCATTAAACCCATTCCTCCTGTAGACCATGTATAAAGGGTTCCATTGCAAAATCCACCCAACTTACTAACTGTCCCAAATTATGTTTCCCCTGGTTTCCAAGACAACTGAGAAAATATCCACAACACTCATCTGCCCTTGTAACCGATAATCGTCTGGCTACATTGCCATTTTAATATTCTCCTTGTTTTGAATTGCCTCCATGGCTTCGCCCCTCCCAATCTTAGTAATCTCTTCCAGCCCTATAACCCTCTGAGATCTCTGCACCCTCCAATTCAGGCTTCTTGCATATCCCCGATTTGCATCGCTCCAATGTTGGCGGATGTACCTTCAGCTGCCTCAACACTGAGCTCTGGAATTCACTCCCCAAACATCTCCACCTCGCTGTGTCTCTCTCCTCCTTTACTACGCTCCTCAGGTCCGACCTCATCGATCAACCTTTTGGTCACTTGTGCTAATATCTAATATCTTCTCATATGGCTTAGAAACATAGAAACATAGAAATTTACAGCGCAGAAGAAGACCATTTCGGTCCATCGTGTCCTCACCGGCCGACAAAGAGCCACACGGCCCTCGGTCAGCAGCCCTGAAGGTTACATATAAACCTGTGAACAATGACGGAAAGGCAAAGAGCACCCAGCCCAACCAGTCCGCCTCACACAACTGCAACACCCCTTATACTGAAACATTCTACACTCCACCCCAACCGGAGCCATGTGATCTCCTGGGATAGGCAAAGAACAGATAAAAATCCAGGCCAATTTAGGGAGAAAAAATCTGGGAAAATTCCTCACCGACTCATCCAGGTGATTGAAACTAGACCAGGAGATCACCCTGGCCGTATTCGATTCCCTGCAGTACTTACCATTATATCTGAGCCGTACAACAAGAGGTCATCCAGTCTAATCTCAATTACCAACTCTAGGTCCGTAACCCTGCAGGTTACTGCACTTCAAGCGCCCATCCAACCATCTCTTAAAAGTAGTGAGGGTTTCTGCATCCACCACTCTTCCAGGCAGCGAGTTCCAGATCCCCACAACCCTCTGTATAAAGAAGCTCCCCCCTCAAATCCCCTCTAAACCTTCCACCAACCACCTTAAAACTATGCCCCCTCGTAATAAACCTCTCCACCAATGGAAGTAGACCCTTACTATCCACCATGTCCAGGCCCCTCAATATTTTGTATACCTCGATGACGTCTCCTCTCAACCTCCTCTGTTCCCATGAGAACAAACCCAGCCTATCCAATCTGTCCTCACAACTAAGATTCTCCATTCCAGGCAGCATCCTAGTAAATCTCCTCTGTACCCTCTCTAGTGCAATCACATCCTTCCTATAATACGGCGACCAGATCTGCATGCAGTACTCCAGCTGTGGCCTCTTCAATATCAACCAATTTTACTGTTATCTGCAAACTTCTTAATCATACTCCCTATATTCAAATCTAAATCATTGCTATATACCACAAAAAGCAAGGGACCCAGTACTGAGCCCTGCGGAACCAAATTGGTTTCAAATTTTTTGTTAACACTTCTGTGATGTACCTTGGGAGGTTTTACTACATTACAGGTGCTATATTAACGCAGGTTGTTGTTGCTGTTATTGATCTGTGACCAGTTGCATTGCTTAGTATAGAACTCCCATCATTCGAGCAGTTCAGCAACTTTTGCATTCCTAGAATATTTGACACATAGAAACACAAACACATCTGTTTATCGAATCCGAGTGGATTGTATCATTTAATTTATAAACAAGGATATAATTGTCATTCCTAATTTTTGGAATCATGTGCCACATTCACATTTTATTACATGTTTGAAACCTGAAATAGTTTGCAGCAATTTCCAGATCTTACCTGCAACCTTGCACTTTCTCAGACACAGCACCACTGCCAGGATAATGATGATTGGAAAAGCCCAACATTGGTCTGTTTAAAAGTGTAATCATCTGTCAGAATAAATATCGATTTCACATTTAGTTTATAGATTAACTTCTTCACAAAATAGGCTGCCCTGATGACCCAGTGGATAAACCTACTGCCTGATTCACCATTGAACCATACAGAGCAGAGGGCCCTCGGTTTCATTCCTGATCCAAGTTCACTGACCTCACTCAGGAACGTTGGAGTTACAACTGTCCTCAGTGCCCTTCAGTTAGGGACAGGGGGAAAATCACACAGGGTTCTAGTTCCTGGTTTCAATCTGGTGATTCCTTCTGGGAAGGAGATGTGGGCAGATGACTGGTAAGTAAAGGGTCTGGTTCAGCTGTGATGCTTCCCGCTGTACAATAGGTGAAAAATTCTCACTGTCTAGGCTTATACTTGAATAGTGGCTATTTAAATGAGAACTGCACTCAGCAGGTTAGATCCTGACTCAGTGCGATAGTGTAAAATGGATGGGAATAACAATGGAGAGAGAGGTATAAAACGGGCTGCCAACTTGTTATCACCCATTTTACACTGTCGCACAAAGTCAGGATCTACCCCAACATGGGAGGAGAAGAGGGAAGAGGAGAAATCTGGCAGAGAATTAGGAAAGAAAATTTGTACAATATCTTCCTGGTCATGAACAAGAATGAATCCTCTGTAAAGTCCTGTCCCCTCAGTACATATTCACACGAGGCATGTAGTGAAGTCAAGGTCACTCTGGACCTGCATCTTTATTTCACAGCTCTGGAATGCTGTACTTGCCTGAGACCTGTCCTTATATACCTGTCTCTTGCAAGTGCACCCCTGGTGGTAAGGTATGCTGGTGGTAACAGGTCATATCTTATTACAGTCATGTATAGCATGTTAGGATACAGTTATATATAATAATGTAAGATACATGACATCACCCTCCCCCAAGGTCTTATTGTCTTTATAAGTTCAGTCTCTCAGGAGGTCTATGCTCTCGCGTGGAGCGTCTGAGTTGTGGTTCAGTTGTTTGCCTTGGTGTCTGTTTTTCTTTGGGTGTGGTTGCTGTTATCTCGCCTGGGCTGTCTGTTTCGATTGGTGTGATTGTTGTTGACTCGCCTGGGCTGTCTGTTGGGATTGTCCTTTCCTCAGGTTGTTCCTTCTGTCTGTCCACCAGGTGTGGTGCGAGTTCCACATTGTAGTCTGCCTCTGGTTCCGCAGTGTTGTTGGTAAATCTGCTTTTGACTTGGTCTACATGCCTCCGGCAGGTTTTGCCATTGTCCATTTGTACTACCAGTAGCCTGTTTCCTTCCTTGCCCTTTACTGTCCCTGCAAGCCATTGGGGACCCCTGCCATAGCTTAGTACAAACATTTTGTCCCCTATCTCATTCCATCTCCCCATCGAATTTCTGTTATGGTACTCAGTCAGCTTACGGCGCTTTGCCTCAACGATTTCGTGCATGACTGGGAGGATTAATGAGAGCCTTGTTTTTAAAGTCCTTTTCATCAACAGTTGCGTGGGGGGGATCCCAGTCAGTGAGTGCGGACGAGATCTGTATGCCAGCAGCAGTCGCGACAGGCGACCCTGCAGCGTAGGACCTTGGATTTTAAGCATGCCTTGTTTAATGATTTGCACTGCTCTCTCCACCTGGCCGTTGGAGGCCGGCTTGAACGGTGCCGTCTTGACATGATTTATGCCGTGGTCAATTATAATGTCTTGGAATTTTGCGCTGGTGAAGCACGGACCATTGTCACTGACTAATATGTCAGGGATTCCGTGCGTTGCAAACATGGTTGCGAGGCTCTTCACAGTGGTGGAGCTTGTGCTCGAGTTTAAATTGGTGCATTCGATCCACTTTGAAAATGCATCTACAACTACGAGGAACATTTTGCCCATGAATGGGCCCGCATAGTCTACGTGCACCCGCGACCACGGTTTGGTAGGCCTGGGCCAGGGGCTCAGTGGAGCCTCCCTGGGGGCATTACTGAGTTGGGCACAAATGGTGCACCTTCGGACGCCGGGCTCCAAGTCCGCGTCAATACCAGGCCACCAGACGTGGGATCTGGCTATGGCCTTCATGAGAACGATCCCCGGGTGCTCGCGGTGGAGCTCCCAGACAAATGCCGCTCTGCCTTGCAGAGGCATGACTACTCAGCTGCCCCACATCAGGCAGTCTGCTTGAAGTGATAGTTCATGCATGCTCCTGTGAAAGAGTTTTAATTCCTCGGGGCAGGCATCGCGAGCCTCTGCCCAGTCACCGGTTAGGACACATCTTTTTACTAAAGATAACGTGGGGTCGCTGGCCGTCCAGGCTCTGATTTGGCGAGCCGTCATGGGCGAACCTGTGGACTCAAAGGCATTGATTGCCATGACTATCTCACAGTCCTGTTCATCAGACCCTTCCGTGGTCGCCAGGGGTAGCCTGCTGAGCGCGTCGGCACAGTTGTCTGTGCCTGATCTGTGCCTTATGGTATAGTCGTAGGACGCCAGCATGAGTGCCCATCGTTGAATTCGCGCCGAGGCATTGGCGTTTATTGCCTTGCTCTCAGATAGGAGGGACGTGAGGGGCTTGTGGTCGGTTTCTAACGCGAACTTGGCCCCGAAAAGGTATTGGTGCATCTTTTTGACACTGTACACGCATGCGAGCGCCTCCTTCTCCACCATTTCGTATCTGCGCTCCGCCCGTGAAAGTGACCTGGAGGCATAAGCTATGGGTTGTAATTTGCCTGCACTATTGACATGTTGCAAAACGCACCTGACCCCATATGCTGACGCATCGCATGCGAGAACTAGCTTTTTACCTGGGTCAAAGAAAGTCAAAACATTGTTGGAACACAGAAGGTTGCGTGCCTTATTGAAGGCACATTCCTGGGCGTCCCCCCAAAACCAATCGCACCCCTTCCTGAGTAGCATGTGGAGAGGCTCCAGCAGCGTGCTTAAGTTCTGCATAAAGTTCCCAAAATAATTGAGTAGCCCGAGAAAGGCGCGCTGTTCTGAGACATTCTGGGGCCTGGGTGCCAGGTGAATTGCTTGTTTTGGACTCTGTTGGGCGGATTCCATCAGCGGCAATCCTTCTGCCCAAAAATTCAACCTCGGGTGCGAGAAACAGGCACTTGGATTTCTTGACTCGTAGGCCTACCCGATCCAACCGCTTTAGTACTTCCTCCAAATTACGGAGATGGGAGTCGGTGTCCCTGCCCGTGATAAGTATGTCATCTTGAAATACAACCGTCCCCGGGATGGACTTGAGCAGACTCTCCATGTTGCGCTGGAATATGGCAGCTGCCGACCTGATGCCGAATGGGCATCGATTGTACATGAAAAGGCCTCGATGTGTGTTGATGGTGGTGAGTAGCTTGGATTCCTCGGTCAATTCTTGCCTCATATACGCAGATGTGAGGTCTAATTTTGAGAAAAGTTTACCTCCAGCCAATGTGGCAAATAAGTCCTCCGCTCTGGACAGCGGGTGCTGGTCCTGTAGGGAGACTCTGTTTATGGTAGATTTGTAGTCCCCACAGATTCGTACGGATCCATCAGGCTTCATGACTGGGACGATGGGACTTGCCCAGTCGCTAAATTCCACAGGTGATATAATGCCTTCCCGCAGAAGCCTGTCCAGTTCGTGTTCAATCTTTTCCCTCATCACATAGGTTACAGCTCTGGCCTTGTGATGGACCGGTCCAGCATCCTGTGTGATGTAGATTTTGACTTTAGCCCCTTTGAAAGTGCCCACACCTGGCTGAAAGAGATGTTCAAATCGCTTTATAACTGTTGAGCAGGAGGTCCATTCCTCTAATGACATGGCATGGACATCATCCCATTCCCAGTTTAGTTTTGCCAGCCAGCTTCTCCCCAGCAGTGCTGGGGGGTCTCCGGGGACAATCCACAGGGGAAGTCGGTTCACTGTCCCTTTGTGTGTGACAGAGAGCATGGCGCTGCCGAGGACTGGTACGATTTCTTTGGTATCGGTCCTTAGTTTGGTCGACCCTTGTGAGTTTTGGTCTGTCTCTTTTATGCGGCCACAGTTGTTCAAATTGTTGAGCCCCCATGAGAGATTGACTCGCTCCCGTATCCAGCTCCACGTTGACAGATATCCCGTTGAGTAGGACCCTCATCATTACAGGAGGCGTCCTGTTGTAGGAGCAGCAGCCATTGATCGTGTTGACCCGCTGTACACCGGTGTCCCGGGTTCTGTCCCCACCATCTTCTGGTCCGCTTTCCGACCCATCCCATTCGTATACCAGCCGAGCTGCCGTTTTTTTGCACATGCAGGCCAAATGCCCTGTATATTCACAATTTCTGCAAACAGCCTGCTGAAATCGACATCCCCTTGCCGAGTGCCCACCCCCACACCTCCAACACAGACCTGTTCCATTGTTCAAAGTGTTCCCAAAGAATGAGCTGCGTCTGGCTGATCTCTCTTGAGCTTCTCTCAGTTTGTAGTTGATTGCTCGCATTGTGGGTTGATGAGGTGTGAACGGCCGTTCCTGTGGCCCTTGATGGCTTCTGCCTGCTGTCGAGAGCCTGTTCTCCTGGTTTTGTCTGTGTGTGGGGGTAGCAGCTTGTTTAGTGCTGTGAACTTCTTGTTCCAATATTTCTTTAGTTGTCATACGTGCATTGTAAATTAACCTCGTTTCTTCTTCCCCGACCAAGAATGTCTGTGCAACCAGTGCTGCTGCCTCTAAGGTCAGGTTCTTGGTCTCTATGAGCTTTCGGAATATGCCTGCATGGCCTATTCCTTCAATGAAAAAGTCTCTCAGCATTTCTCTCCTCAGTTCATCGGAGAACTCACATAAACTAGCCAACCTCTGAAGTTCCGCCACGAAGTCGGGTATGCTCTGGCCCACACAGCGTCTGTAGTTGTAGAACCTGTGTCTGGCCATGTGTAGGCTGCTCGCTGGCTTCAGGTGGTCTCTTACCAGTGTGCTCAATTCTTCAAACGACTTGCTTGCTGGTTTCTCGGGTGCCAACAGATCCTTCATTAAAGCGTATGTTTTCGAGCCACAGCTGGTCAAGAGATGGGCTCTTCTCTTGTCTGCATTATCGTCGCCTAACCAGTCTTTGGTTACAAAGCTTTGCTGGAGCCTTTCTATAAAGTCCTCCCAATTGTCTCCCGCATTGTACTTTTCATCTGATCCGTTGTTCGCCATTCTGTGGATTCTGTAATCCCGTAACCCGTCACCACTGTAAAGTCCTGTCCCCTCAGTACAGATTCACACGAGGCATGTAGTGAAGTCAAGGTCACTCTGGACCTGCACCTTTATTTCACAGCTCTGGAATGCTGCACTTGCCTGAGACCTGTCCTTATATACCTGTCTCTTGCAAGTGCACCCCTGGTGGTAAGATATGCTGGTGGTTACAGGTCATATCTTATTACAGTCATGTATAGCATGTTAGGCTACAGTTATATATAATAATGTAAGATACATTACATCCTCGATAATGCTTCCTCAGGAATGGCCCATCATTTGTTTCTTTACTAGTCCCTTTACCATCTCCATTTGCTTTCTACAATTAGACCTTTTGTCATTGAATCAGACCTGTCTTCCACCCTTTCACAGACCCGACCTTTTGTTCTTTCCTCCCCTGACCAGGCACATGCTTCAAATCATAATATCTCTTAACGTTTTGCAGTTCTGATCAAAGGTCATCGACTTGAAACGTTAACTCTCTGTCTCTCTCCACAGATGCTGCCTGACCTGCTGAGTATTTCCAGCATTTTCTGTTTTTATTTGTGAAAAATAAGATGTTCTCATAACAAAAGAGCAGTAAGTGAACAAGAGTTTTCTATAGAGGTTACAAAGAGCAAAACCTGAGACACTTACTGTCCACCTTCAGATATGGAATTAAAACCTGGGGCGAGTTTTGATGAAACAAAACACATGTCCTGTTCTGTCTGTCTCTATCGGTTTTCTGAATAATCAGCCGTAACAAATCCTCTTCCTGCTTCTGGTCCTTAAACATTTTCTCTCCAACAATTTTTCTGTCACTACTGATCCAAACCAGTCTCATTGATTGAGTGACATCAGAGACAGAGCAGGTCAGGGTAACGGTGTCTCCCTCAGTCACTGCATCAGATGCTTCAGCTGTGACTGTGGAAACAGGAAAATCATTTAGATTTTATACAATGACTTTATCATTGTACAATTTCAAAATTTGCGAATGACTCCGAATTTAAGACTGCGCCTGGAAGACATTAATAAACTTGCAGAATGTGCATGTAATTGGCAAGTGAACTTCAATGTAGAGAAGTGTGAGGTGGTACATTTTGGTGGGAAGGATAAAGAGGCCACATTCTCCTTGGGTAATAAGTGTCTAAATGTGTTGGAGGAACAGTGGATTCTGGGGGTACTGATTCACAAATCACTAAAAGTAGCAATGACCATTAATAAGGCAAAGGAAAAGCAAACACAGCACTGGGGTTCGTTTCTAGAGGGATAGAATTGCAAAGCAGAAAATGTATGTTAAATCGTACAGAACCTTGGTTGGACCACACTTGGAATTCTGTGAATAATTCTGGGGGGTGAAATTGCCCGGCACCCCGTTTCCCGTGGTTTCACCGCCGCGGTGGATGCGGTAGCCTGTTGAGCGAAATTCCGATCTTTGTTTTTTTTTCGGCGGACCGGAATTTGGTCATAATGGGGGCAGATATGTGGCTGTGAGTGACACCAGAGGGGCGGAAGTTGGGGGCGGGTGCTATTAATCATCAGCGTAGCACTGATGAGGTCATCACTGCGCCATGTCACCACGGCTCTCCACTTCACTTAAAGGGGCGAGCCTCCGCGATCTTTACAGTTTGGTCCACTGGGCCACCAGGGAGGGTTCTGGCCGGGCCAACGGCCTGGCACCCAAGGAGGGGGAGGGGGGTGTGTGCCCGGCCGTTGGCCCGGCCGAACCCGGGGACATAATTGTCGACCCGACATGGCAGTAGGCCGACAACAAAAACACTGCGGCAGCGACAGTGCGTCCTGTTATATCTCCAGTACAACTCACAAACACACACAAGCTGCAAGATGGCTCTAACATCAGGAACCCAAGTCAGCTGTTTGTTCACAATGATCATATTTTACCTACAGACGTGAAAGTAGTTGAAGGTGGGAATGATTCGATCATTTCTGACTCATCAGATAGTTTTGATACAAGTAAGGTACCTGTAGCATATCCGACATCCAATGTACTGGAAACAAATCCAAGAGGAAGTCAGAATTTAAGTCTGAGTCCGAGTCAGGCAGGCAAACAGTCTGAAGTTAGAGAGAGTTCAAATGGAAATCATTTGGTTTCTATTGTGTTCCTAACACAGATGAGACTGCACACAGGGAGGTTAAAGTAACAGTGACCTCAGTCTTTATTAAGACACTCCAGAGTGAGTAACAGGCATTAGGGGTCGGCTTGTGTGCAGTGCTCCCAAGGGATGCTGGGATCCCTTGGGACTTCAGGGGATGCGCTCCCTGGTGGCGGAACATGGGAGTGCATGCTTTACAGATACACAACATCACTCCCCCCCCCAAAGTCAAAGTGAAAACTATTTACAAGTTGAGGCGGTCGGGAGCTTTTCTTTCCCTGGTGGACCGCCTCGGTACAAATGTCTGTTCTGGTGTGTTGGCTGTGACCTCGCTGGGCTGGCGTGTTGTTGGCCCTGCAGGGCTGCTGGGTGAGCCTGGCCTTGCTGAGCTGTTGGGTGTGACGGGTTTGATTTCTTGGTCCGTGGTGGTGTCGTTGATTCTTTGGGTGTGTGTTGTGGGCTCGAAAAAGGTGGTGTCTGCTGTGGGTTGTTCAGGGCAGTCTGTGAATCACAGCCTCGTTTGGTCCAAGTGCTTTCTGCAAATTTGTCCATTGTCTAGTTTGACTACAAACACCCTACTCCCTTCTTTAGCTATCACAGTGCCTGCGATCCACTTGGGACCATGTCCATAGTTTAGCACATACACAGGGTCATTCAGATCAATTTCCCGTGACACAGTGGGCGCGACCATCGTTTACATTTTGTTGCTGCCGCCTGCTCTCTACCTGATCATGCAGGTTGGGGTGAACCAGCGAGAGTCTGGTTTTAAGTATCCTTTTCATGAATAGCTCAGCCGGGGGCACCCTTGTGAGCGAGTGGGGTCTGGTGCTGTAGCTGAGCAGTACTCGGGACAGGCGGGTTTGGAGTGAGTTTTTTGTGACTCGTTTAAGGCTCTGTTTGATTGTTTGTACTGCCCGCTCTGCCTGTCCATTGGAGGCTGGTTTAAACGGGGCTGAGGTGACATGTTTGAACCCATTGTGGGTCATGATTTCTTTAAATTCTGCACTGGTGAAACATGGCCCGTTGTCACTGACCAGTATGTCAGGCAGGCCGTGGGTGGCAAACATGGCCCTCAGGCTTTCAATGGTGGCGGTGGCGGTGCTTCCCAATATTATTTCACATTCAATCCATTTTGAAAAAGCATCCACCACCACCAGGAACATTTTACCGAGAAACGGGTCCACATAGTCGACATGGGTCCTCGACCTTGGTCTGGAGAGCCAGGACCACAAACTTAGTGGTGCCTCTCTGGGCGCGTTGCTGAACTGAGCACACACATTGCATTGCCGTACACAGGACTCTAAGTCCGAGTCGATACCAGCCACTACACATGGGATCTGGTTAGCGCTTTCATCGTTACAAACCCAGGTGTGTGCTGTGGAGATCCGAGATGAAAGTCTCCCTGCCCCTTTTTGGTAGCACTACATAGTTACCCCACAACAGGCAGCCTGCCTGAATGGATAGCCTGTCCTTTCGCCGCTGGAACAGCTTGATTAGTTCTTGCATTTCAACGGGGATGCTGGCCCAGCTCCCATGCAATACACAGTTTTTTACTAGGGACAGCAGAGGATCTTGGCTGGTCCAAGTCCTAATCTAGCGGGCCGTGACAGATGATTTATCATTTTCAAATGCTTCCATGACCATCAATAAGTCTGCGGGCTGTGCCAACATCAACAAGTTTGCAGGCTGCGCCATTTTCCGTGGTGGGCAATGATTGCCAACTGAGAGCATCCGCACAGTTCTCGGTGCCTGGCCTGTGGTGGATGGTATAGTTATATGCTGATAGTGCGAGTGCCCACCTTTGTATGCGGGCTGAGGCATTAGTATTTGTCCCCTTGTTTTCACTGAACAGGGATATGAGGGGCTTGTGATCGGTTTCCAGCTCAAATTTGAGGCCAAACAGGTTCTGATGCTTTTTCTTTACCCCAAACACACACGCTAATGCCTCTTTCTGAATCATGCTGTCGGCCCTCTCGGCCTTAGACAAGCTCCTGGAGGCATAGGCAACAGGTTGCAACCTCCCCGCAATGCTAGCTTTTTGTAATAGACACCTGACTCCGTACGACGATGCATCACATGTTAGCACAAGTCTTTTATACAATACAAGCAGCTTGTTGGAGCATAAAATGCTTCTGGCTTTCTCAAAAGCAACTACTTGGTTTTTTCCCCATAACCATTTCTCACCTTTATGCAATAACACATGTAGGGGCTCTAAGAGGGTGCTTAACCCCGGTAGGAAGTTACCAAAATAGTTGAGGAGTCCCAGGAATGACCGCAACTCCGTGACGTTCTGTGGCCTGGGCACATTCCTGATAGCCTCCTCCTTGGTGTTTGTGGGCAGAATGCCGTCCGCCGCGATCTTTCTCTCCAAAAACTCTACTTATGTTGCCATGAAGACTCATTTCGACCTCTTCAGCCGCAGCCCTACGCGATCCAGTCGCTGGAGGACCTCCTCCAGGTTTTGTTGGTGCTCGACGGTGTCACGACCCATGACCAATATGTCATCCTGAAAAATCACCGTGCGTGGTACCGACTTGAGTAGGCTCTCCATGTTTCACTGGAAGATCGCTGCAGCCGACCGAATTCCAAACGGGCATCTGTTGTAGATCAACAGTCCCTTGTGCGTGTTGATGCAAGTGAGGCCCTTCAAAGACTCCTCCAGCTCCTGCGTCATGTAGGCCGAAGTCAGGTCAAGCTTGGTGAACGTCTTGCCTCCTGCCAGCGTCGCAAATAGGTCGTCTGCCTTAGGTAGCGCGTACTGGTCCTGTAGCGAGAAACGATTAATAGTTACTTTATAATCACCGCAAATCCTGATCGTGCCATCATTTTTGAGTACTGGAACAATCGGGCTGGCCCACTCACTGAATTACACTGGGGAGATGATGCCCTCGCGTTGCAGCCTGTGCAGCTCGATTTCCATTCTCTCCCTCATCATGTGAGGTACCACTCGCGCCTTGTGGTGAATGGGTCGTGCCTCTGGAACCAAGTGGATCCGCTCCTTCGCCGCGGAAAAGTTTCCAATGCCTGGCTAAAAAAGGGAAGGAAATTTGTTAACAACCTGGATACATGAGGCTTCATCGACATGTGATAGCGCTCGGATGTCATCCCAGTTCCAGCGGATTTTGCCCAGCCAGCTCCTTCCAAGCAGTGTGGGGCCATCTCCTGGGACAATCCAGAATGGCAGTTCGTGCACCGTGCCCTCGTAGATGATCTTGACCATGGCGCTGCCCAGGAGAGTGATAAGCTCTTTGGTGTACGTTCTCAGTTTCGTGTGGATGGGGCTCAGGGCTGGTCTGAGTGCCTTGTTACACCACAGTCTCTCAAACATCTTTTTACTCATGATGGATTGGCTAGCGCCAGTGTCCAGTTCCATGGCTACGGGTAAACTATTCAATTTTACATTTAGCATTATAGGTGGACATTTCGTCGAAAATGTGTGCACCCCGTGTACTTCAGCATCTGCCTATTTTCTCTGAGGCTCGAAATTGCTTTGATCCACCATGGACCGATCTTCCTCTGCCATGTGGTGGTTAGCAGGTTTTGCAGAGCTTGCAGCTCATCTGCAAGCTCATTGCAGGTGCCCAATTGTTCCACAGCTCTTGCAAACATACCCTTTGAAGTGGCATGAATAGGCTGAATGGAAGCCTCCACAATGCCAATAAGGTGAATCGCCTTGCATTCATCCTTTGTTGCGGACTTTGAGTCTCCTGGGTCACCTGAGGGCTGCTGGCAGTTGCAGACTCGTGGTTTCTGCCCTGTACATTTCTGCTCGCAAACACAGTTCCAGTTAATTTATGAACATTGCTAGCACTTGTGTGCTGAGAGATTTGTTTGCTGTTATCACTGGTGGACATAAACGCCTGTGCTATCGCAATGGCCTTACTGAGGCTCGGTGTCTCGACAATCAAAAGTTTTCATAGGATGGTCTCGTGGCCAATGCACAGTGCGAAAAGGTCTCTGAGCATTTGCTTCAGGTAGCCATTAATCTCACATTGTCCTGCAAGTCGTCTTAGCTCAGCAACGTAGCTCGCCACTTCCTGACCTTCAAATCGCTGGTACGTCTCGAACCGATACCTCGTCATCAGCATGCTCTCCCTCGGGTTAAGATGCTCCTGAACCAGTGTACACAGCTCCTCATACGACTTATCTGTGGGTTTCACATGAGCCAGAAGATTCTTCATGAGGCTGTAGGTCGGTGCCCCACAGACCGTGAGGAGGACCACTCTCCTTTTTGCAGCGCTTCCTTCTCCGTCCAGCTCATTGGCTACAAAGTACTGGTCTAACCGTTCGACATAGGCTTCCCAGTCCTCACCCTCTGAGAACTTCTCCAGGATGCCCACAATTTGCTGCATCTTTGCGTTGGATTCGTGTATACGTCGCCAGTTGTTGTGTTCCTAACACAGATGAGACTGCACACAGGGAGGTTAAAGTAACAGTGACATCAATCTTTATTAAGTCACTCCAGAGTAACAGGCCTTAGGGGCCGGCTTATATATCGTGCTTCCAAGGGATGCTGGGATCCCTTGGGATTTCAGGGGATGCGCTCCCTGGTGGCAGAACATGGGAGTGCATGCTTTACAGATACACAACACTTTCCATATTTACGAAAGGATATAGTTGCTTTGGAGGCAGTTCAGAGAAGGTTTACTCGGTTGATTCCGGGGATGAGGCGGTTGACTTATGAGGCAAGGTTGAGTAGGTTGGGCCTCTACTCATTGGAATTCAGAAGGAGAGATGATCTTATCGAAACATATAAGATTATAAGGGGGCTTGACAAGGTGGATGCAGGGAGGATGTTTCCATTGATGGGGGAGACTAGAACTAGGGGGCATGATCTTAGAATAAGGGGCCACCCATTTAAAACTGAGATGAGGAGAAATTTCTTCTCTCAGAGGATTGTAAATCTGTGGACTTCGCTGACTCAGAGAGCTGTGGAAGCTGGGACATTGAATACATTTAAATAGAAATAGAGTTTTTTAAACGATAAGGGAATAATGGGTTATGGGGAGCGGGCAGGGAAGTGGAGCTGAGTCCATGATCAGATCAGCCATGATCTTATTGAAGGCTCGAGGGGCCGTAAGGCCTACTCCTGCTCCTGTTTCTTATGTTCAAGGGCATCCCTTGGAGGAAAACTTTCCTCAGGATCAGCCTCGAATGAGTCTAAGTTGGACGCCATGTTTGGAAGGTTCTGTTTGAGAGTGAAGGTATACACGCCCTCCCCTTTAATGGGAGCCGCACCACCATTTTAGAAGGCCACAGCCTCACTGCACCGCCTGAGAAAAGCAGCTTTTGGCACCGCCGGCGGGAGGAAGATTTTCACGGTGGAATTTCACCGTCAGGGAGGAACATCGGCGGCGCGCACTCTGATGATGCACTTAGGACGGATCGGCAGCAGCGGAGCGGTTTGAGGGGGGGGTCACTGCCGGGTTACCGCAGGAGCGGAATTTAATAAATGGGCGGCCATTGCCCTCTGCAGTGTGGCCACCGATCTCCGGTGCTAACAGGTTTAAAGAAAGGGGCACTTTCAGTCCCCACATCTCCAAATTGTTAGAAAGGATATAGAGGCACTGGAGAAGGTGCAAAAAATAATGAACAGAATGATCGCAGAACTGGGAGGTTATACCCATCAGGAAAGGATGGACAAGCTGAGGATCTTTCCTCGAGAAAGGAGCAGGCTCAGGGGTGACCTGAGGAAGGCCTTTAAGATGATGAAAAGATTTGACAGGGGAGACGCAGAGAAGATGTTTACACTTGCGCTCGAGGCCATAAATACAAGATCGTCACTAATAAATGCAAAAGGGAGCTGAGGTTAAACGCCCTTACCCAGAAAGTGGTTAGACTGTGGAACTCACTCCCACAAGCAGTGGTTGAGGCAAATAGTATCGATGTATTTATGGGAAAGCTAGATTACCACGAGGGAGAAAAGAATGTGCTGTCATTCTATGTTATTGAAAACAACCGCAGAATTCTGTCTCCTACCTTTAACTCTGACTAGTTTAATGGTCACCATTTTATATGGTCCCGAGAACATGTGTAAACTCCTGCATCGCCAAACAGTACAGAGACAATCCTCACACTGAAGATCTTGCCATTAAAATTTCCCACTGTGGGCACCCGTCAACTCCCAAAGTAGGCCCTGTTCACATCGACAAGTTGAGATTTCGAAGCAGATGCTAGTTTCAGAAAATAAAGTGACCTCCAGGTCCATGCAGAGTGAAAATAATTATTATAATAATCAGAGCAAATCAGCTAGAGTTCACTATGAACTGTGCCTGACCGATAAAGTGTGTAACTCTGCCCATCTAAATCTGCAATAGAGGGATAGAGAACAAGGTGACAGAATTTCACAATTACTGACGTACAGAGAAAAGGAAGAATAATTACTGGCCACAATTATATAAAAATACTTGACTGCAATGGATCTGAATATCAGGCGCTGCGTATAACGGGCGATTTTGTGGTTCCATTCACCACACCGCAGCTGCAGAGTATGATACCGCCCAATCGTTACCCAAGTTACAGAGAGAAGGGGACCTCTCAGTTCACTTCACCAAGGGGGAGCAGGTTGGGGGGATTAACGGGTATAGTGAGGCCGAGGCTCACAAACTGTTGCTGTTTTCCCTGGATGGTAAACTGTATCAGGCCCTGTCCGCCGAGACCAAACGGGGAGGAAATCCTGAGAGCCATGGATCACACCCAGGGTAGTCCGTTCTCTAGGGTAGAGAGGACACTGCAACTGGCAGGGGAAGCACCTCAGGCATTGGCGGACAGGCTCTGGCCCGTCTACGACAAGGCCACGGGTGGGCTGCTTGACAGAGCACAGTCGTGGGTGGGGGGGGGGTGGGGGGGACTGAGAAACCATTGGCTCAGGACCGTCATGGCAAACAGTGTAAAAGCACAGGGTAAAAGCACAGGCCCTGGTTTGACTCCGAGGACTTTGTGAATACGGCTCAG
Source organism: Pristiophorus japonicus (assembly GCF_044704955.1). Classification (NCBI taxonomy): domain Eukaryota; kingdom Metazoa; phylum Chordata; class Chondrichthyes; family Pristiophoridae; genus Pristiophorus; species Pristiophorus japonicus. Next base: position 1,233,452 of record NC_091977.1, read on the forward strand.
AGGAGGAGGTCAAACCAAGTAAGGGTAAGGTACATGAAATAAAGGCCAGTGAGGCTAGTAAAAAGGAATGGCGTCAAGAACGGGTTAGTGCAGGGAAGGCTAGGACGTGTTTCGGGTGTGGGAAGACGGGACACTGGAGGAGAGACAGCCCGGCCCCGAGGAGGGGGCAGGGCAAAGGCCTAATCAAACCAGGGCCTCTGCTTTTACCCTTATTCGTAGCAAACTGTTTGCCACGACGGTCCTGAGCCAATGGTTTCTCGGCCCCCCCCCGCAACTGTGCTCTGTTGAGCAGCCCACCCGTGGCCTTGTTGTAGACGGGCCAGAGCCTGTCCGCCAATGCCTGAGGTGCTTCCCCTGCCAGTGCCTAAGACAAAACCTGTCGAGGTGAAGGGACCGACCGCGGAACAATCAGATGTTCTTTTGGCCGCCCTTCGGACATTTTTTGTGCCGGAGCAGGGAAAGGTTGATGCTGCCGTGAGCAGGGAAATCCCGACCGCTCCGGTAATCCCACCACCCTGACGAGCACGTACCCAGCCTGAGTAACTGTGTTCACTCACGTACGATGAGTGCAGCAGACCATGCGTGAGGATGGGGGTGGAGAAGGTAGAGGAGAAGTACTTGGTGGACACCGGGGCTTCGAGCACGGTTATCCATGCGAATAACCCGACCGATACACTCTGGTCCAGCAAGGTTCCATTCAGTCTGGTGGGGTTCACCGGGAACAAGCAGGTGGGGGCGATGTCCAGGCTGTTAGCCATAGGTAGGAGTGTGTCCTAATAAAGTGGGAACAGCCGGGTCAGGAGTCCTTGGGGCCGACTTTATGTTAGCCCACAGGATTATAGTGGATTTGAGGAATCACTACCTTTGGGGAGCAGTGGGTGCCGATAAGGAGAAAGAAGTTGCAGTGATCCCAAGGAAAGGGGAAGGAAAAGGCAACATGTGTCCCATGAAGCCGAAGGGGAGTTATGACCAAGAGCAATTGGTCAATACTACCCCGGCCAAGTACCAGGCTTACGTGCGGGACAACATCGCATCATTCGCCACACACAAGCACGTCAGTGGTAGGGTGACGGGGGTGGAAGTCCGAGTACAGGGGGACCCCATGTCACGGCCACAGAAGCAGTAGTTTCCCCAGAGAGGCAGAGGCTGACTTGGAGATGGCACTGGGATCCCTGGTAGCCCAGGAAGTGTTGAGGCCCATAGCCACCCACGTGAACCACTTTGGCCGGTTGGGAAACCGGACCAGTCACGGAGAGCCACCGTGGATTATCGGCTGCTCAACAAAAACATCCCAGCCTGTGGTCCACTGTCACTGCCGTAGCTGATCTGATGGGGAGCATTCCAGCAACCGCAACCACATTTACTGTGCTGGACACTTCAAATGGGTTTTGGTCGATTCCCCTGAAACAGGACCCGGACAAGTTTGCCTTCACTTTTAAAAGGCAGCATTACACATGGACATGCCTCCCCGGGGATTTCATACCAGCCCCTCCATATTCCACCAAAGTATGGCAGGTGCCTGAAAGGGTTTCAGCAGACCCCAGCCCTCTCACCTCTCCCTCTGTCTCCCCCTCACCCCCCGGGCCACTGTCACCCCCTCACCCCCCGGGTCCACTGTCTCCCCCTCACCCCCTGGGCCACTGTCTCCCCCCTCACCCCCGGGGGCAACTGTCTCCCCCTCACCCCCCGCGGGGCCACTGTCTCCCCCTCACCCCCTGCCCCCCGGGGGCCACTGTCTCCCTCACCCCCCGCGGGGCCACTGTCTCCCCCCTCACCCCCTGGGCCCGCGGGGCCACTGTCTCCCCCTCACCCCCTGCCCCCCGGGGGCCACTGTCTCCCCCTCACCCCCCGCGGGGCCACTGTCTCCCCCTCACCCCCTAGGCCCGCGGGGCCACTGTCTCCCCCCTCACCCCCTGGGGCTACTGTCTCCCCCTGCCCCCCCGGGGGCCACTGTCTCCCCCTCACCCCCCCCGGGGCTACTGTCTCCACCTCACCCCCTGCCCCCGCGGGGCCACTGTCTCCCCCCTCACCCCCTGGGGCTACTGTCTCCCCTGCCCACCCGGGGCTACTGTCTCCCCCTCACCCCCTGCCCCCCCTATGTCCCCCTCACCCCCTGCTCCCCCTCACCCCCCCGTCTCCCCGGGCCCCCTGTGTCCCCCTCACCCCCTGTGTCCCCCTCACCCCCGGGCCCCCTGTCTCCCCCTCACCCCCCGGGCCCCCTCACTCCCTGCCCCCCCGGGCCCCCTGTCTCCCCCTCACCCCCCCGGGCCCCCTCACCCCCCCGGGCCCCCTGTGTCCCCGGCCCCCTGCCCCCCCTCACCCCCCCGTCTCCCCCTGCCCCCCCTCACCCCCGGGCCCCCTGTCTCCCCCTCACCCCCCGGGCCCCCTCACTCCCTGCCCCCCTGTCTCCCCCTCACCGCCCCTGTCTCCCTCACCCCCCGGGCCCCCTGTCTCCCTCACCCCCTGCTGCCCCGGGCCCCCTGCCCCACCCTGTCTCCCTCACCCCCTGCCCCCCCGGGCCCCCTGTCTCCCCCTCACCCCCTGCCCCCCCGGGCCCCCTCACCCCCTGCCCCCGCGGGGCCACTGTCTCCCCCCTCACCCCTTGCCTCCCCGGGCCCCCTGCTCCCCCTCACCCCCCCGGGCCCCCTCACCCCCCCGGGCCCCCTGTCTCCCCCTCACCCCCTGCCTCCCCGGGCCCCCTGCCTCCCCCTCACCCCCTGCCTCCCCGGGCCCCCCGGTCTCCCCCTCACCCCCTGCCCCCCGGGCCCCCTGCCCCCCCGGGCCCCCTGTGTCCCCCTCACCCCCTGCCCCCCGGTCTCCCCCTCACCCCCTGCCCCCCCTCACCCCCTGCCCCCCGGTCTCCCCCTCACCCCCTGCCCCCCCCACCCCCTGCCCCCCCGGGCCCCCCTCACCCCCTGCCCCCCCCGGGCCATCTGTGTCCCTGGGTCCTCACCCCCTGCCCCCCCCCACCCCCTGTCCCCCTCACCCCCTGCCCCCCCGTCCCCCCCCCCCCCCTGCCCCCCCGTCCCCTCACCCCCTCACCCCCTGCCCCCCCGTCCCCCTCACCCCCTGTCCCCCTCACCCCCTGCCCCCCGCACCCCCTGCCCCCCTCACCCCCTGCCCCCCCTGTCCCCCTCACCCCCTGCCCCCCCGTCCCCCTCACCCCCTGCCCCCCCGGGCCCCCTGTGTCCCCCTCACCCCCTGCCCCCCCGGGCCCCCTGTCTCCCCCTCACCCCCTGCCCCCCCGGGCCCCCTGTGTCCCGGGCCCGGGGGATGTGGAGCCGCCGGGCGGGGAGCGCGGGCCCCGCTGCAGACACTGAAGGCCGGGCTCGAGCGGGGCAGCAAAGGCCAACGGCAAAAGCGCGAGAGAGAGAGAGAGCGGGAAAAGGGGAGCCTGTGATTGGCCCGTCAGTGAGCGCGGGGGGGGGCGGGGCAGAGGTGTGTGTTTAGGCTGTGTTTGGAGGATGAGCGAGCGCGGGGGGGGCGGGGGGAGAGGTGTGTGTCGGGGCTGTGATTGGAGGATGAGCGAGCGCGGGGGGCGGGGCAGAGGTGTGTGTCGGGGCTGTGATTGGAGGATGAGCGAGCGCGGGGGGGGCGGGGACAGAGGTGTGTGTTTAGGCTGTGTTTGGAGGATGAGCGAGCGCGGGGGGGGCGGGGGGAGAGGTGTGTGTCGGGGCTGTGATTGGAGGATGAGCGAGCGCGGGGGGCGGGGCAGAGGTGTGTGTCGGGGCTGTGATTGGAGGATGAGCGAGCGCGGGGGGGGCGGGGACAGAGGTGTGTGTCGGGGCTGTGATTGGAGGATGAGCGAGCGCGGGGGGCGGGGCGAGTGACGGCGGTTGAGAAGCGCGTCATCTGAAAATCAAAGGCCAACGGCAAAAGCGCGCGCGGCCGCGGGGAGGGCGCGCGCGCGGGGATAAGGAGGCTGTGATTGGAGGATCGGCGAGCGTCAGCGCGGGGGGCGGGGCGGGGGAGAGGGAGAGCGGGAAAAGGGGAGGCTGTGATTGGCTGTTCCCTCTGGCCCAGTGCACGGTGTGAGGGAGGGAATTGTCCGCCATTTATAGACAATATTCCCGGCCCGGGATCCCACAGCTCAATGGCCGCTTTCACCCCGCGCTGTTTGAGACACATCAACCAACAAGGAGCTGCCTTTATATAGCGCCTTCCCCCCCTCAGGACCCCAAGGGTTTTACAGACAATGAGGGGCCTTTGAAGGGCAGTCCCTGGGGCAGTGGATCCCAACACATTGTCTGATGGAAAGGCCCAGTGAGCGGAGCGAGGCCCAGTGTCCGGGGCACCGTGCGCTGAGGGTGCAAGCAATGGGAGAGAAGAGCAGGTAAATGTGGAGCTGGTGACTTGGTGACTGGATGGTGGTGCGAAGGGAAAGCTGAGAGTTTCAGGTTGTCACCAGTTCCAAGGTCCTGGGCGGGAACCAGTCTGACTTGTGCCCAGTGAGGGGGGAGAGGGCACTGCACTAACACTGGGGGAGGGGGTCTGCTTTGGGCCCAATCGACAATCTGGCCACAAATTGCCCTCAAACTGTCGCTGGGTACGGGTCTTTAAACTGTTCCTGCTTTGGGCAGCATTTGGGGAAGAGCGGGATATATCTGTGTGTCGTTAAGTTCTGTCCAGTATCATGACACAACGGGGAGGATAATTCCAACACAGGTCCCTAAAGGGACCGGCACAAGGAATCTCCTGCTACAGAGAGACCTGACACTGATCCTGGCCTTGGAAGAAGGGCAGTGCAGATTGACCAGAATGGTCATGGGGCAAAAAGGGTTCAATTCTGAGCACAGGGCACACAGGCTCGGCTTGTATTCCCTCGAGTGCAGAAGGTGAACGGATGATTTAATTCGGGTGGTTAAGATGATTAAAGAAGTTGAGGATAAATAGAGAGAGAAACTACTTCTTGTGGTGTGGAGAGTCCAGAACAAGCGGCAATAACCTGAACATTAGAGCCAGGCCGTCCATGGGTGATATCAGGAAGCACTTCTTCACACAAAGGGGACTGGGAATCTGGAACTCTCTCAGCAAAAAGCTGTTGGGTCTGGAGATCAATCAGAAACACCAAAACTGAGATTGATCATCTTTATCATAGGCAATCCCTTGGAATCGAGGAAGACTTGCTTCCACTCTAAAAGTGAGTTTTCAGGTGACTGAACAGTCCAATACAAGAACCACAGTCCCTGTCACAGGTGGGACAGACAGTGGTTGAGGGAAGGGGAGGGTGGGACTGGTTTGCTGCACGCTCCTTCCACTGCCTGCGCTTGGTTTCTGCATGCTCTCGACGATGAGACTCGAGGTGCTCAGCGCCCTCCCGGATGCACTTCCTCCACTTAGGGTGATCTTTGGCCAGGGACTCCCAGGTGTCAGTGGGGATGTTGCACTTCATCAGGGAGGCTTTGAGGGTGTCCTTGTAACGTTTCCTCTGCCCACCTGGGGCTCACTTGCCATGTAGGAGTTCCGAGTAGAGCGCTTGCTTTGGGAGTCTCGTGTTGGGCATGTGGACGATGTGGCCTGCGCAACGGAGGGAGAGGACTGAGGGGGAGGGGAAAGAGGGAGGGGAGCACAGAGGGTGGTGAGGGGGGCACAGAGGGGATGAGGGGGACACAAAGGGTGGTGAGAGGGGACAGAGGGGGTGAATGGAGGGCACAGAGGGGGTGATGGGGGCACAGCAAGGGGTGCGGGGTCACAGAGGGGCTGAGGGGACACAGAGGGGTTGCACAGAGGGCGGAGAGGGGGCGCACAGAGGGCTGTGAGGGGGGGACAGAGGGCAGTGAGGGGGCGAAAAAGAGGGGGGTGAGGGGGGACAGAGGGCAGTGAGGGGGGTGACAGAGGGTGGTCAGGGGGCGGGAAAGAGGGGGGTGACGGGGGAACCGAGGGGGGACAGAGGGCGGTGAGGAGTGGCAGGGCGGTAAGGGGGGGGGGCACCGAGGGCAGTGGGGGGGTGGGACAGAGGGCGGTGAGTAGGGGCAGGGCGGTGAGGTGGGGCACAGAGGGCGGTGAGGGGGGGGCAAGGGGTGGGGACAAAGGGCGGTGAGGGGGACACAGAGGCGGTGGGGGGCAGGGCGTCTGGGGGGGAAAACAGAGGGGTTGAGGGGGAGTGAAGGGTGCAGTGAGGGGGACAGAGCAAGGAGGGGATAGAGAATGGTGAGGGGGGGAGACAGAATGCGGTGAGGGGAGGACAGAGGGGATTTGGGGGGGAAGGTTACAGTGAGGGGGGGACAGAAGGGGATGGGGGGGACAGAGGCGGTGTGAGAGGACTGGGGTCTGCTGAATCCCTTTAAGGCATCTGCCATACATTGGTGGAATATGGAGGGGCTGTTATGAATTCCCTGAGGAAGGCATGTCCATGTGTAATGTGTGATATATTCACAGTGCACAGCACACACAACTCCTAACATGGCAGGCAGCTCTCTCAGAAGTCTCCGGAAATCTGCCTGGTTCTTAACTATGTTTAATTATTAATTATGCAGTTGTAGTACTTAATACGTCCACATCCACAGTGTGGAGCTACAAACATTACAAGCTTACAGACATTACACTTCTCCCTCCTTAATGAAGAAGCCATCATCACAAATATCATACATAACTTTCATGTTTATACATAACACAGGATATACATTTTTTTTTTCCATATTTACAAATTTAACTTTACCATTTGTTTTCTGTTTCGAAGAGGATACCTTCGCTCTCGAACAGAACCTTCCAAATCTAAACTAATTCGAGGCTCATCCTGAGGAACGTTTTCCTCCATGGAATTTTCTTGATTTTCATTTGAATTCACTCTAACTTCAGGCTCTTTGTTTTCCTGACTTGGACTCAGACTTTCATTCTGATTCTCTCTTGGATTTGTTTCCAGTACATTGGATTTAGGATTTGCTACTGGTATATCAAAACTATCTGATGAGTCAGAAATAATTGAATCATTCCCACCTTCAACTCCTTCCATGTCTGTAGGTAAAATATGATCAATATGAACGAACCTAATCTGTCCATTATCAAACATCTTTACCAAATACGTGCAAGGACAACATATCTTCACCACTCTTCCTGGTAACCACTTTAACCATTTATGGTGATGGTTCTTCACTCTCACCTTCTGGTTTAATTTCACACTTCTCTCTTTTACTCTACCTCTATCATGATTCTCTTTCTGTCTTAATTGTGTCTCTTCTACGGACTGTGCCAAATTTGGCTTTAGCAACAAGAATCTGGTTCATGGCTGTCGTTTGAGAAACAACTCTGCTGGCATTCTACCAGTAGTTGTATGAGGAGTATTTTGATATGTAATCAAAAAATTAACCAATTTGTGATCCAATGACAACTGTCATTTCCTTGTATTTGGATCTAACATTTGTTTTATGAGAGCACGTTTTACAATTTGTTCAGTGCGCTCTGCTGCACCATTCGAAGCAGGATGGTATGGTGGAACCTTGGTATGTTTCACACCATTTTTGCTCGTGAATTGTGCAAATTCTTCTGAACAAAATTGTGGTCCATTATCCGAAACAATTTCTTCAGTGAGGCCAAATGAAGAAAATCATTTTCGTAAAATGTCCAATGTTTTACTTGTTGTTATTTTCCACATTGGGAACACCTCAACCCATTTCGAATGGCTATCAATCTCAATGAACAATTGTTGTCCTTCTAACTCAGCAAAATCAATATGTAGCCTTTGCCACACCCTGGGAGGCCATTCCCATGGCTGTAATGGTACTGGTTGTGGTTGTTTGCTTACCGATTGACATGTCGTACACTGACTCACGATGTACTCTATATCTTTATCAAGAGCTGGCCACCATAAATAACTGCGTGCAAAACTCTTGGTCAAGCACATTCCCAGGTGCTGGTCATGGAGGTCTCCTAATAATTTGGACCTGAATTTATTGGTATAACCACTCGTTCACCCCACATGATGCAATCTTTATCAACTGATAATTCATTCCGACGAATGAAGAATGGATGTGTATCTTTGTCTGTTACCTGGTTTGGCCATCCACTTACAATATATTCATACACCTTTGACATCACTGGGTCACGTTTGGTTGCTCTACCAATCTCTTCAGCTGTGACTGGCAGTTCATCAATGTATGAAAATTAAAACACTTCTTCCCTATCGGGTGTAACTTGTGATGGGGAAGGCAATCGAGACATTGCATCAGCATTACTGTGATCAGCTGATCATCTATATTCAATATCATGTATATGCTGACAAAATCAAAGCCCATCTCTGCATTTGGGCTGCAGCTAATGTTGGAACTGGGGACTTTGGATGGAGGATTGCTGTTCGGGGCTTATGGTCCGTAACGATGTTAAACTTATGACCATACAAGTATTTGTGAAACTTCTTGACCCCAAAAATTAATGCCAAAGCTTCCCTTTCAATTTGCGCATAATGACTCTCACTGGCACTGAGAGTGCATGAAGCAAAAGCAATTGGTCTCTCCTTCCCATTACTTAATACATGAGAGATTATTGCCCCAACTCCATACGGAGAGGCATCACATGCTAGCTTAATCTCCTTAGATATGTCATAGTGAACTAACATGGTGCTCTCTACCAATTTGCTTTTACACTCCTTGAATGCTGTATCGCATTCTTTTAACCACTTCCAATGGACCTGTTTTTTCAAAAGTTCATTCAGTGGATGTAATACTGTAGCCAAATTTGGTAGGAATTTCCCATAATAGTTGAAAAGACCCAAGAATGAACGAAGTTCAGTGACATTCCTGGGAGTGGGTGCATTTCTAATTGCATCCAATTTTTCCATAGTTGGATGTAAACCATCTTTGTCTACTCTGTACCTTAAGTACTCCACTGAGTTTTTAAATAACTCACACTTACAAGCAGACACTTGTACTCTGTGCTTCTCTAGCCGTTTGAGGACTTCATTCAATATGTTATTATGAATTTGCCTATTTTGTGCTGAAATTAGTATGTCATCCAAATAACATACTACCCCTTCAATACCTTGCAAAATCTGGTTCATCACCCCTTGGAATATGGCAGAGGCGGAAGGCACTCCAAACGGTAGCCTATTAAATTGATATAGGCCTAGATGAGTATTTATAGTCAAACATGACTTGGACTCCTCAGCTAGTTCAAGCTGTAAGTAGGCATTCGTAAGATCCAGTTTTGAGAAGATCTGACCACCTGTCAGTGCTGTGAACAAATCTTCTATATTCAGCAATGTATTGGGGACATGACTCTCCAGAACCTGGTTTATGGTTACTTTATAATCACCACACAATCTTACCTTACCATCGGACTTAGGTACAACAACAATGGGTGTAGCCCAATTACATCGATCTATCTTACAAATAATGTTCTCAGTCTCTAGTCTTTTGAGTTCTTGCTCAACTTTCTCCTTGAGTGCATATGGTACGGAACGTGGCTTGTAGTTAACCGATCTAGCATCCTTCTGTACCCTGACAGTCGCCTTGAAGCCTTGGATCGGACTGCCCGTTTCACAGAACACCTTCGGATACTTCATGATAACCTCATCCGTTGTTGAAAATCTCGCTTCCATACAGAAAATCTTACTCCAATCCAGCTTCAGTGAGCTCAACCAATTTTTTCCTTGTAAGGCAGACTTGTCTCCTTTCACTACTATTAGAGGCAAGTTCTAAAAATTGATCTTTATATTTCACTGGTACGGTGATACGACCTACCACAAGAATTTTCTCTCCCGAGTAGCCTCGCAGCTCTATCTTGGATTTCTCCAGTTGGAAATCATGCAATTTGTCGAGGTACAGCGACTCCGTTACTACACTCACGGATGCACCCATGTCAATTTCCATTGGTATCTTGAATCCCGCAACATCTATGTGGATTTTGATGCTTTCTGAATCGCTGTCCGTTAACCTCATGCTCCTGATGACGTGTAACTCTAACATCTCCTCGTCCTGTTGTTGTTCTTCCATGCTATGTACTCTCTTGGGATTTCTACTCATAGCTTTGAACGCTGGACTCCTAACTTTGAAAGCTGGTTTACCATTCAGTCGGCATGCCTTCACAAGATGTCCAGTCTTCCTGCAGAAGAAACACTCTGCCTTCACGTATGGACAACTTTGAGCAATGTGTTGTCCCAGGCACCTATAGCACGACTTCGACGCTCTGTTAGAATTTCCAGTTTCTGAGACTTTGGGCCCCTACTGCCTTTTACTTTGAACCTGCAGGTGATTTACCTCGGTTGACTGATGACTGTAATTATTGTTTAATTCTCGGGAATATTGTTCGACCATGCCCATCGACCTCGCTGTCTGACAAGCAATCTCAAAAGTCAAGTCATCCGTCGTCATTAACTTCCTTCTGATCGCATCATTTTTCACCCCACAAACAAAACAATCCCATAATGCTCGGTTTTGAAAGTTTCCAAAATTACAGTGCATCAATAGCTTTTTTAATGCAACGATGTAATCACCGATACATTCATCAGTCTTTTGATTCCGAATCCAGAAACGATAGCTTTCAGCAATTTCTAACGGTTTGGGGTTATAGTGCTGCTCCAGCTTCATTAAAATCTCTTTAAGCATTGTGTCCTTTGGCTCATTAGGCACAAGCAGATTGACAAGGGTTCCGCATAATGCCGGACCCGCCTCCGATAAGAAGATCGCTTTCTTATGTTCCAACACAGCCCGGTTCTGGACTGCATTGTCTGGATCTTCGATTATGTTATTTGCAGTGAAATATATTTACGCTTTAAAACGTTCCCGGTCGTGTCTATATTCCCACAAATGTCCCAATACACCTGCCATTTTAATCTCTAGCTGTTCACGCCGTGTGCTGTATTTTACCTCGGATTTTTGCAGCTTTTTCCAAAGACAGAAACTTCCAAAGTCTCCCTGTTGGCTGGCTGAATCTTTCACCAACAAAATTTAAGCTTTAAATCATCCGAAAAATCCCATCTCAGTCGCCAAATGTGATATATTCACAGAGCACAGCACACACAGCTCCTAACATGGCAGGCAACTCTATTGGAAGCCTCTGGAAATCTGCCTGGTTCTGTTTATTATTAACTATGCAGTTGCAGTACACAATACGTCCACATCCACAGTGTGGAGCTACGAATATTACAAGCTTACAGACATTACATAATGGTACCCTTTAAAAGTGAAGGCAAACTTGAAGTGTCCAGCACAATAAATGTGGTTGCGGTTGCTGGAATACTCCCTATCAGATCAACTACGGCAGTGACAGTGGGCACGGAGGCTGGGATGTTTTTGTTGAGCAGCCGAGCAGTGGCTCTCCGTGACTGGTCCGGTTTCCTAACCGGCCAAAGTGGCGAGTTCACGTGGGTGGCTATGGGCCTCAACACTTCCTGGGCTACCAGGGATCCCAGTGCCATCTCCAAGTCAGCCTCTGCCTCTCTGGGGAAACTACTGCTTCTGTGGCCGTGACATGGGGTCCCCCTGTACTCGGACTTCCACCCCCGTCACCCTACCACTGACGTGCTTGTGTGTGGTGAACGATGCGAGGTTGTCCCGCACGTAAGCCTGGTACTTGGCCGGGGTAGTATTGACCAATTGCTCTCGGTCGTAACTCCCCTTCGGCTTCATGGTACACATGTTGCCTTTTCCTTCCCCTTTCCTTGGGATCACTGCAACTTCTTTCTGCTTATCGGCACCCACTGCTCCCCAACGGCAGTGATTCCTCAAATCCACTATAATCCTGTGGGCTAACATAAAGTCGGCCCCAAGGACTCCTGACCCGGCTGTTCCCACTTTATTAGGACACACTCCCACCTATGGCTAACAGCCTGGACATCACCCCCACCTGCTTGTTCCCAGTGAACCCCACCAGTCTGAATGGAACCTTGCTGGACCAGAGTGTATCGGTCGGGTTATTCGCATGGATAACCGTGCTCGAAGCCCCGGTGTCCACCAAGTACTTCTCCTCCACCTTCTCCACCCCCATCCTCACGCATGGTCTGCTGCACTCATCGTACGTGAGTGAACACAGTTACTCAGGCTGGGTGCGTGCTAGTCAGGGTGGTGGGATTACCGGAGCGGTCGGGATTTCCCTGCTCACACCAGCGTCTACCCTTCCCTGCTCTGGCACAAAAACTGTCCGAAGGGCGGCCACCAGAACATCAAATTGTTCCGCGGTCAGTCCCTTCGCCTCGACAGGTTTTGTTTCGGGACTGGAGTATTGCCTTTGCCCTGCCCCCTCCTCGGGGCCGGGCAGTCTCTCCTCCAGTGTCCCGTCTTCCCACACCCGAAACACGTCCTAACCCTCTCTGAGCTACCTCCTTCCTGATGCCATTCCCTTTTACTACCCTCACTGGCCTTTAACTCGTGAACCTTCCATTTAACTGGTTTGACCTCCTCCTCCACGCCGGCCTTAAATGTCAGTCTCATGTGACGGAGCACGTCGGCCTCCGTGTTCCGGAGATTCTCAGGGTCAAACCAGTTCTCGGACTTTACCCTTATCCGGGGCAAACTCTTTGACACTCGGGTTCTGAGCCAATGGTTCCTTGGCTTCCCCTGCAACTGCGCTTGGTCCAGCACTCCATTACAGGCTTTATTATAGACCGGCTGGAGACGGTCCGCAAAAGCCTGAGGTGCTTCCCCAGCTAGTTTCAGTATCCTTTCCATCCTGGAGAATGGACTACCTTAGGTGTGATCCATGGCTCTTAGGATTTCCTCCTTTAAGCCCTCTATGTTTCCCAGCTCCCTCTTGCTTTCGGCAGATATGGCCTGATACATCTTCCCCTCCGGGGAAAATAATAGCATCTTGCGAACCTCCGCTTCATTACACCAATTAATCCCTCCCACATGTTCCACCTCCGTGAAGTGAACCGATAGGTCTGCTTCGTTGGTAAACTTGGGCACCCCTGAAATCATATTTTGCAGCTGTGGGGTTGTGAATGGGACTACAAAATCGCTTTGCAGCGCCCCCTGACCGTGGCTGTCTACGGGCGAACCGTACATCTGCTGCCGTATGGGCCACATCGGTCCCTTTGGCGCTTCAAGCAGTGGTCAGACGTCCCTACCCTGCCCCCAATCCTCGCTATCTTCTCCTTCCACTTCCCAGTCCACCCGGGCTCCCCCCGGGGCCATTAGGCAGACCATTCCTTTGGTCCTGGATAGAGCATGGGTCAAGCTTTGGATTTTCTCTTGGCAGGGCCCGTGATTCCCACTCTCAAACCCTCTACTGCTGTTGATTCTGGATTCTTTTCCCTCAATCTGTTTCAGCGAATACACTTACCAAAGCAGCTTATAACCAAGCAGTCTTTATTAATTGTTTCACCGGCCGGGACTTATCAGAACGAAGGAACGCTCTCCCTCAGAGTGCGCCCACTTCCCTCGGACAAGCCCCGTTACAATGTAGGGTCGCAACGGTTATACACTTCCAGTACGTGATACAATTGAGAGACATTCAGTTCACCCTATCCTTTGTGATCCCTCCTTCCCTTTGTCCACTCATTAGCCAATACCTAGCCTTCCTTGCCCAATTAAATAAGGGCAAGTGGTTACAGCAACTGTTTTTCACAAAGAACTTTCTCACACATTGCACAAAGAACTTTCTCACACATTGCTTGTAAACGTTACAATTTTACTGGCGTGACTAGTAACTTAGACCTTGAGCAAGTCTGTTAATTGTGCTGATGTTGTAATATTTGCAGTCTGACATTCTTTTAGTTATTCTTCCATGATTTCTTTGTTCACTTCACTGTCTCTATGGCTTATACATTTCAGACATTCACATTCCCCCCTTTTATCATTCCATGATAACCCTGGTGACTATTCCAGGAGTATCGCATTCATCCGTTCGCACTCTCTTTCCTGATCCTCCTTGTCGAGTAGGTCTTTAATTTGCTGGATCATAACCCGGGAGCCCCTGGCCACAAGAGGGTTTGCTAACCTTGCCATCATGACTTTACAACAAAGGTTAAAGCAACCAATAATAAAGCAACAGTAATTATTACTACGATGAGAATAATCACCCCATGCATTAGATACGATCCCCAGGATCCACCTAACAACCAATCAAACCAGCCTACTCCTCCTACAGGGGTGGATAACTGCTTTACCTCCCTTCTTATGTGATCAGCGAGATTGGTTATGTTTTCTGAATTATCGGGGATGTAAGTGCAACATTCAGATCCTATCAGGGCACACGGTCCCCCTTTCTCAGCTAACAGATAATCGAGGACCATTCGGTTTTGTAATGCCACGGTCCGTATCGCTACCATTTCGGCCGTGATGTCCTCCAGAGCTTCATCTGTACACTTAGCTATCTGTTCCAATACCCTCTCTAGGTTCTGTACTTCATCCATGGTGCGTGCTATCCCGAATGGGAACATCATGATCTCAAAGAACCTCTCTACGGGGGTGAGGGCTCCCCTGTGTCGGCTGGAGGCATGTACTTCCGCCAGAGTACGTGTTTGCCGCACAAATGGCACCACATATCCCAAATAGCAGGACCCTGTCCATCGCCTAGGCAACCAGGGATATGCCCTATGCCCGCACACAAAATACATGCCGTTATACGCTGCCTTTTTATATATTGTGTTGGGGTCCCAAGACTGGGCCCACAGACCTCCACTTGTGTTATTCGGAAGGTGAGAGAGGATAGTGACTCGTGCACCTGTTGTGATGTTGAGGTTGGGTGGGCAATCGCTATACCCTATGATATGTCCCTGTCTGCTGGTGTCATTTCGGGTTAAACATATGTTCCCGGTTGGCCTCCCGATCCCCGAGGTATTGGTCAGGACTAAGAATGGGGGTTCCTTTTTACGGTCATAGGGTGGTTGATACCATCCCTGGAACGTTTGACGAATGGGGTACCCAGCACTCTCCCACTTGGTGACGTCCCCGTGGTTGTCCACGCGGTAACGGTATTATGATCCTCCTGGCCTCCGTGATCCCTCTCTTGACCCGCCTTTCATCTTTCGTATTTGCGTTGGCCCTCCTCCGCTCATGCTAGTCTGGCTCAGAAGCCACTTGACAGTTTCAGTTAGGGTCAGTGGAACGGGGCGCAAAGGAATTCCCCCTTTGGAATGTATAGGGATATGTGAACACACCCAGCAACTAGAAAAGTTCCCGTTTTGCGCATAAACATAAGACATATATAGGAACGTGTTTACATGGAGTTCCCTTCATTGTCTTGCCCCCTGTATGTTATAAGCTGCCAACGCCATTATACTAAAAAGAATCCACCACCCCATAGCTATGGGTTAAGTGAATATCATCCAACGTCCTCTGGGCCCGTCAGGTTCCAAGAGTCCCAAGGACCTGGTTTGTCCAACGGGGAATTGGAGGTACACAACCTTCAGCAGCTCGTCTTTGCTCGCCCGAATGTTCCACTTATTCAGCTATGGGATAGAGGAAGTCTGTAACATAAATATAGAGGATAGTTAAGGAGTGATAAGCTTGCAATGATGCAGGTGAACCCAGGCACTTCTCCCTTCAACCTTAGCTGCAGTGGGGGTGGTGAGTAACACCTGAAAAGGCCCCTCCCATCATGGCTCTAATCCTTTTCGAATCCATTTCTTAATCAGGACATACCTCCCTGGTGCCACGAGAGACGATTCGGGCGAAACTGGGAGGTCGATGTGAGCATCTCGAACCTGGTTGTGGGCTATTCGCAGAGCCTGAGTCAGGGAAAGAACATACGTGGTTATTTCCTCAGTCATGTGGTGGAACTGGACAGTGGAGGGGACATTCTGATTCCATGGGGTCCTAAGGGGCCTACCATAAATGACCTCAGCAGGGGTCAGTCTAGCCTTACCAGTGGGAGTAGTTCGGATCTGGAATAGGGCTATGGGAAGGAGTTTAAGCCAATTGAGTCCGGTTGATGCTACCAGTTTTGCAAGCTTGGTTTTACGAGTTGATTAGCATGTTCAACTAATCCCACAGCTTGGGGTCGGTAGGCACAATGCAGCTGCTGGTTAATGCGCATCTGGGAACAGAATTCTTTGTTAACTTGGCCAATAAAGTGAGGGCCATTATCGGAACTCAGTCGAGCTGGGATACCATATCTAGGAATAATTTCCCTCATTGACACTTTAACAACAGTTTGAGCCTTATTGTCCAGGGTCGGGTAAGCTTTGATCCATTTGCTAAACACATCCACTATTACTAACACATATTTGTAACACTGAACTCTTTGCAACTCAATGTAGTCCAACTGCAAGGTCTCAAAGGGACCTTCTGGTAGGGGCGTCTTACCCCAATCACAGGGGACTCCCTTCCCTGGATTATGCTGTTGGCAAACAAGGCAGCGACTACTGATGTTCTGGGCCAGAGCTGGAGTCTAGGGTGCCACCAAGTGGCCAAAAGCGTGTCACTTGTTGTCCTTGCTCCACAATGAGTAGCAAAGTGCATACATTCAATAACCCATAAGGCCAACTCGTCAGACATGCAAGTCTGTTCCGCGGGAGTGGTCCAGAGTTTAGAGACATTGTCATAAGTACATCCATAATTTTTCCACAACAGTTTATCTTTTTCAGGAGCATCCTGCTGTGCTTTAATGACATCTTGGATGGTTGGCATTGGTTTTTCCGAGGCGAACTTATCCTTTGTAGAATTTTTAGTTTAACTCATCATTCTGGGCACTACCATCTGTTGTCCCTCGTGGCACTATATCAACCGGGAATTTTCCGCTAGTGTGGGCAGTATATTTGACAATGGCAATGCGCTTGGGGAGCATGAGCGCCTGCAACAAGTCAGATACTAGCTGCTTATGGGATATCTCATTCCCATTTGAGGTTAGGAATCCCCTATTTTTCCATAATTGTCCGAAATCATGGGCTACCCCAAAGGCATACCCAGAGTCGGTATAGATATTGACCTTGAGGTCTTTAGCCAAGATACAGGCTCGGGTGAGGGCGAATAGTTCAGCTTGTTGGGCGGAATAGGCGGTAATACAGTCAGGGTCCTCCATTGGTACATCAACTAAATCCTCCCTGACCGAGGTGGCTTCTTGAATTAAAGATAAACAGTCATGACTCGGTTCTTCCTCATCTTGGGGTGGCTCGGTAAGAAAACAGGCCGGATTAATGGCAGTACAGTGCCGAAAGGTCAGCCTAGGGTTATTTAGTAGGTGGATCTCATATCTACTCTGCCTGGCCATGGTAAGATGTTGAGTCTGCAGTTGACCCAAGAGGGCAGCTACAGAGTGAGAGGTGTATACAACAATATCCTGCTGGAGGGTAAGGTTGGCGGCAGATTGAAGGCTATTGTAGATGGCAGTTAATATTTGAGTACATACAGGGTGCCCCAAGGCAACGGGGTCTGTAGGCAACAGGCCTATGCTTATCCCCGTGTTTCTGAGTTAAGACAGCGGTAGCACAATCTTTCAAGATCGTACAATACAGTTGAAAGGGCCGGTCATAGAGGGGCTGGCCCAAAGCTGGAGCTTGCAGCAGGGCTGTCTTTAGTTCCTTAAAGGCTTGGACATATGCGGTTTCTATTTCAAAGCTGCCTTCCTTGGTGGTGTACGGTGTGAGTTGCTTGGTCATCAGGGCAGCATTCGGGATCCAGGATCTACAGTAATTGATCATCCCCAACCACTGCCGCATTTGTTTAGCCGTGCTAGGGACTGGAAACTGGCAAATTGTTTCGACTCGGCTAGCCTCCAAAGCTCGGTGGGTGCCTGATAAAATGATCCCAAGAAATTTGACTTGAGACTGGCCAATTTTGACCTTTGATGGGGAAACTATGTATCCCAGGGAGGACAAGTAATTCAGTAACTGATTAGCATCCTCCCTGTTACTTGGTTCATCTGCGCTGGCTACCAGTAAATCGTCCACATACTGAATTAAAGTGGATCCCTTAGTCAGCGTGAGGTACTGTAACTGTTTCTGCAGGCACCTTGAGAATAAGGTCGGGGAGTGGATGAACCCTTGGGGAACTCTAGTCCATGTATATTGCTGTCCCTGGTAAGTGAAGGCGAACAGGTATTGACTCGTCTGGGCTAGCGGCAAGGCGAAGAAGGCGTGTTGGAGGTCTATTATTGCGAAGATCTTGGCGTTTGCTGGGATTAACAACAGTATCTGTGCTGGGTTGGGAACCAGAGCGTGTAGGGGCTGGACGATAGCATTGATGGCTCGAAGGTCCTGGACCAAACGGAACTGATTTGTTTTGCCTGGCTTAGGGACTGCCAGTATTGGTGTATTACACGGGGACTGACATTGAACCAAAATCCCCTGTTCCACTAGTCCTTTGATCAATCGGTGGATACTTGGTATTGCCTGTGCTTTTAGTGGGTACTGACGGATGGAGTGCCAGTCCACATTGTCCTGTACTGGGATCTCAATCGGATCAATTGGAGTATAGCCCACTTGGGAGGGGTCCTCTGCCCATATATGAGAATCCACGTAATCGGGTATATTGATACCGATGTAGTGGCATAGTACCGTCAGAACCTTCTCGGGATCCCTGTGAAATTGGACCGTCCGGCCATGTCCCACAATCTGCAAATCCGGGCTGGTAGGGTCAGCCTCATCTATAGCTTGGCGCACCATAATTCCCAAATCTCTGGCATGGTGGGGAGGTAAAACTTCGCGAGTGACGTGGGGTGCTACCGTTGGGGGCTGTCGCCACAACTTTCTATTCATTTCCACGAAATCTGTTTTCCCCTCCGGTCCAGATACTCTGGCTCTTAGGAGGAATTCCCACTCCTCTCCACGTGATCCTGGTAGAGATTCTGGAGATCCTGATTCTTACCACGAGGATCATAGGCTAGGGTCACATGATAGGGCGCTTGGGGCAAATCCAGGGACCACCATTGAGGGGTCCGGGTAGTGTAGCACTGCCGTTTAAAGGTTCCTTGCTTTACAACGATCCCATCATCCCCGCATTCCAGATGCAACTGAAATTTACAGAGGAGATCCCCAGCCATCAAGTTACAGTCCAAACTGGTGGTAATAACAAACCGATGTTCTACAGATTCTTCCTTGTAATTTACTTTAACTGGTTCTGACACTGCGAATGTTGAGACTTGTCCCAGGAACCCTGACAGTCCCTGTGTCTCGGTGGAGGCGGGGAGTTTAAGCTTCGATTGCACAGAGGACATGGAAGCTCCCGTATCTATTAAGAAGGGTTGCCACTCATTTTGAATTTTTAGCGATATCATTGGTTCCTCATCCGAGGAAGGTCCTCGTACAGTCAAGCTGCGTAGTCAGTATTGATATTCGGGTGACAGATGGGCAAAGGGGTTGTTCTGGGAGAAGTTAGTATAAGATCCCCGTCCTCTCTCCCCTTGCCCCCCTCCTTTTCCTCCTCTTCCTTTTTCGTGCCGAGGGGAGGGGCATTCCCTGCTCCAATGTCCTTCCTGTCCACAATTAAAGCATCGTTCGCTCCTTCCCCAGCCCTGGCCGCCTTCCATACCCGATTGAGGGCCAGAAGGGGGTCCATAGTTTGCGGGGCCGGGACCGTTGGGGTGTTGGGTATTCCCATATCCTTGGTTATCCACCCATCCCCTTACACAGTGCTGTGGTTCCATTTGATATCCCCTTGGGGCAGGTTTCGCTCTTTCCCCTCGAGGAGGCTCTTCCTTTCTAGTCACGTATTCAGTCTTGACCCGGGTTGGGGCGCACCTCCCCCCTCTCCTTTCTTTTCCTGCCAATAATATTTCACTGCTTTCTCCATCTGGTCCTGACTGTTATCTGCCCAATTCATATTATTGGTCCAGATAGCGTGAGCAATCGAATGGGATAGGCACTGAAGTAGAATAGCGCAGAATTGAGGTGAATTATCCCCCGCTCGGAAGGCATTATCTCCAGATTGACCTCCGTATATTTCAATGAATCTTTCCATGAATTCATCGGCATTTTCGTCTCGCTTGGGTTTAATTTCTAATACTGCGGCCATACTGATGGGCTTCTGAAGGGTCGTGCTGAGGGCGGTGAAAACAGCGTTTAGGCGGTCCTGGGCGTTATTAGGGTGTGCAGCCAACAATGCGTCATGGGTTGCATATCTTAAGTGAACTAGAAATCGGGAGTGCTCAGTTGGGCTCAAGGACTGCTGTACCAGGGCCCACAGGTCCCTTGATTCTGCATTAGAAACTGCAATGGTAGTCCAGAGATAATCTATAAACTTGACAGGTTCCCTTTTTCGATCTGGCATGGTGGCCAGAATGGCCACAATTTCGCTCGGTTTCCAAGGCACATAGACATCTATGGTGGGGTGGTCTGCAGCTTGTTGTGCGTCAGGGTTTGGCATTGGTTGAACCGGGAGCTGCCGCCGGGGCTTAGGGGTGAGGGTGTCAATCTCGGAAGACGTTTCTGGGTCAGAGGGGGGCTTAGAGCCGTCTGACTGTACAGCACCTCCGCGTCCCGATCGGAAGGGTTTGTTTTGCCTTTCGCAACTGGCATTCTGACTAGCGGATTCACGGGACTGCTTATTCCTTTGAGATATAGATCTGCCCTTCCGGGTGTGAGATCTGGTCCTCTCGGCTACATGGCTCCTGAACTGGGTATTTGAGTCGCTATCAGAGGATGAGGGGTCCGTCTGGGCTTGTTGGTTCGTTGGTGTGGGGTTATGATTATCCTTACCTCCTACCGCCGGAGTGTAAGATGGAGGTTGGGAAGGGGACTGTGGTAAGGGGCTTGGGACTGCGGGAGGCGCCGTTGGGCGCCGAGTCAGTGACCATTCATCAATTTCATCATCAGCCTCGGTCAACGCAAAGCCAACCATTTGACTACGTAGTCAGTCAATACCTTTCTCATAGGTCCCAGTGGATCTCTTAGTACGTTTTTTTTGTGCGCATTCTTTTTTTAAGACGTCTACGGTTTTAACATGTCCTCCTTCTGTCAATGAGAGTCCTAATTCATTGGTGTTTTCCTGCCAACTTGACAGAAGTGATGCATCTTTTAATTTTTGACAATAATGTCGCCACATGGCAATTAAATTCTTGTCCCTTTTCCCTCGTCCCCTTCTCCAAATCAATCCCTGTGCCTTTTTTGCTACCTCCACGCTAGGGGCCATTGGTCATCTCCTAATAATTTGTTCAGGGCTCCAGATAACAGTCTAAATTGTTCAGCTCTTTCAGGGAATTCTTCACATAACTTTTGTAGTGGACTACCCGCATCCGTAGTTTTATCTAACTGATTACCCGTTCTCACGTCGCCCCGCGTATTGTAACTTTTGTAATTAGTCCTGATTGTCCCCGTGTCGCCCCGCAGTGGTTTAGGTTACCTTATCCAGAGCCTAGGCGGACCAAGTGATATACAAGATCGACGCCACACCTGGCATAAGTACAATTTTAAATTTACACAGTCCCGCGTCGCCCTGCGGTTTTTTCCCTCCGCGTCGCCGCGCGGTTCGCGTCGCCGCGAGATTTAATCTCGCCCTATCTAACCTAGCCCTATCCTCCACGTCACCACGCGGATCGCGCCGCCCCGCGATTTGATCTAGCCCTATCTAACCTAGCCCTATCCTCCACGTCGCCGCGCAGATCGCGTCGCCCCGCGATTTATTCTAGCCCTATCTAACCTAGCCCTATCCTCCGCATCGCCGCGCGGATCGCGTCGCCCCACGATTTGAATCCAATCAGTGCCTAGATGGGCCAAGTGATATACAAGGTCGACATCACACCTGACTTGGACACTTATTTCCTATCCTCCGCATCGCCGCGCGGTACACGTCGCCGCGCGATTGTCTATATCTCCGCGTCGCCGCGCGGTTTCCCTGTTCATGTCGCCGTGCGATTAGCCTTACTTAATTTGTTCTAGGTTCCAGATTTCCCTATCCTTTCGCGTCGCCGCGCGGTTTAAATCCAATCAGTGCCTAGACGGGCCAAGTGATATACAAGGTCGATGTCACACCTGACTTGGACACTTATTTCCTAAGTTTAGACGGTATTCGCCAGATTGACCTGGATCTTGTTCAGACACTACCTGAGAACCAGCGAGTGGCCAAACTTTCCTCAGACTTTTGAAACTGAAGGAAACTGCAGTGGTATTTTAAAATATACTCACTCCAGTGGCCACTTTCCTCCCATCTCGTCCAAGGCTAGTCTGGCTCTTAATTCGCAAGTTTTCGGCAGTCGTCCGTTGAGATCCCACTTCTGACACCAAATGTTGATTCTGGATTCTTTTTCCTTCAATCTGTTTCAGCGAATACACTGAGGCTTCTAACCAAGCAGTCTTTATTAATTGTTTCACCGGCCGGGACTTATCAGAACGAAAGAACGCTCTCCCTCAGAGTGCGCCCACTTCCCTCGGACAAGCCCCGTTACAATGTAGGGTCGCAACGGTTATATACTTCCTGTACGTGATACAATCGAGAGACATTCAGTTCACCCTATCCTTTGTGATCCATCCTTCCCTTTGTCCACTCATTAGCCGATACCTGGCCTTCCTTGCCCAATTAAATAAGGGCAAGTGGTTACAGCAACTGTTTTTCACAAAGAACTTTCTCACACATTGCACAAAGAACTTTCTCACACATTGCTTGTAAACGTTACAATTTTACTGGCGTGACTAGTAACTTAGACCTTGAGCAAGTCTGTTAATTGTGCTGATGTTGTAATATTTGCAGTCTGACATTCTTTTAGTTATTCTTCCATGATTTCTTTGTTCACTTCACTGTCTCTATGGCTTATACATTTTCAGACATTCACACTGCGAGCTATCCGAAACGCTGTCTTAATATCCTTCAGTTGCCCCTCCAGCCCGCTTACTTTCCCCGGTAAACGAGTGGTCTCCTCCCATGCAACCTGCTCCTTGAGCTTGGTCTCTGTTACCTGACACTGCAGATACTCCCTTTTGTTACAGGAGGTTTCCTCCTGAATGTGCCTCTCCTGCTTTTCTTCGCTCAACTCATCTAAAAGCCTCGTTCCTACCTTGTGGCAGGCTCCTCGGACTCTTTGAGCTCTGCCTTAAGTGTCCCAACCTGCTCCCTAAGCAGTTGGACTTGCTTCTGCAGCCACAGGAGCCAAATGGCCTTTTCTTTTGCCTTTCTATGCTCCTTACTCACTGTCCACTCAGCAGCTTTGTCTTCCGGACTCTCAGCCCACAAAAGGTCGAGTACCCACTGCTATGTTACATTAACTTTCCCAAAGATATATAAGGAAATCTTAGCCCTCATTGCCGATCTCTTGGCCTTAATATCTTCCATAACTCTCTGTTCAGCACACCCAGGTCCTGCTGTAGTCACCAGATTCTGTAAGTGGTTTCCGTTTACCAGAATATTTCCTGGACACTTTCTGTTAGCAACAAATGTGGGTGAGCTTCCGCCCTGTGTTGTGATTCCGCCAATGATTGGGCCTTTGCTTGGGCCCGCTGTCATTTTCGACGCTGACGCTACATCATACACAGCATCATTGCCCAACATAAAACCAAGAACAATTGAATGAAAACTAACATGTGAGATATAATTCTAATCCAAGGGTGAATGTTTACATTCATTCCCCAATCCCACAGACTACGGTACCAAGGGATCGTATCTAGGTGTTTCTCATTGTCCTCTGTTAGTCTTGTGAGGTTCCTTTTGATGAGATGATATCATTTGATACTGGTAGCAAGTGAGTCCTTAAGCTGGTTGAAGTGTTCCGGCAGGTGTGGAATTGGCGGAGCAAAATCACTTGCATATTGGTCCATCTCATCCCGCAAACTGTCCTTTATATTCAGTATAACAGCCTCCCGCGCATGTATACAGACCATTTGAGCGCACCCCACGCTTACTGAGACCCTTGGGGTGAAGCAGACATTTGGGTTAATGATGTTACATACAGTTCCACCATACATATATTTCAGGAGGGTCGTTGCCACACAGTATTCTCCCTTCCCTCGATAAGTGGAATGAGTGGCCTCCGTGTCTGCCAGACTTTCAACCAAACACAGTTTTCAGTTTGATTATAGCCACATTGGTCTCGCTCTCCACATCCCACCGGGTGAGGACATATGGATAATCGACCCCTCTGTCTACACCCCTCCAAGGATATTCCCACCATTGCCTTGTTGCGTCTTATGGCATATCCGTCAGTAGGATAGAATTGTAAATATTTGTCCCGTCGGAATACCCCAATGTTATCTACTTCGAACTGGGGGTACGGGCCTCCTGCCTCGTCAGTCAGTACTGGAATGCTGAGAACTAGCCCCACCAGTCCTGAACACTCCCCTACGCAGCCCGCAGCTGCTGGGTATGCCCGGATCATTCGCTTCAGGGTGCAGTTATCCAGGGGACCCGGATGTTGCGCCATCCGGAGCAATTGTGTCGCATGAATCCAATCTGGCACTTCCCCCGAGGAATGAGGGACAGGTCGTGCCTTAGCTGTCTGACCATCCATCCTCCATACTCATGGCACAGGTCCCTACTAACTTCTGTTTCTTCATTCTCGAATTCTCGGTCGATTAAATGGTTTATGATGGCGACGTGGCCTTCCAGGACTGTTATCCCTTTTACTCAGCTCCCCGCTGTCCCTATACCTTCATTTGCCAGATGGATTGCTTCCTTCGCCTGCCTTGCCAGTAACCCCTGCACGACCCCTTTGAAGTGATCTTGGGCCTGTATGACTTGTATGTCTAGGGCGTTTACTACGGATGTACCATTATTTACCCCCGTTAAGACATCATTTACGAGGCTTCGAATCTTCCTATATATCGGCTCGAGGTCCCTGTTGTCTTGGCCCTGTTCTTCTATGATACTCTGTTAATACCATATGTGTTAGTCGAGCATACAGTGCTTTTATCTTTGGGTCGCATTTGGCGTTGAGGCCTAGGCCGGTGAGATTTATCAGTGTAATATTTTATGCAGTACATTCTCATACAAGGTTATCCCATCTGATCTCCACACCAATCCGCTCGGGGGCCCCTTTGTTGTCTGAGGACATTCCAATGAGTCCCAAAGCTGTAATTCGAAGGGCCCATCCCCCCTACAGGTCGCTTTCGACTTCCCTGTCCATTGTTCTTTACACCATATCTTTAGGGAACCGTTTTATTCCCGATCCCACTTTTACCCATATGAACCTTTCCGGGTTTAGCGAGTCTCCCGGCCTAGTTCGATTAGAGACGGTATACCCCCCTTGTGACCTTACTTCCCCCAGATCAGAAATGCAATGTTTTGTTTGTAGGCTTCCTTTGTTGGTGAGGTGTGAATTCCAAGCCCTCATTTTCTTTCAGCTGGTTCTTCCCGTTCGTGCATTTGAGATCGGATATCAGGCGGACTCGTTCCCTTCGCTCTGCCCCGACGAGGCCGATAATTAAGAGTAGTAGAATCATCATTCTTAGTCAGCTATAACCCCAAGTATTAATTTTCATGCTTGTTGTATCACTTGGATACCTGGTCCAGGGTTCTGTCTGCGGCTTCTAAGGATATAGATCAACAATATTAACATAACACACATCCCTATTAACAATATCGTGCTTATCCACTCATGGTAATCTTGAGCGTATTGCTCACTCTCGTCAAATGGTATCATTTCTGGTTTATATTGTCCCTTTCATATAATTTTAACTGAGTCCACTGTTTCCACCTTCCTTTACCTACTCTGGATCCGTCTATGCAAGCGCAGGTGTCACTGTTCATTAGCACCTCATCCAGTCTTTCCTGTCGTGTATTTAGGAGGTCTTAGACGACAGTGAGCGGGACCACCCACTAACTCTGGACAAGCTGACAAAGGCCGTCCGGTCCCTCGCGACGAGTAAAACTCCCGGAAGCGACGGCTTACCGGGCGAGTTGTATTGGGCTCTGTGGGACTGGATGGGCCCAGACCTGCTGGAAGTGTACGGGGGTATGCTTCTGGCCGGTAGTATGTCAGCATCAATGAGGAAAGGCATCATCACCCTCATCTACAAGCAGAAGTGGGAGAGGGAGGAAATCAAAAACTGGCGGCCCATTTCGCTGCTCAATGTGGACTACAAGATCCTGTCAAAGGTCATCGCCAACAGGGTCAAGTCTGCAGGACCAGACCTCCGTTGTCCCGGCAGGAAGATCTCTGATAGCCTCGCGCTACTCAGGGATACGATCGCCTACGTGCGGGACAGGACGGTGGACACCTGTTTAATCAGCTTGGACCAGGAGAAGGCCTTTGACAGGATATCGCACACGTACCTGATGGACGTGCTCTCCAAGATGGGCTTTGGGAGGGTATCCACAATTAGATCCAACTGCTCTACACAGACATCAGTAGCACAGTTCTAATCAATGGGTGGGAAACTGAAAGCTTTCCGATCAGGTCTGGAGTCAGGCAAGGCTGTCCCCTCTCCTCTGTCTTGTTTGTGTGTTGTATCGAACCCTTTACCGAGTCCATCAGAAAGGATGCGATCATTAGAGGGGTGACAATCCCAGGCAGCGGAGGTGCTCAGGTCCAGACCTCCCTGTACATGGACGACGTCACCGTCTTTTGCTCGGATCCGCAGTCGGTCCGCAGATTGTGAGCAATCTGCGACCAGTTTGAACTGGCCTCGGGGACGAAGGTTAATTGCAGCAAAAGCGAGGCCCTGTTCTTTGGAAGGTGGGCTGATCGATCCTTTATTCCCTTCACTGTTAAGTCAGATTACCTGAAGGTGTTGGGAATATGGTTCAAGCAGAAGGGGCAGCGCCAAAAACTGGAAGGAGCGTATCACTAAAGCCAAACATAAACTGGGATGGTGGAAGCTACGCAACCTCTCCTTTGCAGGAAAGAACCTGGTCTTGTGTGGAGTGAACGAGAGAGTGAGCGTGTGTGGGGTGAGCACCTGGGGAGTGAGCATGTGTGAGTGAGCGAGGGAGTGAACATGAGTGGAGTGAATGTGTGTGGAATGAGCGTGTGTGGAGTGAGCGAGGGAGTGTGTGTGTGGGGTGAGCGTGTGCCGAGTGAGCGTGTGTCGAGTGAGCGTGTGTGGAGTGAGCGTGTGTGGAGTGAGCGCGTGGGGTGAGCGTGTGTGGAGTGAGCGAGGGAGTGAGCCTGTATGGAGTGAGCGTGTGTCGAGTGAGCGTGTGTGGAGTGAGCGTGTGTGGAGTGAGCGTGTGTGGAGTCAGCGCGTGGGGTGAGCGTGTGTGGAGTGAGCGTGCGTGGAGTGAGCGTGCGTGGAGTGAGCGTGCGTGGAGTGAGCGTGTGTGGAGTGAGCGGTGTGGAGTGAGCGTGTGTGGGGTGAGCATGTGTGGAGTGAGCGTGTGTGGAGTGAGCCTGTATGGAGTGAGCGTGTGTGGAGTGAGCGTGTGTGGAGTGAGCGTGTGTGGAGTGAGCGTGTGTGGAGTGAGCGCGTGGGGTGAGCGTGTGTGGAGTGAGCGTGTGTGGAGTGAGCGTGTGTGGAGTGAGCGTGTGCGGAGTGACCACGTGGGGTGAGCGTATGTGGAGTGAGCGTGTGTGGAGTGAGCGTGTGTGGAGTGATCTTGTGTGGAGTGAGCGTGTTGGGTGAGCGTGTGTGGAGTGAGCGTGTTGGGTGAGCGTGTGTGGAGTGAGCGTGTGTGGAGTGAGCGCGTGTGGAGTGAGCGTGTGTGGAGTGAGTGTGTTGGGTGAGCGTGTGTGGAGTGAGCGTGTGTGGTGTGAGCGAGGGAGTGAGCCTGGATGGAGTGAGCGTGTGTGGAGTGAGCGTGTGGAGTGAGCGTGTGTGGAGTGAGCGTGTTGGGTGAGCGTGTGTGGAGTGAGCGTGTTGGGTGAGCGTGTGTGGAGTGAGCGTGTGTGGTGTGAGCGAGGGAGTGAGCCTGTATGGAGTGAGCGTGTGTGGAGTGAGCGTGTGTGGAGTGAGCGTGTGTGGAGTGAGCGTGTGTGGAGTGAGCGTGTGAGGAGTGAGCGTGTTGGGTGAGCGAGTGTGGAGTGAGCGTGTTGGGTGAGCGTGTGTGGAGTGAGCGTGTGTGGAGTGAGCGTGTGTGGAGTGAGCGCGTGTGGAGTGAGCGTGTGTGGAGTGAGTGTGTTGGGTGAACGTGTGTGGAGTGAGCGTGTTGGGTGAGCGTGTGTGGAGTGAGCGTGTTGGGTGAGCGTGTGTGGAGTGAGCGTGTGTGGTGTGAGCGAGGGAGTGAGCCTGTGTGGAGTGAGCGTGTGTGGAGTGAGCGTGTGTGGAGTGAGCGTGTGTGGGCTGAGCGTGTGGAGTGAGCGTGCGTGGAGTGAGCGCGTGTGGAGTGAACGTGTGTGGAGTGAGCGCGTGGGGTGTGAGCGAGGGAGTGAGCGTGTGTGGAGTGAGCGCGTGGGGTGAGCGTGTGTGGAGTGAGCGTGTTGGGTGAGCGTGTGTGGAGTGAGCGTGTTGGGTGAGCGTGTGTGGAGTGAGCGTGTGTGGTGTGAGCGAGGGAGTGAGCCTGTATGGAGTGAGCGTGTGTGGAGTGAGTGTGTGGAGTGAGTGTGTGTGGAGTGAGCATGTTTGGAGTGAGCACGTGTGGAGTGAGCACGTTTGGAGTGAGCGTGTGTGGAGTGAGCGTGTGTGGAGTGAGCGCGTGGGGTGAGCGTGTGTGGAGTGAGCGTGTGTGGCGTGAGCGTGTGTGGTGTGAGCGAGGGAGTGAGCCTGTATGGAGTGAGCGTGTGTGGAGTGAGTGTGTGGAGTGAGCGTGTGTG